>NW_028318036.1:0-313295 GCF_062004578.1 Staurois parvus | reverse complement strand
GTTCTGTTTATTCATCCCAGTCGAATGACAGCCCAACATATACTAGTGCTTCCTGTTCACTCCCTACTGACACTGTCCACTGCCTCCACAAAATCATTGTGAAAAAATAATACAGAAATAAATTGTAAAAAATAATAAAAAATTATATTATAAAGATTTAAAAATTCTGACACCCACACCATTGCTCTACTAACATCATCCACTAGCCACCCAAAAGCATTTTGAAAAAAAATGATAAAAATAATAAAACATTAATTTGTAAAAAATAAATCATAAAATTCTAAAAAATAAAATACTAATAAAAATGAAGAACTACTGACACCACCTACTGACACCATCCTACACATTCTACCCACAGCCATACGCTCCACACTCCTCTCCCTGTGCATAGTACCCACTGTCATACACACCACACTGTACATTCCCTATTTAACATTACCTCATTCTGCACTATATAAGTCATCTCAGACACTATTTAACCACACCCCTTTTAAGCCATGCCCAATTTATAGCGCAATTTAAAACACACCCCTCCTCTCTCATCCCTTCCTCTCTCACTCCTCCTCCTCCTTCTCTCTCTCTCTCTCTCTCTCTCCTTCTCCCTCTCTCTCACCCCTCCTCTTTTTCACCCTCTCACTCGACCCTCTCTGTTTCACTTCCCCCACATGGCAGCCATTTTTACACCTGGAAGTGCCTAGTGGCTTCTACAGAAAGAAGCCGGGAACATTCATGCAGACTTTGCTGCAGTAAATATTTAAATGCCCCTTCTATGCTGCTGAGCTGCAATATGTAGGTAGGCGTTGTATGGGTGTGGCTTGAGTGTAGGCGGGGGAACAGGGGGCCCCATGAGTTGTCAGTCAGCCCCTGCCCCCAAAACACATTCTACTACTCCTTCTAAAGCGATACCCCATGTGAGTCTTTCACTGTCTGGGCTGATTATATACCAGATTATATACCAGACAGTGTATCTTATGTACAAATCAACCGATTGAATTAAAAAAGCAATGTACTGCAATGGTCACCTCTACATGAGTGGTCAGAGAACATAGCTTAGTGTTGCGTCACCTGTAGTAGTCCCAAGGGATTGCCGAGACTGGTGTCTCACAAGAACATAGTTGAAGCTACAGGCAGAGACATGGTCAGCAAACAGGCAACAGGCAGAAATGTGGTCAATATACAGGCCAGGGTCATAACAGGAAGCAGGCACAGGCAACACTGCACTAGTGTGGTGGAGATCAGGAACATTGTTGTTGGCTGCACTGGTCTGGTGACACTGGGGAATAGTGTGGCAGCAATCAGGAACATTGCTGCTGACTTGTACTGGTCAGGTTACACAGGGACTGGTGTGGCGAAAGTCAGGGACATTGTTGCTAGCTTACACTGGTGTAGTGACACTGCAACTTGTGTGGTGGTGACTAGGGACACTGTGACTGATGTGGCAGTGATCAGGGAAATTGTAACTTGTGTGGTGGTGATCAGGGACAAAATGACTGGTATGGCAGTGATCAGGGACACTGACTGGTGTGGTGATTAGGGACAGTATGACTGGTAGGACAGTGAACAGGGACACTGAGTGGTGTAGCGATGATTAGGGATACTGTGAGTGGGTGGCGATTATTGCGGACAATGATTGATGCAACTGTGTGGTAGGATGTCAATATAGTGTAAGGCCCCTTTCACATGGGACAGACTCCGCCTACAATCCACTTGCTCAGTGGGGGAATTTGTCTGCTGATCCCTACTGAGCAGATAGATGACAGGTCTGTGTATCTGACACAGCCTGTTCTCCTCTATGGCCAGTCAGATGTAATTGGACCGCCTGTCCGTTTTACACCCGACAGCCATCTGATCTGGTCTGCCCAGGCGGAGAGGAACGGATTCTCATCCCTTTGTGTTTAGTGGATCAGATTGGATGTAGACAGGTGTAACTGGACACAATGGAGGGTCTGATTGTGATCTGTCCGATCGTATCTGCCTGTTCTTCAGGTGGATATGATCGGACAGGAACGTGTGTGTGTGTGTGTGTGTGTGTGTATATATATATATATATATATATATATATATATATATATATATATATATATATATATATATGTATGTATATATATATGTGTGTATATATATATGTACTGTATGTGTGTGTATATATATATATATATATATATGTGTGTATATATATATATGTGTGTGTGTATATATATATATATATATATATATATATATATATATATATATAGCATAGGTACTTAAATTCAAAGATATTGGGGGAGATTTACCAAGACTGGAGCTTAACTTAACAAGCTGAAGTTAGGAGCTGAAGGACTATCATGTACAGGAAAGGAAATAAGTATTTGATCCCCTGCTGATTTTGAATTTTTGCCCATTCACAAAGAAATGATCAGTCTAAAAATTGAATGGTAGGTGTATTGTAACACTGAGAGACAGAATAGCAACAAAAAATTCAAAAGAAATGCATGTCTAACAAATTATGCACTGATTTGCATGTTCATGAGGGAAATAAGTATTTGATCCCCTATCATTCTGCAGGATTTCTGGCTACCAGGTGTCTTTCATACAGGTAATAAGCTGAGATTAGAAGTAGTCTCTTAAAGAGAGTGCTGCTAATCTCATTTTGTTACCTGTATAAAAGACACCTGTCCACAGGCACAATCAAACAATCATTTTCCAAACTCTCCACCCTGGCAAAGACCAAAGAGCTGTCCAAGGATTTCAGGGACAAGATTGTAGACCTACACAACGCTGGACTGGGGTACCAAACTATCGCCAAGCAGCTTGGTGAGAAGGTGACAACAGCTGGTGCAATCATTCGCAAATGGAAGAAACACAAAAAATGACTTAGTACTTGGTAGCAAATCCCTTGTTGGCAATCACCGAGGTCAGACGTTTCCTGTAGTTGGCCACCAGGTTTGTACACATCTTGGGAGGGATTTTGGCCCACTCCTCTTGGCAGATCCTCTCTTAAGTCATTAAGGTTTGGTGGCTGATGTTTGGCAACTCAAACATTCAGCTCCCTCCACAGATTTTTAATCGGATTAGGGTCTGGAAACTCCTTTGTTGCCTTGGCCGCGTGTTTTGGGTCATTTGTCATGCTGGAACACCCATCCACAACCCTTTTTTAATGCCTTGGCGTTCTCACCCAAGATTTGACGGTACATTGCCCTGTCCATCGTCCCTTTGATGCGGTGCAGTTGTGCTGTCCCCTTAGCAGAAAAACACCCCCAAAGCAGAATGTTTCCACCACGTTTGACAGTTGGGATGGTGTTCTTGGGATCATAGGCAGCATTCCTCCTCCTCCAAACACGGTGAGTTGATGCCAAAGAGCTCAATTTTGGTCTCCTCTGACCACAACACTTTCAACCAGTCCTCCTCTGCATCATTCAGATGTTCAGTGGCAAACTTCAGATGGGCCTGAACATGTGCTTTCTTGAGCAGAGGGACCTTGCGTGCACTGCAGGATTTCAATCCTTGTCGGCGTAGTGTGTTACCAATTGTTTTCTTGGTGACTGTGGTCCCAGCTGCCTGGAGATCATTGACAAGATCCTCACGTGTAGTTCTGGGATGCTTCCTCACTGTTCTCATGATCATTGACACTCCACGAGGTTAGATTTTGCATGGTGCACTAGACCTAGGGAGACTGACCGTTGTTTTGTGTTTCTTCCATTTGGGAATGATTGCACCAACTGTTGTCACCTTCTCACCAAGCTGCTTGGCGATAGTTTGGTAGCCCAATCCAGTCTTGTGTAGGTCTAGAATCTTGTCCCGGACATCCTTGGACAGCTCTTTGGTCTTTGCTATGCTGGAGAGTTTGTAATCTGATTGTTTGATTGCTCCTGTAGACAGGTGTCTTTTAAACAGGTAAAAAATGAGATTAGCAGCACTCCCTTTAATAGACTGCTTCTAATCTCAGCTTGTTACCTGTATGAAAGACACTTGGTAGCCAGAAATCCTGCTGAATGATGGGGGATCAAATACTTATTTCTCTTATGAACATGCAAATCAGTGCATAATTTGTTAGACATGCATTTCTTTTGAATTTTTTGTTGCTATTCTGTCTCTCAGTGTTACAATACACCTATCATTCAATTTTTAGACTGATCATTTCTTTGTGAGTGGGCAAACATTCAAAATCAGCAGTGGATCAAATACTTATTTCCTTCACTGTACAACTGCACCAGATTTTGCACGCTTTGGTTTTAATAAATCCTCCGCATTCTGTCCTGGTAACTGTCTTTCTCTTCAGTGGTCAGGTGTTTGCCTTGGGAGAAGGGTGCAAGTCCCAGGACTGCATACAGGGGGGAGAGGTGAGATCCTCCAGGAGCTGCTGCCAGGGGAAAGGGTGAAGGATCCAAAGAGCTGTACACAAAAGTGAGATGAAAGGTCTATGGAATTCCTCTGTCTGAGGAGGGGTGGACAGTCTGAGGAGGGGTGGACAGTGTCCAATGAGCTGCATGTAGGGGCAAGTCATACAGAGAGGAGAGGGGTGCACACAATAAGGGTGATGGGAATTGCACAAATAGAGAAGAGCAATGGGGCTAGTCTACTGCCACTGCTAGGGATGTAATTCACAAATAACACATGTACTGTGTGTGTATGTATATATATATATGTGTGTGTATATATATATATATATATATATATGTCATATACATAAATATATATATATATAGCATAGGAGGAAGATGACTCTGAATTTTAAAATATTGTATACTTTCAGTACAAGTGTGTAATGAGGTTATTCTTTTCTTCCAGCCTCCATGCTCTGAGGATCAATCTGAAGCCATGATGACTGTGCTTCTTGAGATGGGATTCTGCAACCGGCAACTCAACCAGCGACTTCTGCGAAAACACAACTGCAACCTCATGGATGTGGTTACTGAACTTATCCAGATTAATGATAATGACTGGTATTCTGTCCGCTACTGAAGTAGGGGGGAAGCAGAGGTCATTAAGATTTCAGAGTAGAGACCAGACATGGGCAGAGTGTTATTTATCCTTTGCATTTACCTTTAGTTCTATATGTTGTGTCTAAGTGTTTCTATTTTATATCATCCTTCCTGGCTTGGTCCATGAGAGATTGACCGGCTCTCTGCAAAGTATCTTGATCTGGTCTAAAGATCGGAAAAGATTGTGCAGTGCCAACCAGTCTGTTCACTATGCCTTCAGTGATTGACTTCTGCTTACCTAGGAAGGCTGATGAGAGCCAAAAGGTCTTAAATCCTGTAAGAGCAGATATAATTACTTGATGCACTAAAAGTAATTAGCAGTTGGTATTGTGCTTCATCTTTACAAGAAAATTAATTTGTTAAATGATTATTAATTTCACATTTTTCTTACTTATTCTTGGAGTATGGACATTTCTTTCTTTGAAACCCATTGCTGCCAGCAATAGAACACAGAAGATCTGTGGAGAACTGTTAAGATTGTATGTTTCAGACAAATGCAACACAAGGATATTCTCTTTTAAATTTGACATTAGGTAGCCATTAGTAACGTTTTTAAAATATATTGCAATCATAAAAACAACTATAATATATAGTAATTTTATGCATATAATTTCAAAAGTGTTCTGAGATCAGTCTGCATGTTGGTTTGCTGCACAGGAGTTAAAAATAGGATTGAAGTGGCAGTGCCTGCTTTGTAATGTGATTGAGAGACAGAGTTTAGAGTTAGCATCTACACATTGATTACATTTGCTAGCAGTCCAAAGATGAGGCATCTGGAGAAGTGATGTGCCCAGATCTTTAGGTTCTGAAAGCGGTTGTCTGATTTGTGGTTAGATATGTACTTCTCCAAAGATTTCAGATTTCAGTAAATATTTTTTTTTTTAGTTAACAAAGGAATTAAAAGTTACATGTACCTGTTAGCAATTTTTACAGATTTGGGCAGTTCAGGCAGAACATATGAAGGTAACCTCTGTTTATGCACCTTATGCTTATTCCTAATTGACAGCTTTGACCTAAGGCTCACATTTAGCTAAAAATAAATAAAAAAACATAGTGCCACTAGCCAAGAAAGTAATAGTAATAAAATAATCTCTTTTGCAATGAATGTCCTGCATAGATATAGAGCCTTGTGTTCCTGAACACTGTAACTAAGATTATGTTTACTGGAGGTTCTGGTAGTGCTCATTAGCTTGGGCTTGAACTCCGCTACTATATAGTGCACATAATGCAAAAGGACATGCACAGTGTCTTGCTAAATTCAGAACATTTGCATAGGTAAATGGGCATATCAATTTCACTGTGGAAGGCACTGTGTGGTGCTATTACCTACTTTTCCCAGATTTTGTCTGCCACAGCAAACTTTGGTACTTCCATGCTTTTGCTATACCACAATGCAGATATAGGTACCCGAGTGGCCAGTCTGCAGCCCTGAGGCCTGACACATGCAGAGTGCAAGACAGAAGCAGGAAAGGTAAATATAGGCACCAAAGGGTTCCTTCTACACATGAGCTGGAGTTTATTCACTTGGTGCTGACTGGTTACTATAGGTATAGTTTTTATTCCTGTTGACATACAGAGTGAATACCTCCTAGAACTGATTTGATATTTAAAGTAAATAGGTTTGTTTTATCTGGTAAAGAATTTGTAATCTTGCTCAGCCATTCTTTGGATCTTCACAAACCCTAAAAATCAGTAGTATAACTCTCCTGCTGCCTGTGTCAACTTTACTGCTTCCTAGGACTCATGAGCCGTGACAGAACTGATTCATTGGCCAATTAGGAGGCTGGAGGTGACATAGAATTTGAAGGTACTGAGGGAGAAGGGACAGACACTTGTCAAGATTGCCCAACTATGCCTGCCCAGCTCTACCATTCATAGAAGCTGTACTATGATCTATGAATTGATGGGGTGGACCTTTCAATCATTCACCTGTCCTCCATTAATATATTTTTTTATTTTTTTTTCTTGCAGAGAAGCTGTAGTTATGGCTTCTAAGAATAGTGGAGCTGGGCACATAGTCAGACACTCCTCCCACAATTCTATCCCACCACCCCCACAGCGGAAGATTGTGGGGGTGAGGCATTGATGGAGGAGAATTTCAGCTAACAGAGGAAAGATATCAGCACAAGGAACATTTCTTACTAACTATAAAAAAATGTCCCTTGTGCTGATTTTGTTTTTCACTGCATTTAGCTCCTGTGTTTTGGGCAAAGGCACTTCTAAAGCCTTTTACTAATAATAAAGGGCACCTAGGCCATTTCAGTAATCTGTATTTTGTTAACAAACTAGTGAATCTGTGAAAAGTTCATTTATATAAAAAAATTACCATTGACTTTAAATATAATCATAAAATTTTGGAATTTATTTTTTAAAGACGGAATTATTTCACATTAAACTAACAATGGATACAGTCTGAGGGGTTTTTTCCCCCTTTTTGCTCAACCAGTGGGCTGAACGAATGAAAAAAAAACAGAGTGATGTTGATGCAGGAATCTTGCCCTACTGTATTCTGACAGCTGGGACTTTACCCCCTCCCCATCAGAATACACTGATCAGCGCTACAGCAATACATCAAAGGCTGGGCTGGTTGACAGAAGCCAGTCTAAGGACCGTGGATCAAAATTCATCCAGCTCCTGCGGAACTGGATGACTTTTGATATATGTCTACTTAGCGTAATACAAATCTTCTGTCTTATTGTTATCCATCACTGTAGGCTATGGATCATGCTAAACACATAAGCGTGTATTTATAAAAAAAAAAAAAATCACATAGCAATTCACCCAATGCAAGTGCATATTTGTTCGTTCTGTGCAAATGGGGGGGGAGCCACTTCTTGGGTGGATGAATGTTTTTCATTGATTTAACAAAGAAAATGCCACATTTGGCTACTAGATGGAGCTATGAAGTATTAGAATGTTCTGTGATACTCTAGTAGCCAGATTCAACATTTTCCATTTTAAATCAATGAAAAACAGTCCAGCACAGGAAATAGCCAAATGTTTTTTGTTTTATTTTTCTTTGCGACATACTTGCAGGATGAACTTACAGTTACTTTCTCTGGGTGAATTGCTATGTGAATAATTTTATAGATACCCCCTATAGATTAGTCAGCTCAAATCAGCCACAGCTGGATCAACGTTTGATACACGACTCAGTCTAACCAGTTTACAAATATAACCATGAATCTGGATTTTCAGTGTACAAGTACAAGAACTGCATGCCTTGCTCCAGAAACATAGCATTTTCAGCATGGATAACACAACATATGCATTGGTATCATTTGTATATTTACATTTTAGGGAAGGACATTACAATGGCTTTGTTTTATACACCCATACGCGAACCATTAATATTAGACTGTTTTAAAATATATGCTAATGTCCTTAGATGTCTTCATCCGCAGATGATGAGTGAATATGTAGCAGTCAGGAATGTAGAGTTGACTCTGGTTCCATCCTATAGTCTGTTTAGCTATTGCAGAAAATGGCCTGTTATCTACCCATAAGGCCATATGACCAAAGCCCTTGCCTGCTGCTGTCGAAGTTTATTGGTCATTCCTTTTGTGCATAAGCAATGTAGAACTGTTTTCTGCATTTACTAATGTGTTAAGCTCTCATATTCTCTGTCAGGACTCTGCCTTCTATACTGTAGGGTAGCTTTGTGAATAAAGCAAGCTCTACCGCAGGTCCAAAATGGACAAGTTTACAGACCATTTGTGTTAAAATATTAGATTGGCCATATCTGTTCTCCTGGAACTAATGAACTCTGTGAGAAATGGGACTTTTGGTAACTTCTTCCCATTAAACTAGTGTGGAATTACACTTGACAAGAAATTATCTGAGTCAACCTATTATTTTACTTGTTATTAGTAGGGCATTTGAGCTTCATACAGTCCATTACAGAGCTGATTTTACCAGCATTTCCAAGTAGCCAGCACTTCAACAAATTATTTCAAAACCCACTTTATTTTAAACATTATGAGTCTGTTTAGTTTTGTCCAGATTGCATGCTGTTCAGAAATGTTCCTGTGTAGAGTAGAATTTCATTTATTATTTAGAATAAGCACTTTAAACTTTAAAATGTGATGTACAAATTCAACTTGTTATGCTAAAATGATTTATTAAAATCAAGACATTAATACCTGTGTAGTCTGTGTATTAAGAAGTAAAACCACATTAAACTTGTTTTATCTAATGCTCTCTTGACCCTCTCTCATGTAACAGGCTAAATTCAATATCTTGTGAGCTAGAACTTTTTTTTTCTTATATATATTTATTTTATTTATATATATATATATATATATATATATATATATATATATATATATATATATACACACACAGTTGCAAGAAAAAGTATGTGAACCCCTTGGGATTACGTGGAGTTTTGCATGAATTGGGCATAAAATGTGCTCTGAACGTCATCTAAGTCACAACAATAGAAGAACACAGTCTGCTGAACATAATACTACACAAACATTAGATGTTGCCATGGTTTAATTGCACATAACATGTAAACATTCACAGTGCAGGGAGGAAAAAGTATGTGAGGCCCTAGCTTAATGACTTCTCCCAGAGCTAATTGGAGCCAGGAGTGAGCCAACCTTGACTCCAATCAGTGTGATGATATTGGATGTGTTGCTGACAGCCGTCCTGCCCTTAAAAAACACCTGTTTTGGGTTTACTGGTTTCAAGAAGCACTGTCTGATGTGAACCATGCCTCGCAGAAAGGAGCTCTCAGAAGACCTACAATCAAGAATTGTTGACTTGCATGAAGCTGGAAAGGGTTACAAAAGTATCTCCTAAAGCCTTGATATTCATGTGTCCACGGTAAGACAGACTGTCTACAAATGGAGAAAGTTTAGCACTGTTGCTACTCTCCCTAGGCGTGGTCGTCCTGTAAAAATGACTGCAAGAGCACAGCGCAGAATGCTGCATGAGGTAAAGAAGAATCCCAGAGTGTCAGCTAAACACCTACAGAAATCTCTGGCACATGCTAACATTTTTGTTGACACATCTACAATAAGGAAAACATTAAACAAGAATGAAGTACATGGGAGGACACCACGGAGGAAGCCATTGCTGTCCAAAAAGAAGATTGCAGCACGTTTGAAGTTTGCAAAAGAGCACCTGGATGTTCCACAGCACTACTGGCAAAATATACTGTGGACAGATGAAACCAAGATTGAGTTGTTTGGGAAGAACACACAACACTATGTGTGGAGAAAAAAAGGAACAGCACACCAACATCAAAACCTCATCCCCACTGTAAAACATGGCGGAGGGAGCATCATGGTTTGGGGCTGCTTTGCCGCCTCAGGGCCTGGACGGATTGTTGTCATTGATGGGAAAATTAATTCCAGAGTTTAGCAAGACATTTTGCAGGAAAACGTACGACCATCCGTCCGCCAACTGAAGCTCCGCAGAGGATGGGTGATGCAACAGGACAATGACCCAAAGCATACAAGTAATTCAACAAAACAATGGCTGCAACAGCACAGAATACGCCTTCTGGAGTGGCCCAGTCAGAGTCCTGACCTCAACCCAATTGAAATGCTGTGGCATGACCTTAAGAGAGCGATTCACACCAGACATCCCAAGAATATTGCTACACTGAAACAGTTTTGTGAAGAGGAGTGGTCCAAAATTACTCCAGATCGTTGTGCAGGTCTGATCTGCAACTACAGGAAACGTTTGGTTGAGGTTATTGCTGCCAAAGGAGGGTCAACCAGTTATTAAGTCCAAAGGTTCGCATACTTTTTCCTCCCTGCACTGTGAATGTTTACATGTTATATGCAATTAAACCATGGCAACATCTAATGTTTGTGTAGTATTATGTTCAGCAGACTGTGTTCTTCTATTGTTGTGACTTAGATGATGTTCAGAGCACATTTTTTGCCCAATTCATGCAAAACTCCACGTAATCCCAAGGGGTTCACATACTTTTTCTTGCAACTGTATATATCTGCCCAATTCTGATGTATACATCTCTTACAAGGTCAGTATGCACATGCATAGAGAAGTTTTGGTGTTTTTTTAAATGTTTCCATTAACCACTTTAGGATCGGGTAATGCACATGTACATCCCCAAGTCTAAGCGATTATACTGGGATGATACCTGCAGCTACAGGCATCAGCCTGGAGTTTTTTTTACGCCAGGGCTGGGTTTTCTTGTAAAAGCAATCCTAGTAGCTGGATTTCTTTTAGAGGCGGCAGAAGGGTGGCAGCAGAGTGTCTCTCCTGTCCCACAAGGAAGAACGAGACTAAGGCCAGCGATTTTGCCAGTTTACCATAGAGCAGATTTAGGACCAGATCTTCCTTGACCATCTCTATGATATTAGAAACCGGAAAATCTGGTTCTGCAGAAAGTAAAACAAGCCAGTCTTGGTCTGATCTGATGCTTTTTAAGGACCGAGAAGACATCTGGGGTCTATTAGACTCTAGATGTCTCAGTAAAGAAGACCTGTCACTGTTTATTGCTATCCCAAGGTATGTTTGCATTCCTTGTGATGGCAATAAAAGTGAAGAAAATATTTTTAAAGAGATAATGGTAAATAAAAAGCTTCAAATACAATAAATAAAAATGTAAAGCACCCCCTATCCCACCATGCTCGCGCACAAAAGCAAATGTATGCATCGATTGCAAACATCAGACTGAGAGCAATAATTCTAGGGCCAGACCTTCTGTGTAATAGGTAAATTGGTCGTCTGTAAAGGTTTTTACAGCATTATCTATGGAGATTTTATTTTCAGCACCACAAATTTTTTCGTGCACAATTTTATAACATGACGTTAGGTATCTATTTACTTGGCATAATATCTTTTACCAACAAAATGGGTAGTATATTGTGTTTGTGTGCACTAAGATTCCTTAAAGTGTACTTAGAAAAAAAATTGGATTTGAAAAACCACTGCGCATATGCTGTTGACAAAAATTTGCAAAATTGCACCATTTTGTTCAACTACTAGAGGATTTACCCCCCTTCCTGACCAGGCCATTTTTTGCATTAATTTGACAATTGCGCAGTGATGCAATGCTGCACCCAAATTAACTTTATGTACTTTTTGTCCCCACAAATAGAGCTTTCTTTTGGTGGTATTTGATCACCTGTGCTTTTTTTATTTTTTGTGCTATAAACAAAAAAAGACCGGTAATCTTGAGGGAAAAAAAACATTATTTTTGACTTTTTGCTATTAAACGTTCAATAAAAAAAATCTAATTTCTTCATAAATTTAGGTTAAAATGTATTTTGCTACGTCTTTGCTTAAAAAAATCCCAATACGTGTAAATTAATTGGTTTACGTGAAAGTTATAGCGTTTACACATGGCGGTATATATACTGGAATTTTTTTTTCTCCTTTTACTAGTAATGGCAATGATTAGCGACTTATAGCGGGACTGCGGCAGGCATTCTGACACTGAGGGGAACTGACTTGGTGTCACTGACACCAATACAGTGATCAGTGCTAATAAAAAAACACTGACACTGTACTAATGGCACTGGGCAGGAAGGGGGCTGACGGCAGAGAACTGGATTGTTTACATACAGTTCTTTCCCTGTTGGTAATAGTTGGTGTTCACCGGGTGCTGGAGAGTAATCACCGGCTGGGATGCAGTGATTGACAGCTGAGGCAGCGAATGGCGGCACGGGTAAGGCGGGCGCACGCTTTCTACCCAGAAATGCAAAATCACACATATATATGTGATTTTGCACACCCCTGCCACCCTGTAGCAGTATTTCTGCTATAGGGTGGTGGAAAAACGGTTAAAAAAAAGTGTGTGTATAAATATATCTATCTATACCTATACATACACACAGTGGGTAACATATGTATTGAACATAAAAAATTTCTCAGTAAATATATTTCTAAAGGCTATTGGCATGAAATTTTTACCTCGTCGGTAACAACCTATGCAATCCATACATACAAAGAAAGCAAAACAAATCTGTTCAGAATTTAAGTTTTGTCTAATAAAATGGAACACAGGGAAAAAGTATTGAACACATGAAGAAAAGGAGGTGCAAAAAGGCATGGAAAGCCAACACACAAGCTGAAATCTATCAGTAATTAGAAAGCAATCCTGCCCCTTGTCAGTGCAAATTAATATCAGCTGGTGCAGTCTCAACTGAGGTATATCATTACCAAGGTGGCACACAAGAAACATCTCTTGATGGGTAAACATGATGGGTAAACGCAAAGAGCTCTCTCAAGACTTTTGCAACCTTATTGTTGCAAAACATACTGATGGCATTAGTTACAGAAAGATTTCTAAACTTCTGAATGTTCCAATGAGCACTGTTGGGGCCATGACCCGGAAGTGAAAAGAACATAATTTCACCATAAACCGACCACGACCAGGTGTTCTTTGCAAGATTTCTGACAGAGGAGTGAAAAGAATTATGAAAAGAGTTGTCCAAGAACCAAAGACAACTTTGCAGCCTGAAATGAAGACAGACACAGTTTTTGCTTTATCCAGCTGTATTCTACTCAGTGCAACTGATAACATCCAAGTGAAAGATAGAACAGTCCCTGATAGTGCAACTGAAGCAAACAACTATGGGTGACAGGACACTGTCAAAAGATCTCCAGGATAAAGAGTGTGGACAGGCACAAGTCAGGAGATGGATACAAAAAAAATGTCAAAGACTTCACTGTGCTTCTAGGCATTGATAAAGTCTGTTATTAAGAAGTGGAAGGTATTTGGTACAACACAGACCCTCCCTGGATCAGGATGCCTCTCCAAACTGGATAAAAGAGCCAGGAGGAAACTGGTCAGAGAGGCTACCAAAAGGCCTATAGCAACCCTGAAACAGTGTCAGGAATTTAGAACAGAGTTGTCATTGTGTGCATGTGACAACAATATCACAAATTCTCCAAAAATGTGGATAGTATGGGAGGGTTGCAAGAAAAAAGCCAGTCCTCAAGAAAACCACAAGCAGTCATGACTGAGCTTTGCCAAAACGCACCTTGAAGTTTCTGAGGCCACATGGAATGTTATGATCTGATGAAATTACAATTGAATGATTTGGCCTCAAACCCTAAACTATACAGTGGGGAAATTATTTGATCCCCTGCAGATTTTGTAAGTTTGCCCACCTACAAGGAAATGAAGGGTCTATAATATGTCATAGGTGTATTTTAAATGATAGAGACAGAATATCAATCAAAAATCCAGAAAAAACACATGATACAAATTTGAGTTGCAGTTCAGTGAGTAAAATTAATATTTGATCCCCTACCTACCAACCAACAATACTTCTGTCTCCCACAGATTGGCTATGTGCTCATGTGGTACACAGATCAGTCCTGTCAATTTAAGAAGGTGCTCCTAACAACAACCCGTTATGATGAAGCATTGTTAAACTTGTTGATCAAAAACTACTTAACATACTATTTCCACAAATATTCAAAGAAGCACAAACCATACAACAATCATATTAAATCAAATCATGTGTTCATAAACTGCTGGTGCTAAAACTGTGTTGGAAACAGTATTTACTCATTGATTTAAAGTGCTCCTATTACAATGTTCATAAGTACAGTCCATACAGTATACAGCGGGTAAAATAAGTATTGAACACATCACCTTTTTTCTCAGTAAATACTAAAGGTGCTATTGACATGAAATTTTCACCATATGTCAGTAACCACCCATGCAATCTATGACCACCTATAATCTATAACCACCCATGCAATCATACATTTGTATGAAACCTAAACAAATAAGTTCAGAAATTAGGTTACGTGCAATAAAATGGAAGGATGCAGGGAAAAAGTATTGAACACGTTGAAGATAGGGAGGTGAAGAAAGGGATGGAAATCCAACAGACCAGGTAAAATCTATCAGTAATTAGAAAGCAATCCGGCCCCTTATCAGTCCAAATTAATATCAGCTGGTGCAGTCTCAACTGATGTGACACCCTTTGGTAACCTTTTTATTGAACAAGATGGGTAAAAGCCAAAAGCTCTCTCAAGAACTTCGCAACCTTATTGTTGCAAAAACTGGATTTTGTTTTGTTACCGTAAAATCCCTTTCTCTGAGTTAATTGCCGGACACAGCGTCTTCCATTCTCGGCGAAAAGGTTATATCGCCACCTACAGGAGTAGGACATTAGGCAGAAGAAAAACAAAACTTGGCACCGCCTATGGGCAGTCCTGGCTGAGATAAATACCCTTTCTGCATAGGCAATCCAGTTAGTAACAAGCAGTATCCGCAAATAAAAAAATTCATAGAGGGGTGGGTGCTGTGTCAGTCAATGAACTCAGAGACAGGGATTTTACGGTGAGTAACAGAGGAAAAAAAATACCTGTTTTCTCTTTTGTTCATTGACAAAAGGCTGCCAACTCCAACACCCTGTGGGCGGAAGTGATAGCCACTAAAAATGCCACCTTTTGGGACAGAGTTAGCAAGGGAATCTCCCTGATATTCTTAAATGGAGGCTTTTGGAGAACAGAGAGAACCAGATTTGGAAATCATGGTGGCAACAGGGCGTGCACAGGAGGTGCCACATTCCTAACTCCTTGAACGAAAGTATGAACCAAAGAGTGCGAAGATAGAGGACGTTGAAAGAAACATGACCCTTGATGGTACCTAGCGCCAGCTTCTTCTCAACACCCTGTTGTAGAAAAGACAAAATTCTAGCCACCCAAAAAGAACAAGGATGAATCCCCACACCCTCACACCAGGAAATACAGTTGTGTTCAAAATAATATCAGTCAGACATCACTAACCTGATCAATCACTGTTTTTGGTAGAAATGATATTTCTACATAGCAAATAATTTACTAGCAGGTGTAGTAGAGTAATAGAAATCCAACAGTCATGACATGCATGCTGCTGATTCTGTGTAATTGAATCACTCATTGAAAGGGGCATGTTCAAAATAATAACAGTGTGGAGTTCTATTAGTGAGGTCATTCATTCTTTGAAAAACCGGTGGAAATTATTGCCCTTATTTAAGGAAGGAAGGCAGCAAATGTTGTACATGCTGGTTACAGTGCATTTCTCTCTGAAATTCTGAGGAAAATGGGTCGTTCCAGACATTGTTCAGAAGAACAGCGTACCTTGATTAAAAAGTTGATTGGAGAGGGAAAACATATAAAGAAGTGAAGAAAATGATAGGCTGCTCAGCTAAAATGATCGCAAATGCTTTAAAATGGCAACCAAAACCTGAAAGACATGGAAGAAAGCGAAAAACTACCAATCGAATGGATAGAACAATAGCCAAAATGGCAAGGACTCAGCCAACAATCAGCTCCAGGAAGATCAAAGAAGGTACCTGTGAGTACTGTTACAATTAGAAGACACCTATGTGAAGCCAAGCTATCTGCAAGAAGCCCCCGCAAAGTCCCACTGTTGAAAAAAAGACGTGCTGAAGAGGTTACAATTTGCCAAAGAGCACATTGACTGGCCTAAAGAGAAATGGTGCAACATTTTGTGGACTGATGAAAGTAAGATTGTTCTTTTTGGGTCTAGTGGCAGGAGACAGTTTGTCAGACGACCCCCAAACACTGAATTCAAGCCACAGTACACTGTGAAGACAGTGAAGCATGGTTGCGCAAGCATCATGATATGGGGATGTTTCTCATACTACGGTGTTGGGCCTATTCATCGCATACCAGGGATCATGGATCAGTTTGAATACATCAGAATACTTGAAGAGGTCATGCTGCCTTATGCTGAAGAGGAAATGCCCTTGAAATGGGTGTTCCAACAAGACAATGACCCCAAACACACCAGTAAACGTGCAACATCTTGGTTCCAGACCAACAAGATTGACGTTATGGAGTGGCCAGCCCAACCCCCGGATCTTAATCCTATTGAATAAAAACCATTAGAAGGATTTTGAGCTTTATTCACTTTTTTCAACACACTGCTATTATTTTGAACACAACTGTATATGCCTTCTAGGTGCGATGGTATATCTTCCTAGAAGTGGACTTCCGTGCCTTCAGCATGGTAGGAATCACCGACCCTGACAAACCCCTGTCTCTCAGAACCTGGCTTTCAATAACCTAGCTGTTAAAGCCAGTGGGCGTAAAGCAGGGTGTAAAATCAGACCTTGAGACAGAAGATCTGCTCTGAGTGGCAGACGTCAAGGAAAGTCCGCAACCAGCCACACCACGTCGGCATACCAAGGACGGCGAGGCCAATCCAGAGCCGCCAAGACGACCATAATGCCTTCGGCCTCTATCCTTCGCAGCAGCTGGGGTGGAAGCTTGAGAGGAGGAAACGCATAGAGTAGCCGATACATGTCCTGGCCATGAATCTCGGCACCTTCCTGTTGAACCGAGACGCTAGAAGTTCCACGTCTGGAGTGCCCCACCAAAGGCAAATCTGATGAAACACGTCTGGATGCAGGGACCACTTGCCCTGGCCCAACATTTGATGTCTGAGGTAGTCCGCCTGACAATTTTCCACGTCGGGGATGTACATGGCAGAGAGAGCGGGAGGCCTCCAGCGACAACGCCACACTCCGTGTCTACCCCGGTGGTTGACATAGGCCACTGCCATGGCATTCGCAGACTGGATCCAGACCGGGTGCCCCCAAAGACGTTCTGTCCCCTGTTCCAGGCAGAGCCTGATTGCCCAAAGCTCCAAGACATTGATTGGTAATAGAGACTCCTCCGGCGCCCATTGACCCTAGGCCGAGCTTGCCCCCAGACCTCCTCCCCAGCTGATCAGGCTGGTGTCCATTGTGACCACCGTCCAATGCAAGGTAATAAATGGTTTCTCCTCCTGCAGGACAGAAGGCCGAAGCCACCTAAGCACAGACGTCCTGGTCTTTTGGCCCTGACAAACCTGGGTGTCCAAGGAGTCAGGGGACTTGTCCCACTTGGACAGGATTTCCCTCTGAAGTGTCCTTGTATGGAAGTGAGCGTACAGAACCGCCTCGAAGGCAGAGACCATCAATCCCAGGAATTGCATACATCAGCAAAGGGAGGGCCACCTGCGGGACAGCAACAAGCGACATAGCTTGTCCAGCAGAAGGAACCACCTTGGCCAACACCGTGTTGAGAGTCAGACCCAGATACTCCAGCTTCCTGGTTGGGGTCAGAGTGGATTTCTGGATGTTCAGGATCCACCCTAACTCTTGATAGGTGCTGATCATGATCGACATGTTTTCCCTCAAGGCCGAGTGAGACTCCGCCCTCAGTAGAAGGTTGTCCAGATTACCGTGATTGGTTAAATCACGGTAATCCCTCATTGTCTGAGCAAGGCCAGGACTGGAGCCAGCACCTTGGTGAAAACCTGAGGAGCGGAGCCAAGACCATAGGGCAGCACCACAAACTGATAATGCTGTTCTCCCACTGCAAAGCAAAGGAAAAGCTGGTGTCCAGTAGAGATGGGGATGTGTAGGTAGTATCCTTGACTTCGATAGATGCTAAAAAATCTCCCTGATGAAGGGTGGCCACCAGGGACCAAATGGACTCCATAATGAACTTCTGCACACGCACAACGCAGTTCAGCGCCTTGATATCCAGGATAGGGCAAAACCATCTTTCTTTCTTTGGAACCATAAACAGGTTGGAGTAGAACCCCTGAAACCGTTCTGAATCGGGGACTCAGCAAATCCTGTACTGCCCCTTCTAAGACCTGCAGGAAAGTTGGAGAAAGGCACAGGTTGGAAGGAAAAAACCCCTCTGGAAGACAAGACTGAAATTCTATTTTGTACCCAGACAGAATCAGCTCTTGGACCCACTTGTCTGAAATAAGGGAGGTCCAAGGGCGGCAAAGCAGCGAAGACGACCCCCCACCCTGGACACGGGTGGGGGCAGACCTTCATGCTGGGGAGGACTTGTCCACTGGCTTGACAGTCCAGAGTCTCTTGGTACCTCCTTAGGGGGCTTTGAACAGCTTGGAACCCTTATCAGTGGATCTGGGAGGGGGGGGGACGAACAAGCTTCATGTGTAGAAAAAGAAGGGCCATGCTTGTGACGCAGTTCTTTCGTCAGAACTGCGGATGAAAAGTACTTTTCCCCGAGTAATATTTTCTATGATGTTGTCCAGGGTAGCCCCAAAGAGGTGATCACCCTGGCAGGGCAAATACGTGAGAGCCTTCTTTGATGTCTGGTCTGCAGACCATCATTTAAGCCACAGTACATGCCGAAGCACCACAGATGAAACGGAAAGCTTGGAAAGCAAAGGGGCCACATCCAGGGATGCGTCACACACAAATTAAAGGCCCTGGTCTTCCACATAAGCTGGGAGAACTTGCTCCCCCCCCCAAGAGCCCGGTCTTATGCATCCCTGCAGGGCGTTTAACTCGCTGGCCACCCTGGTCCAGGGTGTGGCACGTAGTGGCCCACCCAGCGCTTGACTAGGGTCTGCACGCGCTCGCCCAGCTCGGCTGTTGATTGAAGATCTCTGCATAAAAAACCCCAGGAAAAAAGGAGAAGTTTGAATACATCAGAATACTTGAAGAGGTCATGCTGAAGAGGAAATGCCCTTGAAATGGGTGTTTCAATAAGACAACGACCCCAAATACACCAGTAAACGTGCAACATCTTTGTTCCAGACCAACAAGATTGACGTTATTGGGCCAACCCAATTCCCGGATCTTATTCCAATAGAAAACTTGTGGGATGACATAAAAAATGCAGTTTCTGAGGCAGAACCAAGAAATAGAGAAGAACTGTGGAATGTAGTCCAGTCATCCTGGGCTGGAATACCTGTTCACAGGTGCCAAAAGTTGGTTGACTGCATGCAACACAGATGTACAGCAGTTCTCAGAAACAGTGCTTATACAACTAAATATTCATTGATTCAAAGGAAAGCAAAATCTTCAAACATTTTTCAGTTTATATAGTGAATGTTTGAGTTTGTAAAGAAGAATACAAACACTGCTATGTTTTTGAACAGTCTAATATTCACTTTTATAAAAAGAATTTAGAGGAACAACACAAATTCGATATATTTTTCTTCATGTTTTGATTTGGAATAGAATGTGTAGTGTTCCCAATGCATTTGTGTGTATGGAAATAAAAGCTATTAGAAGGATTTTGAGCTTTATTCACTTTTTTCAACACACTGCTATTATTTTGAACACAACTGTATGTTCACCAATTAGCATCTGAAAGGACAGAGCAGCTTCTAGGCTAGAGGAGACACCTAGATGCCAATAAAACACCTATGTAGTCACAGTTTGCCACCTTCTAGAAATCTAAAAAGAAGGGCTCTAGCCATTTCGGCTTCGAGAAGCAATAGGAGACCAGAAGAGGGCTCCAATGTGTCTGCCAAGCTCTGAGGTATATCCACAGATCAAAGGAATATATTTAATCTCTCATGAAAGCTAAAATATTAGTTGCAGAGAGATGAAAATACTTCCTTCTCATTGGACACACTGTAGGCTAAATCTCCATGTAAAACTGTATTTGTAGCCCCTGTAGAATCCAAGAGGAATGCAGAAAATGGTTATATTGCGACTGATTGCGACAGCTGAACAGTGATTGGTACTGTCGCAATCGGACTGATGCGCTGGTGTCGGAAATTCTATCACTCACTTGGTGATTCAAACCGTTCCTGGTCCAGTAGACTTTGGGCACTTCAGTACGTCCTGTGGGCTGGTACAGGAACACCCCCAGGGTTGATTGGTCAAGGGCTAATGTCCAGCCTACGTCCATATTTCAAGAAATTGAGGACCCTGAGATATGGACGGTGTGATTCGTACGGAGCTGGTTCTATTTGACTGGTGAATCGCGGACTTTCTCTGACTTGCTCCAGTAGCAGGATATCTCTTGGTAAAAGTTTTATTTCTGTTTTTATTCCCTTTTATAGTCAATAGCCAATTGTGTGTCTTTTTGTATTATTTGTAACTGTTTTTTCTTTGTACATATGTTATGCACTGCCCACTTTCGGGATATTAAATCATAAAATTAATAAGTGACTTCTGGGTACTTAAGCTTGGGCTCATATCTCCGGAGAGATTGTATTGTAATGCAGTGTCTATGTGCTCAGTCAAGTTCATTGCCTATCTGTATGCAATTGCACTGCATGTTGGCAGATTGCATGCAGATTGTAAAGTAGCAGATCTGCCAGACGGAGATCTGTGTGTGTGTGGTGGCCCAGCAGACAAGTCTACGGATAAACTGTTGGGTGGTGGCAAGCTACCGTTTGTGGTGTGTCTGGTGTGGGGGTGTGTGGACAGTGGAAGAGTGATTAACACCGGGGTTCTAACTTGTAGGATAGCTGGAAATATTTTTATTCAAAATAGATCTTGCAACCAGCATACA
This sequence comes from Staurois parvus, assembly GCF_062004578.1. Lineage (NCBI taxonomy): Eukaryota > Metazoa > Chordata > Amphibia > Anura > Ranidae > Staurois > Staurois parvus. Next base: position 292,095 of record NW_028318036.1, on the reverse strand, counting down.
ATTTTATACAAAAGTAAAAAAATACACAAAATAAATAACATAAGCCATCATACTGGTAATAAACAAAATAGAAACTGGATACCTCTCCAGGGCATACCGCAGTAACAGAAACACAAAAACTGGTCTTTACGACCGTAGCATAAAGGCATATAATTTTAAACCCTATAAAGGGCAACCTACTTGCAAAAAAAAAAAAAAACTGGCCTATATGGCCTACTATTTTAAAAGGAAAGACAATATACTAAGGCCTTAACAGCCTTGTAAATTACTCACATCTTCACGCCCTTACGGCAAAAATTAACTCCCTTTCAGGGAAAATCACACTTATTCAAGTGTACAGGGCTTTAAGGCTCACCAGAGTTCTCAATACCGCACCCCTTATGAGGGGGAATCACACTCAAAAATATCAGCCTATACGGCTCTAATACACACGAAAACCTAATATGTGACCCAACAAAGGCTAAGAAACCTAGACTTTCAGGTATCCGTGACCATTCTTAAAAAGAAACCTTCACACAAAATCTAAGGGGGGTGAAAGGAGAGGAGAAAAGCAGGACAGCAACCACACCAAGAGATCAACAGATTGCCGCTACAGGCCTGATATTCCTCCACACCTTTATCCAGACCCTTCGCCGCAGCCTGTCTTTCTCAAGACCCCGAATTTTACCAACCTCACCAAGGATGTCACACACCACCATCTGAACAGGAAGGACCTTCTGCCGCAAGGAGACCTGACACCGTGCATTCCATGTGTAATAACGGACAACTAGGCAAACTAGAAACCGTGTATTCAAATCAAAGCCAGTATGACTTTCCAATGCCCCATACACCCACTCTGCATAAGACAGGAAGGGGATGCCTAGAGCCCTCCCCACCTCTTTATACACCTCTACATTGAAGGGACATTGAAGTAAGAAGTGGTCCATACACTCCACTTCACCCCCACACTCCGTCCTCGGACAACCTCGGTCATCCAAAGGACGGTACTTCAGATTTCCCCTCACGTAGAGCCTGCCGTGGAACGCAAGCCAGGCCTGGTCCCTAAGTTTTAAGGGAATCCTCTCCATATTTAATAAACGCAGGCCCTCCCTCATAATCTGGCCTGGGCAATCCTTCAAGGCCAGCGGCGCATGAAACGCAGAGGCCACAATCCTCTCTCTCAGGAGTCTCCCAGAGAACAACCTGACCTCCTCCGCAGTCACACACCACCGCCTAAGAATCCTCAAGCATGGGGCGACATAAGCCGGGAGCTTACCGTGCTTGACCAGCAAGCTTCTCACTGGCCCACCACTCTCCCAGCAGCCCAGAAAAGGTCTAAACCAGATTTGAAAAAGGCCTACCCATGCAGGCGGGTTCTCTTTTAGCATACTACCAACATTATGTTTTATAAACATCAAAGAGAAAAAAACAATCGGGTTGACCATACCTAGACCACCCTCCCACCTGGTTCGGTAAGTCACATCCTGCTTTACAAGGTCGGGTGATGAGGGGGACATAGGTGAGCCCCTTTCCCCGATGGAGGATGCTGGGGGTTCCTTAAAGAGGTCTAGGCCTCCAGGAAACGGTGGAAAAACTAAGGTTAAGAAATGGCCATCTCAAGTATCCTAATGGCAGTTCCCGCTCCGATAAAGGTGGCAACCATTAATGTTGCCAGCATTAAATCTGTACGTGCTCGTAGTACAGCCTTATTTTTGCTCAGCAAGATTGGAGCTGATGTTTTGTTTTTGCAAGAGACCCGGCCTAATTGCCTGGCCGATTTACATCTGGCAAAAAGAGAGTGGAGGTGTGGCCCCTCTTTTTGGTCTCTTGCGGCTGAGCCTTACAGCGGAGTTGCGGTACTTTTTTCCGGCATGGTAACGTGTCGGCGGGTCCTTGAGGTGGACATTGGAAGGTGTTTGGTCATGGACGTCCTTGTGAAGGGGCAGGAATTACATCTTATTAATATATACAGTCCCCAGTCTACCTGGGATAGGAAATGCCTTTTCACAAAGATTAAGCCATTCCTTTTTACGTCCCAGCAGGTTGTCTTTGGAGGTGATTTTAACACCATCACTAGGCTCAAAGACAGGAAAGGCTCCACTGACAGGCTGGGATATGACAGTGTTTTTTTAAATGCGATAGGGAAGCCGGTCTGGTGGATGCCTTGATTAAGTGCAGCCCAGACAGCACACGATTCACTTTTAGGCGAGGTAGAAGTGAGAGTAGGATAGATAGGTTTTTTTAAAGGGGGACTCCGCCTTCTCGGCACCTGAGTGTCAGACGGTGGAGTTTTCCGACCACCTTTTATTGACTGTGACTTTGAATGCTTCAGATACGCCATTGAAGGGAAGGGGTGTCTGGAGGATGAATTTGGCTCTGCTGGAGGACGAAGAGGTGAGACGATCCTTTGAGGATTTTTTCAAGCACAGGAGACCATCCTGGATTTCTGTGGCAGTAAGTCAGAGTGGTGGGAACTTACCAAAGTGCGGATCGGCAGGTTTTTCAAGGCCCTAGGTAAGAGAAAACAACTTGAGAAATACATTGCCTATCAGCAGTTACGGAGGAAGCTTGACCGCCTTGTCTCAGAGGGTGGAGATTCTGGGGCAATCTCAGAGGTGAAGCTACTCTTGAAGACAGATGAAGCAGCGGAGAGCATAGTTTTATTCTTACCTCCACTCCCCACCACAGACCACCCCTTCCCTTTATCCTCCCCCCCGAGCCTAGATCCAAACTCTCCTGCCTACGCCCTGAAGTCACGGTACTCTTCACCAGCTCCTTATGGTGGCGAGGAAGCAATACTGGTGGGGGAGGCACCGAAGGCTTTCCAGCACCTGCCCCTTTAGCAGCCTCCCTGATTTTTGACTGGCTAGAGGGAGGAGACACATGAGGGGGGGCAGACAACACCTGGGAGGACACCAAACCAGGGGGACACAGAGGGGGGGACAGACACAACTGGGGATGCACTGGATGCCCCTGGAGCTGGAACAGCATCACTCGATGGCTCAACAGAGGTCTGACCTGCTTCTGCCTCCCTAGCCTCCTCAGCCTTCATCCTTGCCAGCTCCTCTACTACCCCTGGCAGGTTATGTAAAGCTTCTGGGCAGTTGATATAGGAGTGGCCAAGTTCCTGACATAGATTGCACCTAATTCTATTACAATCTTTGACCACGTGGCCAATTTCCTGGCACAAAGAGCATTTTAGTATGCTACAAGATTAGGCAAAGTGCCCTTTACTACCACATCTGTGGCACACCCTGGGCTGGCCCGCATAAAAAATGACTAACCTGTCTTTGCCAATAAAGGCAGAAGACGGGATATGGCTTACCACATTCCCTTGTACCCGCAGCTTCATTACAGCAGCCCAACCCCCTGTCCATATGCCCCTATCGTCCAGTTGTTTCTTGAGGGGACTCAGGATCTCCCCGTAACGATTTAACCATATCATGAGGTCCGCCGCCGGTATGGATTCGTTCCTCACTAATATTGTGACATTCTTCACTAGTGATTGTCCTGATACCACTTTTGGTATCAATCCTTCCCACCTGGGGGTATCCTTCCACCCACCTTCATACCTCTGCCAGAAGAGGTTCAAGCTCTCCGGCCTCATAAAAGACAGATCATATTCCCCGGTACTTATGGGCGCTATAAAGGCAAATATGTCTTTAGCTACAAAGCCCATGTCTAAGATCAATCACTTCCCTCCTACTGGGAGGGGAACCTCCCCCAAACCATTTTATCTGCACCACATTACGTCTTGTAACCACAGACCCTGAACCCCCAGCCTGCACCACGGGTGGTCCCCCTACATTCTGACCACCTCGCAGAGCTGCGTAGTAGCTTGCCATCCGCCTTGGAGCAGGGACCGGTGCTGGGATGGATGCAGGGCCAGGAGCAGAGGTGGGTGCAGGGGTGGTCACCCGGATAGGTGCAGAGACAGACGCCTGAGTGGGACCAGAGGCGGGTGCCTGGGCGGGGCCAGAGGCGGATGCCTGGGCGGGGCCAGAGGCGGGTGCCTGGGCGGGGCCAGAGGCGAGTGCCTGGGCGGGGCCAGAGGTGGGAGCCTGTACAGGAACAGAGACAGATACCTGGGTGGGGCCAGAGGCAGATGCCTGCTCGGTACCAAAGGCGGGTGCCTGGGTGGGGCCAGAGGCAGGTGCCTGGGCAGGGCCAGAGGCGGTTGCCTGAACAGTAACAGAGGCGGGTGCCTGGACGGGGCCAGAGGTGGGAGCCTGTACGTGAGCAGGGGCGATAGCAGGGGTGGATAAAGGGACGGAAGCAGAGACGGGATCTGGGACGGAGGGAGGGAGGGACAACCCCGAGCTCGGCTTCAGCTGGGTTGGGCACACACCGGGGATCAGACACTGCAGCAGACATGTTGACATTAACATTACCATTGTCCATAGCCATCACAACACCGTCCATCACCTCACTTACAGTTCCACTGGGCACACCTGTTTCCTGCGGCTTCACCGCTGCATAGCACACCTCCCCCAGGCTGGCTGCTTTCTCTACCGCCAGAGAGATCCTTTCCAGACGGACAAAAGCAGCCCTCTCTCTTCTCCTGGGTCTCACCAGCTCGGAAACTTTGTCCTCCCCGTGGTCAGTTTCCCCAGAGAAAAAAGATAACTGCCTCCCCTGCAGAGGAGACTCCAACTCCTCAATAAACTCCATTACTCCCACTCCTGCTGCAGCTTCCTCCGGCTCCTGGGATGCCCAATCCAGCTCTGGCTGCTGGGGAGGGATAGATCCCTGCTCCTCCTCTACTGCCATGATTACCATGAACTCCTCCACCTGCTGGTTCTCTGCTGCGGGATCAGAGGACTCCTCAGATGACAGGACCACCTCCGTGTGGCCTCTCACCGCCGCAATGGATTTGTCTCGGGCAGACTTAAACCTCTCCTCGTTTGTGTACCTCTCTCTCAGTGCGCCAATCGCCGCCTTCAGTGTGGCCACAAGCTCTGCCTGCAGGCGGACGGCCCGCTCCAATCTTTCCAGCTCCGGCTGCATGGCTTTGCGTTTGGTGCTCCACACACGGTCAAATGTCGCCTTGAAGCGCTTTAGCTCCATTCTCATGCCACCGAGCTTCTCTTCCTCCTTCTCAATCTTCCTGATGTGGGATGTCACTCTCGCTCTATACTCGGTATAGGACTTCCCTGCTTTAGGGCCCTTTCCCAGGTCCTCCACAGGTGGTATACTGGGACCGGTACTAGGTGCCCTGGGTGAGGGTCTACCACCCGGATCACGGCCAGGCTCCGCCATGGTTCAAGGGCCTAAGCCCAAAATTTAGTTCCAGGCCCAAACTAAGGCCTGTTGGAGCTTCCAGAGAGCTCTTGCACAGCACACTGTCTGCTTCAGCAGCCCCTCCTACTTCCTCTCACCAAGGCTGATGGGACAGCTGGAGATTTTTTTATTAAAAGAATCTTGCAACCAGCAAAAAAAAAATTTTTTTTTTCCTTACAAAAATACAAAAATATATATAAATAAATAAATACAAAATCCATACTTCTGGTTACAACTAAATAGAAAAACTATCTGGTTACATCACCATCCTAACTAAAAAAACATACCAACACAGGAAAAATAAGCAAGAAGGACTACAAGTCTCCAAAAGAAGGCCTTTCTGGTCCTATACATAATAAAATAAATAATATGTACAAAATATTCAAAAGAAACAAAGCAGTAATTAAGCCATTGGGCCCATCAGGCAAAATATCAGGCCTTTATGGCCTATTTATGGCGACAGCATCAGAAAAATACCAAAAACCCATACTGAAAGGAACATTAATCCAGGCCTTTACAGCCTATCGGGCAAAGAGGCCTTTATGACCCTATCCAATCTAATATAAAAGGGACACTAACAAATACATATAGCAAAGGCTAAGAAACATAGGTCTTCAGATGCATGTAGCCTCTCTTCAAAAGGACTTCTTCAAAATCTAAGGGAGTGAAAAACACAGAGGAAAAGAAGAACAGCATCCTCACCCAGAGATCAACAGATCGCGGCTACAGACCTGATATTCCTCCACGCCTCTATCCAGGCCCTTTACCGCAGTCTGTCTTTCTCAAGACCCCGAACTTTCCCAACTTCACCAAGAATGTCATACACCACCACCGAAGCAGGAAGGACTTTCTGCCGAATGGAAACCTGACACTGTGCGTTCCAAGTGTAGTAACGGACCACTAGACAAACTAGAAAAAGAGTGTCAAAATCAAAACCCACACGTCTTTCCAATGCCCCATATACCCACTCTGCATAAGACATGCAGTGCAGGAGGGGATGTCTAGAACCCTCCCCACCTCTTTGTATACCTCTATATTGAAAGGGCACTGAAGCAAGAAGTGGTCCATAGTCTCCACTTCACCCCCACATTCCGTCCTTGGACAACCACGGTTATCCAGAGAATGGTACTTCAAGTTCCCTCTCACATATAGCCTGCCATGGAACGCGAGCCAGGCCTGGTCCCTTAACTTTAAGGGAATCCTTTCCATATTTATCAATCTCAGACCCTCCCGCAGACTATGGCCTGGGCAATCCTTCAAGGCCAGAGGTGCGTGAAAGGCGGTAGCCACGATCCTCTCCCTGAGAAATTTCCCAGGAAGCGATCTGACCTCCTCCGCCGTCACACACCACCGCCTAAGTATTTTCAAGCTCTGGGCGACATAAGCCGGGAGCTTGCCGTGCTTAACTCTCAGGCTTCTCACTGGCCCACCACTCTCCCAACAGCTCAGAAAGGGATTAAACCAAGTCCAGAACAAACCTACCCATGCAGGCAGCTTCTTTTTTAGCATATTACCAAAATTATGTTTTACAAACATAACAGAGAAGAAAACGATCGGGTTGACCATCCCTAGGCCACCCTCCCGCCTGGATCGGTAGGTCACATTCCGCTTCACGAGGTTCAGCCTGTTCCCCCATAATAGCTGGAAGAAACAGCTGTAGACCCTCGTATAAAGAGACTCTGGCAAGAGACAAACGTAAGTGACGTACAAAAAGACCGGAATCAGGTAGGTCTTGATCAGATTGACCCTTTCCCTTAAGGAGAGCCACCACCCCTTCCAGCATCTCACTTTAACCTCAGCATCAGCCAACCTGGATTCCCAGTTTTGTTTACCATAATCATCTGGCCCAAATGTGATGCCTAACACTTTGATCTTTGGCTGGGGCACTGGGAAGGCATCCGGAAGTGAGACGTTCTCACCTTCCCTACCCATCCAGAAAACCTCACACTTGTCATAATTGATCTTGGAGCCTGATGCCTCCGCATACTGCTCCATCTCTGAGACCACCTCCTGCGCCTCATCAGTCCCAGAGATGAAAACAGACACGTCATCAGCATAGGCCACGACCCTCAAAGTCAGCCCACCAGTAGTGCCCACCGGCACCCCACCCAACGCCCTGCCATCTAGCCTTCTAACGAAAGGGTCAATGGCAAAGGCATAGAGCAAGGAACTCAGCGGACACCCCTGACGCACCCCTGAGCCAACCTCGAAAGGCCGCCCAACCCAACCATTGACCAACATGAAGCTCTCCGCCCCTTCGTACAATGTCTTCAACCAGCCAATAAACCTCCCCTCCAGGCCATACCGGTCAAGGAGATGCCAGAGGTACTTGTGGTCTACCCGATCAAAGGCCTTGGCTTGATCCAGCGCCAGCAAATACTTCCCACTGCCATCAGCCCTGCATCGCTCCAGAACCTCCCGGACAGCTAACACTGCTGAGAGTGTACTTCTGCCCTGAACCGAACAGTGCTGATGTTGTGAAAGCAACCCATCTGCCACTGACCACAAGCGCCAGAAAAGGATCTTGGCCAGAATCTTCCTATCGACATTGAGAAGGCTGATGGGGCACCAATTCTCAATCATCGAAGGGTCCTTACCCTTTGACAACAAGATCACAGCCGATTTCCTCATGGAGGGAGGGAGTGAACCCTCATCCACACCGCTATTAAAGACCTCCGCAAGGCGAGGTGCCAAGCTGGACTTAAAAACCTTAAAGAATTCTGCTTTCAAACCAGATGGTCCAGGTGTCTTCTTAATGGCCAGACTATCTATGGCTTTGGCAACCTCTTCAGCTGTAATCTCCCCTGTCAAACTTGTGGGCAGAATGTTATTTTCCAAACCTGGCATAGACTCCAAGAAGCTCGACATCCTTGCCTGGTCGAGGTGCTTCTCACCCAAAAGATCCTCAAAGAACGCCCTTGAGACCTCCAAGATTCCTGACCTGGATTTTGTCAGGGATCCCGTACTATCTCTTAGACCGGTGATCGTTTTATTCACTACTGTCTTGGAAATTCGCTTTAACGAATTTCTCCTTACCGTGAGTACTCGCAGTTGGATGCGCAGAAATCCCCCATAAAGCTGTGTGAATCTCGCTTACCACGACTGCAGCTAAACTACACGATTCCTGCCCATCCAAATGGGTTAGCTTCTGTTGAAATGTGGGTGATTGGAGCTCCCTATACCTGGAAATGATCACACGACACTTTCAGGTTGATGGTTGAATTCACATAAGGGCAGTTTTCATTCTCCCCTTTGGTTTTATTACAAATACACACACGCCCCCCCACATGAATAAGGTCAAACCCCTCCCACAGAACAATGCAATGGGGAGTGCCTATACACAGGATGTACATTCCGATTGGAGCATAGCCTTTCCTATTATCTATCACTGGTCCTCCCCCATGAGCCTTCTGAGGTCAGCAAACTTCCTCCCCTTCCCCCCATGAGCCCTCTGTGGAGAGCATATCTCCTCCCCTTCCCCCCATGAGCCCTCTATGGAGAGCATATCTCCTCCCCTTCCCCCTATGAGCCCTCTATGGAGAGCATATCTCTTGTTCCAGCTCTTAGCAGTATGTTCATTCTCTGTACAAGCATTCCCTAGAAATATCAGTCTGTACCTGGATGGGCCCGATATGATCTTTATTAAAACACATGCATCCGGATACAGTTCAGATTGGTAATGGGTTGTAAGATATGCATAAGCCTACACGCGGAGTTCGTACCGCTTGGCGCCTTGCGGCACGGAGTCCATGTGGTACTATGCTGCTGATATGTGGATACAGGCCCGCGGTCTACTGCCAGCGGCATTCGCATCGAATGCCGTGGTGGTATACACGCCGGTCTATAAGCGCAGATCTGCCATCTCATCTATTACCGAGCTGAGTACTGTAATACATACATTGTACATGCGCATGGCCCAATTGCAGCCTTCAGAGCTTTAATTAAGCCACACGAGAGACATATGAATAACACGAATATATGACACATTTAAAGTTCAACCAACAATACAAAATTTCCATGACATTCCCTCCTGTTTTATCATATTCTCCTCGTGTCCCTTCTTGATCTTCTTCAGCTTGATGGGTGTAGTCTCAAAACCTCAAAGAGTTCCTGTAGTTGTCCCTGAGAATAAAGCTCCACGGGGTACCTGAAACAACAAGACCCGACGCAGACTCGACGCAAACAGGCTTGATTGAAGCAATGATCCTCAAGAGCGTTGGAACCTTCACTACAGGAAGGCTCTTGCAAAAACCACAAACAGACTTGTGGTATGAATAAGGCTTGTGATCCCACGGTGGTCTGGGGAGATCCAGCAACAGATTCTCAAATTGCCCCTGCAGACGGGGCCACACAAGGCTGGTCTCGACCCAGACCGTTTTCCAAATCGCAGACACAAACCATGATGAGGCTTGAAGCTTGCTTGGAGGTCTTGGAGAATGTGGTCTTCAGGGAGATAAATTAGAGGGAAGCCAGGACGTAATCTGTAGAGAAGGTGGTTGGTTGGTGAGGTCTTCCTCCGATCAGTGGTTGGAGTGGGATCCCAGGAGCGGGCATGGAGATGTGGTCGTCTGCCCGAGCTTGGCTTACACGGTCGATGAGGCAACAGGAACATCTCACCGCGGCATATAAGAGGCAGAGGAAAAAGAGAAGCATCAGGATATACACTCCCACTTCCTTCAACCAAGATCCAATGGAGAACAGGAAATCTCCTAATCCTCCCAAACCCTTGAACGGATTCCAACCCTCACTAGCTATAGCTCTAGCTTTTCCCTGTAGTTCACTAACTTTGTCCATATGGGCCTGGACCTTGTCATCGGTGTCTTCTATCCAAGTACAACAATCCTCTCCGATGAACTCACAGAACCCCCCTTTGGCGGCTAAAAGATAATCAAGGGCCATCTTCTCCTGAAGCACTAAAATTCCCATCTGCCGTTGTTCTTGGGCAATTTCTCTGACAGCCTCTACGGTCTCGTTAAACATACTATCCACGATGACAGAAAAATTGTTCAGGCGCTTCATAAGTTCTATTCCCCATCCTGTCCATGAGGGGAACCAAGCCTATGCCTGGTCGCCCTCAGAGAACAGCTCCCTGCGAACTCTCCCTGCCATCCTTACCTTCTTGTGGACCATCAACTCTTCATGATCCATCACTACATAGGATGCGGGGACTAGCTTTATGAGGGCACACGAACCTTTCGCGTTCTGGGGAAATGTTCTATAGGCTGCCGAACCACACAGGAAATAGTATGGACCTGTCAGAGCAGAGCAGGAGGAGTTCCTCGTTCGGCCTCTGGCACTGAGCAACAGTTGCACAGACTGGGGGACTGCTCCCTCAGTCTGCACATCACATCCGTCCTTCCAACACACGTGGTCTGGTCGGTCAGTGTGGTTACTCAGAAGGGAAGTCTGGTTAGTCAGATTGACAGTTATACCTCCCTCACAGGTGGTAGTCCAAACAAACTTGTTACCTGTGCCAAAGCTGATGTTAAAGCACACCTGAGGGCTGCCTAGCTGTCCAGTTACCCATAATGGACTGACGAGGGTCCTACAGGAGCTAGAGCTAATATTGGTGCTAAAACTGATGTTACCTGCTAAAAATGTGTCATTAAGTTCTACCGACAAATGTCTACGTGGGGGCTGACCAGGGGTCCCTTGCTTTTTCATGCCGACGCGGATGTCATATAGGGCATGAACAGCGGCCATTGCGGACATGTGATGACTGGGTGGGGGCTTAGAGCATACCCAACAGTTGGTTTTGTTGGCGGTTCTGGCTAAACGCAGATGCATTTTAAATAAAAGGTTGGGGTATCTGCCGTCTTTTCCTCCGTTCACACACATGTAAGACATACAAACAAAAAGAAAAAGGAAAATGACACCCCTCATTCTCTGGTGTAGCTGAAAAGCTTCTTGCAGTGGCTTGCGTGCAGCCAGTTGTCTCGTCCCTCGAGCTTGAGTGAGGTAGGTGTCGTCAGCTGGACTTGGTATGGTCCGGTGAACCGTGGCTCGAGTCCGGTTCTTTGATGTTTCTTTAGGACGACCCAATCACCTGGCTCAATACAAAGAACACCTGTTATTGTATTTGGATCGGGGAGCGATTCGCGAACCCGATGGTGTATCTTCTGCAGCTCCCGTTGCAGAGATTGCACATAACCTGTAAGCTGTGAATGCAAAGACAACTGTTGAGGAAAGTACAACCCTGTTTTGGGAGGTCCCCCAAACAACACCTCGTAGGGTGACAGCCCATGTGGTTGCCGAGGGGCATTCCGGATGGAATAGAGGGCAATGGGGAGACACTCAGGCCAAGGTTTTTGGGTATCGGCCATGATGTTGGAGATCCTGTTTTTAAGGATTCCGTTAAGACGTTCAACCTTACCGCTACTCTCGGGGTGATATGGGGTGTGTCGCCGCTGACTCCAGTTCCACCAAAGAAATGCAGTCGTGTCCTTTGGAAGAGAGATTAGTAGTGGACAAAGAAGACATGTTAGCAGAAGAGGTGTTAGTATTGTTAGTCGTGTTGCAAAATTCAGCACTGTCATTGCTGTCCCCCCCCCTTCTCATCTTCTAACACAGGAAGAAGAGAAGCTGGGTTAAGAATAGTGCATCGTTTGATAGTGAGGTTAGTAGGGGTTAGGAGGGCTTTCCCCTGAGAGGGGTACCTTGCCTTGGATGTCCTGTTTTCGCAAGACCGTTCTTGCTGCACTGGTGTCGGTGAGGCAAGGGAGGGGATATTTTAATTCCTCTAGAAAAAGATGGATCTGGGCCGACACCGATTTGTCAACTTCCTATGAGGATTCATAGGAGTTACTTACCATGGTGGTCACTGGGGTGGAGGACTCATCAGGAATGAACTGCCACCGACCTTTAGGTAATTGGGGACAGCTCCTCCTCATGTGCCCCGTTTGGTGGCACTGGAAGCACCTGGGAGGGGGCCTATCCTTCCTGTGACCCAGATCCCTTGGTTTTTCGTGTTGGGTCTGGGACATAAGAACTTTGGCCTTGTCCTGTTTTCTTCTATCCATTTCCCTCTCTATTGCCGCAAGAGTGGAAAGGATAGCAGGGATAGACATCTCATTATATTCGGGTCGGGCCAGAACCAGCCTTTCCCGAATTTTAATATCGATGCCTTCCAAAAATTTGGCCCCCAACAGAATGTGCGTCGCGGTCACCTTTACCCCTTCAGTTGGAGCATCAGGTCCAACTTCCAGATCCGCATCCAGTGCCGTCTGCTTGAGACGACGCCAGAAGCAGGCGCTTTCCTCATTAGGACCCTGGGTGAGCTTCATCATGTCCGTAGTAGAGGTAGCACCATACATTTCTGGAAGCTTTGCCTTTAGCTGTGTACAGAACTCTTTGCCCCCTGAAGTCATCTCCTCATGAGTGGTTATAGAGCACCCTGCAATCACTGTACTGGCCACTTCCATGCCCACCTTTGCCCGCAGGATCTGCGCACAATCTGACCCGCTCATACCATAGCTGAACTGGTTTTGTCCAAACATTCGAGCAAATCCTCTCGGATTGACTCGATAGTCCGGGAGCTCAGCCAGAATAGTGCGGATCTCTGCCGGGGTGAAGGGGACATGCCAAACTACCCGTTCCCCTAAAGTCCGTTCCCCCTGTGCATTGGGAGGACCTTCAAATTGCTGCACCCTGACTGGATAGGCCTCGGTCCGGGAAGAGTGCAAGGGCTGGCCCAGCTTCATCGGTGGGCTTAGATTAACCACCTCGCTTACTGCACCTTCAGGTTTGAGGTCCCTCAGATCAGAGTATAGCTGGGGGGCAGGGGTCTGATCAGTGGTTCGTAGCGCTTTGATGCAATCCGCCCTGTTTCTTAACCAGGTGTCTATTCCCCTTGATTCACAGATAGTCTGCAAATCGGTTGTTGAGAAGGCTTCATAGTTGGAAACAGAAGGAGCTGGGGTGAAGCAGGGAGAGGTAGAGGCTGAGGCATAGATACAGAAGACACGGAAGGTACGTCAAGAGTGACGTCACTAACAGAAGAGACAGGTGCAGTTATACTTATGTCAGCCACTGTTGGTTGTTCGGGAACCCCAGCAGACCCTGATCCTGCCTGCCTTAGTAGAGTCAGCCCTGAAAGAGCTTCCTCCACCTCTGACACCGGATCCTCCTGTTTTATTCCCTCTGGAGGCCAGGTATACATCACCTGGTTCTTCCGGACAGACACCAGTTTATGTATGCCCTGCTTCCCTAATTGGATTGACCTGTGAAGCCATAGCTGTGCGATCTCTAGTTCTGACGCCTGCATCCGTGGTTCAAATTCAGAGATGAATTTTTCCCACCTCCATGCGTCAAATGTACCTTCCTGGGGAATTTCCCATCTGGTACCCTTCGACCATTTATTCCACCTTTTGAGGGGTTCTGTAGACTTCCCCCCCAAACTCACCTTCATCAGTTGTGCAGCTGTCCTTACCCTGAAGAGGGCTGGTTCCCCCTCTCTCTTCATGGACTGACTACTGCCCATCGTGACTAGTCACTGGTATATATCCCGCGTCCGGGTACCTGTTTACCCCCTGGAGCACTCGGTGGGATCCTACCGAGAGGCCTGATTCCACCACTTTCCCAGCACAGCGTAATTTATGTGATACTTATCGATCACCCGAAGCGCATCAAGTGGCGGTCAGACTGAGAGCACACCTCCCACTCCCACAGCGCAATTTATGTGATCCTGACCACCCGAAGTGTTTGTGGTAACCAGGCTAAGCGTTACACTTCCCTGGAATGCCCACTCACACAGCGCAATTTATGTGGTTCTCATCACCCACTGTGTTTGGCAGGCCACACCGCACAATGATCAAAGTGGCATTTCTCTCCCTGCACACAGTAGCTAACACAAGTCAAAACAAAAAGAGGGGTTCTTGGATGTTACTTAGGGGTCACTGGTTGGCCGGAAAGCTGCTAACTGACCTTTAGGAAATTTGTGTAAAGAAAAAAACTTTCCTAATACACACAGAAAAACCCCTTTTCAACCTGAAAAACCGTTAAAAAGGACAAAGTGGATCCTTATGAAAAACACGGGACATTTCGCAGTAAAACAATTACACAGAGGTGAACCGAAAAACTGCTCCAAGAATAACCCAATGCTGACGAGAAAATCAATCCTATCAGCTCCGCTAAACGATCCACGTTACACACGCAATCTTCGCTGCAACCACCTAAAACCGTTTACACAAAAAGTCTGCTGGACGCGAAACACGCAATGCAGCAGCTTTAAAACAAACCCGCTTTACAATAAGGAACTACTTTTAACAAGAAAAACACAAGAAAAACATAATCACTATACAAGAAATCTATGTGCAAAAACCCAAACTTCACCGCGCTCACTAAATGTGGAACACGCGAGGGAAAAACTTGCTTAACACACTTTAAATTGGCTGGCAATACGCAAATTTAAAGCTAAAAGTAAACAAATTAAACTGTAAAAAATTTGGATTAAAAACACAATATGGGTCAAATGCATATAGAAAGCTGCATACACATTGCATAGAGATTACTGCACATGTGGTAGTCAACAAAATGGCCACCAGAGAAAACACATGTGGTAGTCAACAAAATGGCCACCAACAGGTAAAGCACATGTGGTAGTCAACAAAATGGCCACCAACAGGTAAAGCACATGGGAACACTAGCCTCAAAATTGCCTCTAACCTCTTACATAAAACAGACTTTTGGACAGAACATACACTGGACAATTACACAACAATATACAGCACACATACAACACAATTTGGCACGATCACAGAACAGACATAAAACACCAACATATCACACTAACATGCACATGTAACAGAAAGGACCCCCTGCTGCATGCTTGCTGGGAGCAGTAGTACCACAAAACATTGCACAGACTACATACACACAAAGATCTTACAACAGTTAACAATTAACCTAAACCTTTCAGCACTGTAATAATGACCTCACGTGGAGGGGGGTAAAGCAATTACCACAGTACCTACAACCCACAAATACTTACCTAACACTATGCAACAAATTTTACCCACTAAAACATATACCCTTTTAATTTTTGGTTGGAAGATTTTTAAACTTGACCCAATCCAGCCAACCAAACCCACCCCTCTGCTGCTCTCCACAGAGACAAACCCTTGTCTTTCACCCACAAATCAAGATTTTAGGACAAAACTAGGTCCTTGCTAAGCGGTAATTCTTGTTAGCTAACAGAGAGCGAAATCAGCCACACGGACGCGCTAAAAGCGATCCTCTTAATGGCAGAGAGACCTGAAATGTGCCGGCATACTTTTTGCTAGTTCATGATGGCTCATTCCCCCCTCGTGCTCGGTTAGCTATCCCAGAATACGCGTTAGTATCCACCAGGCTCGCCAAACTGTCTTGGAAATTCGCTTTAACGAATTTCTCCTTACCGTGAGTACTCGCAGTTGGATGCGCAGAAATCCCCCATAAAGCTGTGTGAATCTCGCTTACCACGACTGCAGCTAAACTACACGATTCCTGCCCATCCAAATGGGTTAGCTTCTGTTGAAATGTGGGTGATTGGAGCTCCCTATACCTGGATGTGATCACACGACACTTTCAGGTTGATGGTTGAATTCACATAAGGGCATTTTCGTTCTCCCCTTTGGTTTTATTACAAATACACACACGCCCCCCCACATGAATATGGTCAAACCCCTCCCACAGAACAATGCAATGGGGAGTGCCTATACACAGGATGTACATTCCGATTGGAGCATAGCCTTTCCTATTATCTATCACTGGTCCTCCCCCATGAGCCTTCTGAGGTCAGCAGACTTCCTCCCCTTCCCCCCATGAGCCCTCTGTGGAGAGCATATCTCCTCCCCTTCCCCCCATGAGCCCTCTATGGAGAGCATATCTCGTCCCCTTCCCCCCATGAGCCCTCTATGGAGAGCATATCTCTTGTTCCAGCTCTTAGCAGTATGTTCATTCTCTGTACAAGCATTCCCTAGAAATATCAGTCTGTACCTGGATGGGCCCGATATGATCTTTATTAAAACACATCCATCCGGATACAGTTCAGATTGGTAATGGGTTGTAAGATATGCATAAGCCTACACGCGGAGTTTGTACCGCTTGGCGCCTTGCGGCACGGAGTCCATGTGGTACTATGCTGCTGATATGTGGATACAGGCCCGCGGTCTACTGCCAGCGGCATTCGCATCGAATGCCGTGGTGGTATACACGCCGGTCTATAAGCGCAGATCTGCCATCTCATCCATTACCGAGCTGAGTACTGTAATACATACATTGTACATGCGCATGGCCCAATTGCAGCCTTCAGAGCTTTAATTAAGCCACACGAGAGACATATGAATAACACGAATATATGACACATTTAAAGTTCAACCAACAATACAAAATTTCCATGACACTACACCTTGCTTGCAGTCCTGGTAAGGGTCAGGCGAATGGTACTTCCCATAATCCCTCTCCAGAACCAAGGAGGCATGCCGATCGTACTGATATTTTCTGAGGAGAAGTTTAACCTCTGAGATTGCCCCAGAATCTCCACCATCAGAGACGAGGCGATCGAGCTTCCTCCGTAACTGTTGGTAGGCAATGTACTTATCAAACTGTTTTTTCTTACCTAGGGCCTTGGAAAACCTGCCAATCCGCACTTTGGTAAGCTCCCACCACTCCTGAGCTTGAAAAAAATCCTCAAAGGATCGTCTCACCTCCTCATCGTCCAGCAGAGCCGAATTCAACCTCCAGACACCCCTCCCCTTCAGTGGCATATCTGAAACATTTAAAGACACAGTCAGCAAAAGGTGGTCGGAAAACTCCACCGCCTGACACACAGGTGCCGAGAAGGCGGAGTCCCCCTTTAAAAAAAAAACTATCTATTCTACTCTCACTTCTACCTCGCCTAAAAGTGAATCCCGTGCTGTCTGGGCTGCGCTTAATTAAGGCATCCTCCAGACCTGCTTCCCTAACTATCGCATTTAAAAAAACGCTGTCATACTCCAGCCTGTCAACGGAGCCCTTCCTGTCCTTAAACCTAGTGACAGTATTAAAGTCTCCTCCAAAGACAACCTGCCGGGACGTAAAAAGGAAAGGCTTAATCCTTGTAAAGAGGCATTTCCAGTAGACTGGGGACCGTAGATGTTAATGAGCCTTAGCTCTTGCCCCTTCACAAGGACGTCTAAGACCATACATCTTCCAACCTCCACCTCGATGACCCGCCGACACGTTACCATGCCGGTAAAAAGCACCGCAACTCCGCTGTAAGGCTCGGCCGCAAGAGACCAGAAAGAGGGGCCACTCCTCCACTCCCTCTTTGCCAGATGGACATCTGCAAGACTGCTGAGCCTGGTCTCTTGCAAAAACAAAACATCAGCACAAATACTACTGAGCAAAAATAAGGCCGTACTTCTAGCACCTACAGACTTTATGCTTGCCACATTTATCGGAGCGGGAACTGCCATCAAGGTAATTGAGATGGTCGTTTCTTAACCCTAGTCTTCCTCGGCTTAACCGGAGACCTGTCCCTTTTTTTACATCCTGCCTCCACATCCTCCAGAATCACTCCCACCCCCTGAATGGATCCCAAACCTATTGGAAAAAAATTCATCCTCCACCTCCAAAGAGGATATGGAAGATGAGGGGGTCAACACCACCCTATTCTTCCCTTTCCCCACCACCGACCATCCCTCCCTCTCAACTCTATCCTATTTCTTCCAGGATCAGGAATCGCCTGATCCACCCTCCCTCAGAAACCGCCTTGCCCTTTACAGGGTCTTGACGGAGTGGTAGTAAAGTTGGAGAGGGTGTTACAGAAGGCGCCTTGGGCACACTCTTAGCCCCACCACCCCGATTCTTCTGGGCAGGGGGCACAGGAACACTAGGGGTAAGGGTAGACGACACTGGGGGAGACACTTGGGGAGACACAGAGACAGGAGGAGACTTTACAGAGGGGACAGTCACAGGCACACTAGGGGATACAGTAGATGTTACAGGTACCTGGGTACCTGTCTTGGCAGAATCGCCAGGGGGAGGAGCTTCTGTGCCCCTCTCCTCGGCCTCCATTCTATCCAGCTCTGGTAAATTATGAAGTGCCTCTGGGCACCGATTGTACGAGTGCCCTAACTGTAGGCACAGATTGCACCGAATGAGATTGCACTCACGGGCTGTGTGACCGATACTCTGGCACAGCGAGCATTTTATGACCTCGCAAGTTGCAGCAAAATGCCCTTTATTACCACATCTGTGGCAGACCTTCGGTTGCCCAGCATAGAAGACAATAAGTCGATCTCTACCAATAAAGGCCGATGTGGGTAGATGTTTCACCCTGCCTTCTTCCACATGCAATCTAACTGTAGCAGTCCACCCCCCAGTCCAAATTCCCCTATCATCCACTATTTTTCTAAGGGGGAATAGTACATCCCCACACCTCCCTAGCCACACTGCTATATCCACCGGTGGGATCGACTCATTACATACCAGTATAGTTACATTTTTAACCAACGCCTGTCTGGACACCACCTTTGGTACAAGCCCCTCCCACCTGGGGGTCCCCTTACATTCATGCTGATATTTTATCCAGAATGTGTCCAGCCCTTCAGCCCTCTGGAAGGGATGTCGTACTCCCCCCGTCCCTACTGGAGCTATGAAAGCAAAAATGTCAGCAGCTCGGAACCCCATCTCAATTATTCTATCAACTACCTCCCTTCTGATGGGGGGCGGGTTCCTACCCTGAAGCCATGGTGTGGCCTGCGGCCAGAGCCGGTACCTTGGAGTGGGCGGGGCCTGCGCCCGTAGTCAGAGCCGCGGTGTGGGCAGGGCCTACGGCCAGAGCCGGTACCTTGAAGTGGGTGGGGCCTGCGTCCAGAGTCGAAGCCGCGGTGTGGGCGGGCCCTGCGGTCGGTGCCACGGTATGGGTGGGGCCTGCAGCCGGAGCTGCCATAGTGTGGGTGGGGCCTGCGGCCGGAGCCCGGTCCTGGGGCCGGAGCCGGGGCCATGACTGGGAAAGAGGGGAGGGAGTGAGAGGAAAGGCTCACCCCCTTCACAGTACCTGACAAGCTGGCATCACTGCACCCTGCATGCTGACAGTTCACCGGATCACCGGTTACAGTACTCACAGTCCCCGACAGTCCTGACGGCTCCTCTGAGGGGAAGCTGAGAGCTGGGGATCCGCTCCAGCAGCACGTACACTCCCTTCTCCCGCATTCTCTGCTTCACAGGTTTCGGCGGCTTCTGAGTGCCATCACCCTTCTCCTCCGATTCCTCCAAGGTGAAGGCAAAACGCCGACCTCCCAGAGGAGATTCCATCTCCTGCACAAAGCTCAGCCCAGCCACGCCATCACTGTGAGTCTCCTGTGACTCCCACACTAGCTGCTGCTGAGGCTGCTGAGCAGGGATGGATCCCTGCACTTCCTATTCCAGTCTCACTGCTGCGCTCCCTCTGGCTTGCTCTGGGACTTCCTCCTCCGCTCTCACTGCTGCGCTCCCTCCAGCTTGCTCTGGGACTTCCTCCATAGCTGTCACAGCTACACCGGTGAGATCCGACTGATCCCCTGATGAGGATCCTTCACATGGCTGCCCTCTTGCTGCAGCTAGTGACCTCTCCCTGGCCATCTTGAAACGCTCCTCATTGGAGTACTTTTCCCTGAGGATTCCACTGGCTTGCTTCAGGGTACTCACATAAGAGCTTTGCCAGCGGACTGCCAGCTCCATGGAGTCAAGTTCAGGCCGCATGAGTTGCCTTTTAGTACTCCATACTCTCTCATAGCTCGCCTTCATTCTCTTCAAATCTAGCTTTAGTTTGTTCAGCTTCTCCTCCTCCCTCTTGATCCTGGCCACATGAGCCGTCACCCGTCCTCTGTAGGCAGCATACGATTCACCCTGTTTGGGAGCATTTCCCAGGTCCTCGGTCTCCATTGGACCAGTACTCTGCTCCCCTGGGGGGGTACCCCCGCCCGGATCATGGCCGGGCTCCGCCATAGTTTGCCGGGCCTAGGCCAAAAATTTAGCCCCAGGCCCGAATGAGGCCTCCAAGCCTCAGAGAGCTTCACACGCTCACCACTCTGTCTGTGTCAGCAGCACCACACCCACTTCCTCTCTCACAGGCTGCTGGGACCAGACTGTAGGACAGCTGGAGGAATCCTAGAAGGGTGTGCCAAATGCTAGACTGCTCCCCAACCCTTAGTGTGCACCAGATTGTATATAAGATCGTATCTGCCTGTGTGTGGTCAGCCAGCTGGATTGGAGTGGAGTCTCCCTCTAGTGGTGGCCAGAGGTAGTGTGGGCTGTGAAAGTATATCATGGCCGGTCTTATATATTCAATGTAAGTCCCCCTCATTCACTCTTTACCCTAAGTCACCGCTGGACGTGCACGCCTCAGTTAGCTAGTCGCTGTGGGTGTGTGCATGTGGGTTGGATCCGTGACAGATTGGCGGCAATGAGCGGGATCTGCTTAGTACATTAGTGCATGGTTTATTCATTTAACTCATGTACTAAAGGTTGGAAGCTTGGTAGAAGTGACTGACCTACAGAAGCATAACGTTTGTTTTGTAGAAGATATACTTGGCTATTTGCTCCCAACCCCCTCTTGTTTTTCTTTTCTATCTTTTATTTTGGCAAAATGGCTGAGACAGTAGTCAGCTACCTGAAGCAAAGTCAAGATGACCTGCTGAATCTGTGCAAAGACATCCCGACCACTAGAGGCCAGACGAAGGAGCAGATGTTATGCGCCCTGGTTGAGGAAGACAAGGAGGAGCAAGCCTTGGCTATAGAGTCCCAGAATGTGGCTCTCGATACCCCAGAGGAACAGCAGTCTTCCCCATCACCGGATGTGGATTGTGGTGACATCCGGGAGGGCCAACTGGAAGCCCATTCGTTGTCCCTGCAGGCTGATCTACAGCTGCTGGGCCCAGTCAATGAAACATTACGCTTCCAGTTCATTACGCAGCGCCGGGAAGTAGAGGACAGATGAAAAGACCGGGAAGCAGAGGACAGGCAGGCAGCAGCAGAGTAGGAAGCAGAGGACAGACTAGTACAACGGGAAGCAGAGGACAAGCAGAACGGCAATATCAACTGAAGCTAGCAAAACTCCAGCTGCAGCAGAACAGGTCTGCTGGTAACACTGAGTCCAGGGAAGAACGAATACACAAAATTTCCCTAGACAAGTTCCCCACCATGGACCTAGATGGTGAAATGGACACTTTCTTACAAGGATTTGAGAGGACTTGTCGTCAGTATCTCCTGCCCAAGGAGCAATGGGCACAGTACCTCATACCAGGGCTGAAAGGCAAGGCCCTAGATGTGCTTGTGAGTTTGCCAGAGGGCCAAGAAAGGGACTATGAGGCTCTTAAACAGGCCATTGTTAAACAGTATCAGCTCACGCCAGAGGTGTACCGCAAGCGTTTCAGGAGGTTGCATCGAGGTCCTAATGACAGTTACATGGACCTTGTTTTCAGTCTGCGCACTGCTTTCCAGAAGTGGCTAAAGGGACTGTCCATAAGCACCTTTGACACCCTACAGGAGCTAATGGTTAAGGACCAGTTCCTACAGACATGCCCTTGTGAGGTCCGGCAGTTTGTACTGGTCCGAGATCCCAAGACAGTGGATCAAGCAGCAGAAATAGCTGACTTCTATGCGGCTAACAGAATAATTGTCACCAGGAGGACTACTGCACCCAGCTGGAAAGTAGAAGCAACTGGTCCCTCTTCTCAGGACAGCCAGAGGACCAAGGCACCCAGACCTTCAGGAGCCACCCCAACAACTGGGGATACCCAGAGATATTTCTTGTGCCACCAGATAGGTCATCTTAGTGTATCCTGCCCTGAGAAAAAGAAGACTGCCCCACTACCTACCAAGACAACCTGCCCAGAGTCTACCAATTTGTGTGCTTCCAGGAATGCTGCAGGGCTCTCCAATAATCTGCAGCCTGTCACTGTGGGTGACAAAGTTATTACCGGCCTAAGGGACAGTGGAGCAGAGGTGACTTTAGTGCACCCAGAACTGGTGAGCCCTGAGGATCTTCTTCCTGGTAAGACCATGACTGTAAAGGGTGTTGGGGGGCATCAACCCAGCTGTCCCCACAGCCTGTGTTTATCTAGACTGGGGAGCTGGGAGAGGAAACAGAGAAGTGGGTGTAACAGATGCAATTCCCACTAATGTATTATTGTGTACTGAACTGGGGCAGTTGGTAGCCCATTATGAGCCATATCCAGCCCCCCTAGAACCTGCATCACCACCTGAGGCCCTGGACTCATGTAAACTACTGTTTGAAGACTCCATGAACACTGGGGAATCTGGGGAGGGTCAGGGGGTGAATGACTGTGTACCAGGGCCTGGCTTTAGTGGCTCTCTGGAGTCAAGGCCTGGAGAAGAGCTTAACGTCACAGAGGACTCTGCAGCTGACAATGTGTTATGTGATGCCAAATGTAATGACATGTGCAAGGCAGACCTTCCCTCTGCTGCAGTGGAGACTCGGGGTGCCAACCAGTTGGCCCCGGACCAGTCATTGCCCACTGCTACAGAGGAACTGTCTGTGGAAGGGCCCAATCTAGCTGGGTTGGACCCTTGTGAACCTGGCCCAGAGGGACTAAGGTCTCTTCAGACTGTTGTCCACCTGGCACCTGTGGCAGATAGCTCTGAGTCCCCTGAGGCTGTAAAAATTGATGGCAGCCCAGAGGATCTCAGGGGTCTGGCTGAAGGACTGCCAGCTGGGAATGGCAGGATGAGGTTGTACGGGCAAAAGGAAGTTGGTTTTGTACCCATATGTATAGAAACAGAATGTTCTTCTGAAGTTCTCGGTGAAAAGGCACATGGTGTTTCAGTAAGTCTTGGTAAAGACCAGTGTTGCATGCCTCTATCCCCTTGTGGGATGAAGTTTTCTTTTGTTTGCTCCCCTGCCACCACAGATACCAGTAATGCCATATTGGATCCTGGGCTGTGGAGCACAGAGGAGGGACCACAGGGTGAGGGTTTAAATCTGACTCAGTCTGAGTCTACTCCCTCAGTAGCTGTGGCTGACGGCACTGAGTTTCCAGAGGCTGATACATTTGATGCCAGCCCAGAGGAACTCAGGTGGGCCAACAGATGCTCTGCTGAGGATGGGGTAGAAGTGTGTGACATGGGTTGGAGGACAACCTCTAGTGAAATCCTTTCTTCTGTAACTTTCCCTCGTGGGTGCTGCCAGTGCAGACTCATTTCTGTGTGTTGCAGAGGGAAGTCTACAAGATGTTGGGGCAAATTCAGCCCAATTATTGTCTTCCACCTCAGGAGTTGCCCAGAGGAGCTCAGGTGTTGTGCTGACAGACGTTCTGCTGAGGAGGACAGAGTAGAAGGGTGTGGCATGGGTCAGAGGATGACCCCTGGTGGAACAAAGTCTTCTGTGGATTTATCCTTTGTCCCCACAGCTATGAGTATCATGATTGAGGATTCATTGCTGCGCACAGCAAAGGGAGGATCACAGGATGATGGGGGAACATTGACCCCCTCTGAATCTGCTTTCCCAGAGACGGCATCTGACAACACTGTATTCTTGCAGGCTGATAGGTTTAATGTCAGCCCGGAGGAACTTGTTGTGCTGACCAGTCTCTGGCTGAAGGAGAAAGAGCAGCAGAAGTGTGGGAGACAGGTCAGAGGGTGGAGGCTCTGGTATACAAGTCATGGAACCAGGTCCAGATCACCCAGCAACGACCTTATGCCAGGCTCAAGCATCTGGGTGTTGCAGCTAATACAGAACCACCAGATGACCATGGCCAGTGGCTGAAGATGATGACAGCACACAATGACAGGTTTGCCTGTACCCTTCAAGTAGGTAGTCGGTGGTCAGTGTATGAAGTGGATCTGCAGGGCGATCTGCTGGCCAGTTGTGATCCAGACCCTTTAGGATCGTTCCGAGAGCTGTACAGTAGCCCTCTCCTATCTGCAGGGGGTCAGGCTGAAATGTCAGCGGTGCCAAGCTTTAGTTGGGAGAACTTCCCCCCCAACCTAGGGAACCTTCCTCGCAGACTTGTTAGCCGACCCGTTTAGGCTCAGTTATGCATCACCTAGAAGGGGGGAGATGTAACATAAATGTAGGATTCGGATAGTTGAGATGTGATCAGTAGAAATATGTCATTGTATATCTAGCTTAGTTCCATGTTATTAAGGATGTTAAGTGTTCAGAATTCAGTCAGAGACATATGTTCACCAATTAGCATCTGAAAGGACAGAGCAGCTTCTAGGCTGGAGGTGACACCTAGATGCCAATAAAACATTGTCACCTATGTAGTCACAGTTTGCCACCTTCTAGAAATCTAAAAAGAAGGACTCTAGCCATTTCGGCTTTGAGAAGCAGCAGGAGACCAGAAGAGGGCTCCAATGTGTCTGCCAAGCTCTGAGGTATATCCACAGATCAAAGGAATATATTTCATCTCTCATGAAAGCTAAAATATTAGTTGCAGAGAGACGAAAATACTTCCTTCTGATTGGACACACTGTAGGCTACATCTACATGTAAAACTGTATTTGTAGCCCCTGTAGAATCCCAGAAGAACACAGAAAACAGTTATATTGCGACTGATTGTGACAGCTGAACAGTGATTGCTACTGTCGCGATCGGACTGATGAGCTGGTGTCGGAAATTCTATCCCTGACTTGGTGATTCAAACTGTCCCTGGTCCAATAGACTTTGGGCACTTCAGTACCCAGAACGTCCTGTGGGCTGGTACAGGAACACCCCCCAGGGTTGATTGGTCAAGGGCTAATGTCCAGCCTCCGTCCATATTTCAATAAATTGAGGACCCTGAGGTATGGAGGGTGTGATTCATACGGAGCCGGTTCTATTTGACTGGCGAATCGCGGACTTTCTATGACTTGCTCCATTCGCAGATATCCTGCGTAAAATCCCTTGGTAAAAGTTTTATTTCTGTTTTTATTCCCTTTTATTTTATATTCAATAGCCAATTGTGTGTCTTTTTGTATTTTCTGTAACTGGTTTTTCTTTGTACATATCTTATGCACTGCCCACTTTCGGGATATTAAATCATAAAATTAATAAGGGACTTTTGGGTACTGAAGCTTGGGCTCATATCTCCGGAGAGATTGTATTGTATTGCAGTGTCTATGTGCTCGGTCAAGTTCATTGCCTATCTGTATGCAATTGCACTTCGTGTTGGCAGATTGCATGCAGATTGTAAAGTAGCAGATCTGCCAGACGGAGATCTGTGTGTGTGTGGTGGCCAAGCAGACCAGTCTGTGGATAAACTGTTTGGTGGTGGCAAGCTACCATTTGTGGTGTGGGGGTGTGTAGACTCGATTAACACCGGGGTTCTAGCTTGTAGGATAGCTGGAGGAATCCTAGAAGGGTGTGCCAATTGCTAGACTACTCCCCAACGCTTAATGTGCACCAGATTGTATATAAGATTCGTATCTGCCTGTGTGTGGTCAGCCAGCTGGAAGAGATGTCTATATCCTTTCCTCAATTCGTGATGACATCTCGGTGGAACAAGACAAGGTCCCATCCAGAAACCAAGACGCATACATGACTATAACCAGTTCATGGGGGTGGGGGGGTGGATATGAATGACCAGATGTTACAGCCCTACCAGGAGATCACTCTATTGGTATAAAAAGGTTGCAATCTACATGTTTCAGTTAGCCCTGTATAATTCGTATGTCATCTTTTCTAAGTGCACACAAAGTTCCCTAACCTACCTGAAGTATCAAGAGGATAATGTTACAGCCCTTCTCTATCCGCATGGCCATGCCCATGCCCCTGAACAAATTCACTCTGATTCATTGACCAGACTCCATGAGATATCCTCCCTCTTACCCAAACAGGCCGCAAACCCCCCAAAATATGTTGTATATTTTCCAGTAACCGAATTCACTGTGACACCCGATACTACTGTCCAAAATGTCCTTCCCAGCCAGGACTCTCTATTGGAGAGAGCTTCCGGATCTATCACACATCTCTGCACTATTAGTCAAGATATTGTTCCAGTGCCCACTATCTGCTATTTCACTGTATGACCTATCAACAGTGCCTCTGCTTGCCGCCTGAACTGACCATGGAGTGTTTATTGACAATGCCTCTGCCTGCCGCTTTAACTATTAACCACGTTTCTGCCTTCCACGTGAATTGACCATGGCCTGTTAATCAACCATGCTTTTTGCCTGCCTCCTGAACTGATCTTATACCCTGTGACTCTATTAGTTGGATTCAAGGCAACAGAGGGGTCTCTCATGTATGTGAGGGGCTCCAGAATAGATTTTCCGAGTGGAGAAAACAAAGTTTGTGTGGGTAGCACAGTGGCTAAATGGTTAGCACTTCCACCTAGCAGTACTAGGGTCGTTGGTTCGAATTCTAGCCACGGCATCTCCTGCCTAGAGTTTGCATGTTCTCCCTGTGCCTGCGTGGGTTTCCTCCGGGTACTCCGGTTTCCTCCCACACTCCAAAGACATGCTGGTAGGTTAATTGGATCCTGTGTAAAATTGTCCCTTGTATATGAATGAGAGTTAGGGACCTTAGATTGTACGCCCCTTGAGGGTTAGGGACTTATGTGAATGTAAAATATATATGAAAAGCGCTACGTAAATTGACGGTGCTATATAAGTACCTGAAATAAATTAAATAAATAACTTTGTGGTCTTCTCCAGGTTTTGCAATTCCCGGAAAAGGGTCTATTAGTCAGGAGGCTTTGAAGAGATTGGATGGGATGAATCCCAGGTCTTACCTGACCAAGGCCCTAAGCCTGATATTTCTGCTGCCTGCTGCTGACTTACTGCCATCAGGCAGAGGCAGGGGCCTGCCACATGAACTGACCACACCTCTGCCTGCTACCTGTACTATGGACTGTGTTCCTGCCTGCTACCAGGACTGATATTTTGGCTGTGCTGACCATGTGTCTGCCTGGACAACTCATTCGGCTGGTGCTGACCACATGTCTTCCTGCTTCCTAGACCAATGCTTTGGCTGTGCTGGCAATATCTCTGCCTGCTGCCTGTAGTGACTATAGACAGTATTCCTTCCTGCTGCCTGGGTGATTCCTTTCGCTGTCGCTGACCACGTCTCTGCTTACTGCCTGGACCAATGCTCTCCTCTATGGATAACTGCACTACTTAAACCACAAGTAATTTTTTTAGTTTACCCTTTGCTCATCAGATTTATTTTTGGGGTGTAATTCTTGGTATGTACATGCTGTGTTAGAAGCCTGAAGGTGCTACTTGGATGTTGGGCCTCTGGATGGGTCAAGGCTGTGCAAAAGTCTTACATATGTGGTATCGCCATACTTTGTGTAAAAAAAAAAAAAAAAAATACATTTTCATTTTCTTTGCAAATTCTGAAAACTTGTGGAAAAAAAAATGACATGTTCAAAAGACTCGTTATACCTCATAGAATATATACTGGGGCATTTGCATTCCAAAATGTGGTCATTTTGTGAGTAATTCCATTGTCCTGGTGCTCTAGGGCCTTAAAAAATGTGATAGGAAATGAGATTTGTAATTTATGCCTCTAGAACACCTGTAGGTGCTTCCTGGATACTGTAGTAGAGAACAAAAACAGAGCGCACCAACCTTGTGAATTACCTCAGTAAAGAATTACTTGATTTATTGATTTAGGAGATATACTCACAAAAGTAGTAATAAAACAGGCATATAAAATCCAAAAGCAAATCCTACGATAAGGAGACACGTGCAAATCCCATGGGAAGGGGAGACTCTCAGAGTGACGCTCACGCGTTTCGAAGGGGGGGTCCCTTATTCATCAGAGCTAACCAGACTGAGAAAACCCTCCTCTATATATAGTCAGTATCTATGTGTGAGCCTTCCCAAATGGGTGGGGCAAGCACATCCTAAGTGGTGGGGCCAACATGTCGCAACAAGGATATAAATATATATCTATAAAACATAGAAATATATGTAGACTAGGGATGCACTGAAATTCCTGTTGCCGAAACGTTTCGGCCGAAAACACCACTTTAGGCTGCCGGCCAAAATTAATAAAACACTGATACAGGTTCCGAAGAAAAACCTGCCCCTCGCCACCGCCCGTCCGCTGCTGCCACGCACCCACCGGCCGCCGCTCAGTAGTTCAGTTTTACCTGAGAAACTATCTATCCCGGCGTTGGGCATAGAGATGAGAGAAGGAAAGATGGCCGCCACACATCTCTATGCCCTTGGAGGTCACTTCCGATTCCAGCTATTTTTTTTTGTTTTGTTTGAACTAATTGCCGACCGCAGATAGCTGAAAGATGGCTGCACTGCGGCCGGCCAGTTCTGGGTAGCCGTCATATGACGTCCTCCCAGAACACGCTCTCCTACGCGCCCCCCCAAGCGAGCACCCGGCGATCTCCGTGATCGCTGTGTCCTACAGACACAGCTGATCACGTGACGTGGTAAAAGGCCAATCACAGCGGCCTTTTACCACGTGATCAGCCGTGTGCAATGACACGCTGATCACCGGGAAAATGCAAATGCCGGTTCTCGGCTGCACTTTCCTCACGCTGTCAGATCGTGAGGAAAGTACTGCCGAAAACCGGCAGTTGTCAGAGCGGGGATCGGCACCGATCATCAGGGTCACTGATCATCAGTGCCCTGATGATCGGTGCCCAGCAGTGCCACACACAAGTTCCGCCCAGCAGTGCGCCCACCTGTGCCCAGCAATGCGCCCACCTGTGCCCAGCAATGCACCCACCTGTACCCAGCAGTGCACCCACCTGTGCCACCCAGCTGTGCCACCTACCTGTGCCCAGAAGTGCCACCTACCTGTGCCCAGCAGTGCCACCCACCTGTGCCCACCCACCAGTGCCCATCAGTGCAACCCAGCAGTGCTGCCAGTCAGTGCCACCAGTCAGTGCCCAGCGGTTGTGCCAGTCAGTGCCCAGCAGTGATGTCAGTCAGTGCTACCTATCAGTGCTGTCTATCAGTGCCCATTATCAGTGTCGCCTATCAGTGCCACCTATCCGTGACACCTCATTAGTGCTGCCTATCAGTGCCCTTCAGTGCTGCCTATCAGTGCCGCCTCATCAACGCACATCAGTGAAGGAGAAAAATTACCTGTTTGAAAAATGGTATAATAGAAGCAAAAAAACTTTTTTTTCAACATTTTTTGCACTTTTTTTGCTTATGGCACAAAAAGTAAAGTGCCCAGCAGTGAATAAATACCACCAAAAGAAAGCTCTATTTGTGAGAAAAAAATGCAAAAAATTTCATATGGGTACAATCTTGCATGACCGCGCAATTGTCGATCAAAGTGCGACAGTGCTGAAAGCTGAAAATTGGCCTGGTAAATAAGGGGGTATAAGTGCCTGGTAAGTAAGTGGTTAAAGCACTAGATCAATGCTTTTTTCATCTAATGCTTTACATTGCAGAAGAGAGATGTGGGGTCTTATTGACCTCATATCTCTCCAGAAAGAGGACCTGTCATTAATTATTTCTATCACAAGCGATGCATGCATTTCTTGTGATAAGAATAAAAGTGATTACAATTTTTTTTAAAGGAACAGTGCAAAAATTAAAAAAAAAGTAATAATTTTTTTTTTAAGTTTAAAGTGCCCCTGTCCCCACCGTGCTCGTACGTAGTGATGAACGCATATGTAGGCCATGCCCACATACTGTATGTAAATGGTGTTCAAACCACACATGTGAGGTATCGCCACGAACGTTGGAGCAAGAGCAATAATTCTCACTGTAGAACTCCTCTGTAATTTTACACTGCTAACCTGTAGAAATTTTTAAAGCATCACCCATGGAGATTTCTAAGCACCGCAGTTTCACGCCATTCCACGATTGTGTGCAATTTTAAAGCGTGACATATCTATTTACTCACCATAACATCCTCTTACATATTTTTCAAAACAATTGGGGTATATATTTTTTTTTTTAATCAAAGTGTATTTTTTCCAAAACATATATATTAATTTTTAAAAACTGCGCATTTCGGTTTCAGTTTTCGACCAACTGCATTTTGAATTTTTGGTTTCGGCACCCGAATTTTAATTTCGGTGCACCACTAATGTAGACATACAATTAAAATAACAATAGATACAATTGTAGATATATGATTACCAATAAAAACATGCCAAAGAGATGACAAAATTATGTACGTATACTTGATACTAACATTCTTTCAAAAGTAACTATAATTATATGTAAGGTGAATAAAGCACCTGGTCTGGGTGGCACGGTTCCTTAAAGAATTGAGCTCTGTCATTTCAAAGCCATTGTTACTAATTTTTAGGGACTCTTTAATGACTGGCATAGTACCACTGGATTGTTGTAAGGCCACTGTGGTGACAATATTTAAAAAGGGGTCAAAATCTTTACCAAGTAATTATAGACCTGTTAGTTTAACTTCTATAGTTGGGAAGATACTGGAGAGTTTAATAAAAGACCACATACAGGGGCAGACTGACCATTTGGAAACTCGGGCGCTGACCGACTGCCCGGGGTCAGTAGGGGGCCCCATGAGATGCCCCTGGTACCTTTTTCATAGGCTTTGAGTTTGGGCAAGGACACAGGGGCCCCATGATCCCCTATTGCCGGGGGCCCCATGAGTTGTCAGTCCGCCCCTGACTACATACTGTAGATGAGTTCTTGCTGGAAAAAATATTTTAAGCAACAGGCAGCATGGATTCATGAAAGACAGAAGTTTTCAAACAAATCTGATTTCTTTTTATGAGGGGGTGAGCAAAACCTTGGACAGAGGGGTGGCGGTGGATGTGGTATACTTGAATTTTGCAAAAGTGTTCCCCACACACGGCTAATGTGTAAGGTAAAGTCTACGGGCTTGGAAAAATCCGTATGTAAATGGATAGAAAACTGGATAAAAGATTGTATTCAATCTCCTCTTCTCAAGAGAGAATCAATTCAGTTCCTCTAATCTTTCCTCATAGCAAGAGCAATAATTCTCACTGTAGAACTCCTCTGTAATTTTACACTGCTAACCTGTAGAAATTTTTAAATCATCACCCATGGAGATTTTTAAGCACCGCAGTTTCACGCCATTCTACGATCGTGTGCAATTTTAAAGCGTGACATATCTATTTACTCACCGTAACATCCTCTTACATATTTTTCAAAACAATTGGGGTATATATATTTTTTTTTAATCAAAGTGTATTTTTTCCAAAATATATATATTCATTTTTAAAAACGGCGCATTTTGGTTTCGATTTTCGACCAACTGCATTTTGAATTTTTTGTTTCGGCACCCGAATTTATACAAGAGGAGATTTAGGGGGGATATGATCAACATGTATAAATACATCAGTGGTTCATATAGTGAACTCAGTGTAGAGCTATTTACCCTGAGGTCATCACAGAGGACAAGGGGGCACTCTTTACATCTGGAGGAAAAGAAATTTAATCTTCAAACACGGAAAGGTTTCTTCACAGTGAGAGCTGTGAAGATGTGGAATAGACTTCCTCAAGAGTTGGTTTTAGCCAGCTCAGTTAATTGCTTCAAAAAGGCCTGTATTGTTTCTTAGATACACAGAATATAAATGGATACTAACATTTATAGGTAAAGTTGATCCAGGGAATATCCATTTGCCTCTCGGGGGAACAGGAAGGAATTTTTTTCTCAGCAGCAGCAAATTGGATCGTGATTTGCTGGGGGTTTTTTTTTGCCTTCCTCTGGATCAACTGTGGGTATAGGATTATAACTTTTTTTTTTTCTATGGTTGAACTGGATGGACTTTTGTCTTTTTTCAGCCAGACTAACTATGTAAGTGTGTACATACTAAATAAAAAGGAGAACGAAAGGAAAACATAAAAAAACTATGCCTAGTCCATAGGTACCATCAAAATTCAAATTGATAATTGCAAAGGTGATAAAATAACCTGAATAAAATATTATATTAATATTACCTTAAAGTTGTAAAAAGAAGCACGGGATCACTTGTATAGTGGTTTATATTGATTTCTATTGGACCCATGTAGAAAGGACTTTTAACAGCTCTCAGCAATGACATTTTGAAGTTTTCTACTACTTTAGATCGGTCAGCTGGTATCTGGAAGCCATTCTGCCAAAGTGTGTTATTTCATGTATCAGATTTGCATAATGGCAGTGGAGAGAGGAATTTAAACTGCAGTTAGTTCAGGTGGCGGTGGAATACACGCCAGCATCTGATACGAAGGAAAGAAAAATAATGATACTATAAAGGAATTAGGGACTCTATTACTGCTTTTTACTGAATATGGGCTACTGGGCAAACTGAGGGAACAGAGGGGTCATAAAGTAATTGATCAATAATGAATGTTGGCTGTAGATTGATTAATTAATTAATAATACATAATTAGTGGCTGAACATACTGAATGTATCACGATTGCCAGAAACAGAGATAAATTAATTAAATAAAATAATACAAAAAATATTAATTAATAAAATAAGAATTAAAATGAAAAAAAATAAGAAATCGGAGAATTACTACAGACATTGAAAATATAAAATATATATAATAAATATATAAAGGATACTGAAGATGATGGATAACAAAGAATTGAGTATAAATATTAAGTATCTAAAAGTTGGGTGATAAAATAACAAGGAATCCTTCCCGTATGCAGCACCTAAATAATAAATACAAATTCTCATAAAAACTATACCAAGGTGTGTGTTTCTAGATAGGGGATAAGGTGTCTTATGTAAAAATCCAAAAGCTCTCTTTCCTGCAAAGTCTTTGGTGTCTCCTGCCATTATCCAGATCTTTAGGTATGGCCTCTACACCAAAGACTCTGATTCCACAGTAGTTACTCTGGTGGACTTCCTTGAAGTGATGAGGGACTGAATATTTGTCTTTGCAATTCTTAATATTACTTTTATGCTCGCTGATACGAACTCTCAGGGGGCAAGAAGTGCAGTCTATAAAGAGTAAGTCGCATGGGCACATAAGACCATAGACAAAGAATGACGTCCCAACAATTGATAAACTGTTTGTCATATTTCTTGCCATCAGACCCAGTAATGTCACGCTTGCGATGCCAGGTGAACTCGCAAGTGCCACCGTTAGAGACTGGTGTGGTCATTTATAGTTGCCTTTTTGAACAAAAAAGCCAGACCATGCACCCGAAACCGATTTTGGGAAGAATACTAAGGGCTAGAATATTTCTAAGGTCTCTGGGTTTCCTGAAGATCAAACAAGGTTTTTCTGGGAGCGAGTCACCCAGGGTGGGATCATTCTTAAGGATGTGTCAATTTTTGGAAAGGATCTGTTTGATGGCCCAAGATTTGTTATTAAATCTAGAACAGATATTTCCAGTTGAGGACCACACCCAGGAAGGAGCCTGACCATGGCTTGGAGCCGGAGCTCGATATGAGGGCTCCCGGCTCCCAAGCGCCTCCAGTTTCCTGCCGAGAAGGGGAGAGATGTGCAGGAAGCCATGGAGAGACTAGCCGGGGAGAGGGGAGGCTTGCCTGGTGGGATGCGTGGACCGAGAACCTCCGGGAGTGGCGGCCATCACGGCGGGTCTTCCTGTGCTCCCGGCCCGGCGCTGTGTGTTCCCCGGAGCTCAGTGGACGCCAGGCGATCAGGTGATCTGCTGCAAGGGAGCTCTGGGAGGCAGAGGAGCCGGCGGCATTTCTTGGAGCAAGGGAGACGTCAGCTCTCTTCCTCCTGCACACAGGACCGTGGTAGCTGGAGACACGCGGAAATGGGCTGAGTAAACCCCCCCTGCAATCCACTCATTGTTTGAGGGGAATGTCGAGTGCAATGTTCCCCAGAAGAGAGTACCTGGAGCTGCCTCACCCCTCACTTGGAGTAAAGGAAGAGATGTCCTAAAGTTCGGGAAAGTCTCTTAGAGAAGTTCAATCCCATAGAAACAAGAGATCCCATATGGGGGAGAAGTATTCCTGTTTCGAGTGGGGGAAATGTCTTTCATGTAAGTTCTATTTTTTTTTATATATCAGTGATAATACAAGAGGGAGCAGCCATACCCTTGTTCAGAGTGCGGGAAATGTTTTTCACAGAAGTCCAGCCTGCATATATATCAGAGACCTTACATGAGGAAGATGCTATATCCCTGTTCTAAGTGCAGGAAATGTTTTCTCAGATAAGTCTAGACTTTATATATATCAGAGATCTTACACAGGTGACAAGCCATATGTCTGTCCTGAGTGCGGGAAATACTTTTCAATGAAGCCCAGTCTTCACACACATCATACACGGAGGAGAAGTTGCATACCTGTCCGGAGTGCGGGAAATGTTTTTCAGAGAAGCCCGTTTCTTCATATATGACAGAGATCTCATATGGGGGAAAAGCCGTATTGGGGACAAGAGGGTGAGGAGAGCGGCAAAAGTATTAACCGCTTGCCACCCTGCCACTGTATATATACGTGTACAAAGCGGCACTTTTAAAACGTGCTCCGCGCTACCGACGTTTTCACGGGCAGGGGGCACGCTACTGCCGACCCTCGGGTGACACCATTTGATCCCGGAGGGATTAATCATTAAATTTCAGCCAGTGATGTCTGGCTGAAATCAGATGATCGGTCCCTGTCCTATCCTGTCCTGTGTTGACATTTACACAGGACAGGATATGATGTCATTCTTCTCTGCCTGGACACATTCTGTTCCAGACAGAGAAGAAGACACAGTAAACGTGAGTAAAACACTACACATTTACAGTTAGAACACACCTAGGTCATATTTAACCCCCTGATCGCCCCCCCCCCCCAGTTAACCCCTTCACTGCCCTGTCACCAGTGTCACTGATCAGTGAAGCGATTTTTACTGATCACTATATCCGTGTCGCTGGCGACTTCCGATAGTGTTAGCACCCCACCCAGATAGCGCCAGTTTGCCCGCCAGTACACCAGTAATCCCGTTTAACCCCTTGATTGCCCCCCCCCCCAAGTTAACCCCTTCACTGCCCTGTCACCAGTGTCACTGATCAGTGAACCAATTTTTACTGATCACTGTATCAGTGTCGCTGGCGACTTCCGATAGTGTTAGCGCCCCTCTCAGATAGCGCCAGATTGCCCGCTAGTACACCAGTAATCACATTTAACCCCTTAATCTCTCCCCCCCCCCCCCAGTTAACCCCTTCACTGCCCTGTCACCAGTGTCACTGATCAGTGAACCAATTTTTACTGATCACTGTATTAGTGTAACTGGTGACTTCTGATAGTGTTAGCGCCCCTCCCAGATAGCGCCAGTTTGCCCGCCAGTGCACCAGAAATCCCATTTAACCCCTTTATTGCCCCCTCCCCCCCCAGTTAACCCCTTCACTGCCCTGTCACCAGTGTCATTGATTACAGTGAACAGATTTTTACTGATCACTGTATTAGTGTCACTGGTGACTTCCGATAGTGTTAGCGCCCCTCCCAGATAGCGCCAGTTTGCCGCTAGTACACAAGTAATCACATTTGACCCCTTGATTGCCAGGAACACGCTTACTTGCACGCTAAACCTCCATTGCTAGTATAGTGTCTGATTGGATCAATATCTTTGATCAGATCAGCGCTATACCAGCGTTCACATTACTATAGTATCCCCAAAAACTCAGCGTTAGCGGGATCAACCCCGACACCTGCCAGCACCTGCGTTTAGCCCCTACGCCCCCTCTCCCCCAGCAAGTGCAGTGTCAGTAGATAACTGTCACTTGATACATATTACACACAAAACCCCAGTGTTCACAGAATCAGGCCGGATCTCTGTTAGCACTTGTCTGTAAATGTTTTGTAGCGGTTCAAGCAGTCCCTGACAGCCAGGCGCTCTTTTTCCCGTGAGTCGCACTAGGTACCTGTAAATTTAATGGCCAAAATGTCCAAGCAAAGGTACTCTAGTGAAGAGGCCTATAGGATTCTGAGCATGTCAAGTGAGAGCGAAGGGGAAGACTCACTGGCAGAATCAGGCTGCAGGCATCATCCTGGTATCATTTTTTTCAGCCGGCAATGGGCATTCCTAGTGGTTAATTAGCTGCAGGATTGCCTTTACAAGCAGCGGGAGAAAATGCCCCCCCCCCCTTCCCTGAGATAGCATTAAAAGTGATTAAAAAAAAAAACAAATTAAAGGGACAGTGTAAAATAATTAAATAAATCAGAAAAAAAGAATAGAAAAAAAAAAAAAAAGGACCCTCCGCGCACGCGCACACCTGCGGTCGTGAGCGTTGACCCTGTGCCAGTATGGAAACAGCGATTGCACCATGCATGTGAGGTATCGCCATGAACGTCAGATCAAGGGCAGTAATTATAGCTCTAGACCTCCTCTGTAAATCTAAAATGGTAGCTTGTAAAGGCTTTTAAAGCGTTGCCTATAGATATTAAAAATGTATGCAGTTTGCCGCCATTGCACAGGGCATGCGTAATTTTAAAGCATGTCATGTTTGGTATCTATTTACTCAGCATAGCATCATCTTTTATATCATACCAAATAATTGGCCAATATATTGTGTTTTTGTGCATTAAAATTAAAAAAAGTGTATATTTTTCAAAAAAATTGCGTTTGAAAAATCGCTGTGTAAGTAATATGTGAGATAAAAAATTGCACCACCCATTATTTTATTTACTAGGGTGTCTGCTCTAAAAAAAAATATATAATGTTTGGGGGTTCACTTTAATTTCTTAGCAAAAATACAGATTTTTTTAATGTGAACAAAAAGTGTCAGAAAAGGCTTGGTCTTCAGGTGGTTAGAAGAGTGAGTGATGTGTGGCATAAACTTCGAATGCTGGGCATAAAATGCCCCCACCCCTCAAAATGACCCCTTTTTGGAAAGTAGACACCCCAAACTATTTGCTGAGAGGCATGTTGAATCAATAGAAGAATTTATTTTTTTACACGTTTTTGGAAAATGACAAAAAAAATAAAAAATTACGCAAAATTGTCATTGAAATAATTTATTGCTCACACAAGCCATATGTATATTTAAAATTACTCCCCAAAATACATTCTGCTACTTCTCCCGAGTATGGGGGTACCACATATGAGAGACTTTTTAGCAGTTTAGCCAAGTACAGGACCCCAAAATCCAATAAGCACCTTCAGGCTTTTAAAGGGCTTTATTTCCTCATTACACTTCCTGACTACCTATCACAGTTTCGGAGGCCCTGGAATGCCAGAATAGCACCATATCCCCCCAAATGACCCCTTTTTGGAAAGCAGACACCAAAAGAAATTTGATAAGAAGCATGGTAAGTATTTTGAAGATCTCATTTGTTGCCACAAGTTTTTGGAAAATGAAGAAAGAAAATAAAAAACATATTTTTTCTTTTTTATATTTCAAAACCTTGTGAGAAAAAATGAGATCTGCAAAATACTTACCATGCCTCTTTTTAAATTCCTTGGTGTGTCTACTTTTGCAAAAAGGGGTCATTTGGGGGGGGGGGTTTGGTGCTATCCTGGCATTTCAGGGCCTCCGAAACTGTGATAGGTAGTGGGGAAGTGAAATGAAGAAGTTACGCACCTTCAGGCTTTCAAAGTGGTCATTGGATTTCAGGCTCCTGTATGTGGCTAGGCTCCCAAAAAGTGTCTCCTCATACTCGGTAGAAGTAGCAGAATGTATTTTGGGATGTAATTCCACATATACCCATGGCTTGTGCAAGAAATAAATCATTTAAATGACAATTTTGTGTAAAAAAAAACCAAAAAAAAGTTAGTCATTTTCCAGAAACTTGTGGAAAAAAAATAAATCTTCCATGGACACAATATGTCTCTCAGCAGATAGCTTAGGGTGTCTGCTTTCCGAAAAGGGGTCATTTGGGGGTGTTTGTTCTATCCTGGTATTTTAGCACCTCAAGAGATGTGATGGGCGGTCAGAAAGTAAAAGCTGTGTAAATTTCAAATTATCTATACCATAGTTTGTAGACGCTATAACTTTCCCAAAAAGCAATCAATATACACTTATTGGGTTTTTTTTTTACCAAAAACATGTAGCAGAATACATTGTGGCTTAAATTTATGACTAACTTTGAGTTTACGATATATGTTTTATAGCTGAAAGTAGAAAATATTGTTTTTTTTCAAAATGTTCGTGGTTTTTTTGTTTATAGCACAAATCATAAATAGCGCACATATGATAAAATACCACCAAAAGAAAGCTCTATTTGTGTGAAAAAAAGGACGTAAATTTTGTTTGGGTACAGCATTGCATGACCGCGCAATTATCATTTGAATTAGTGCAGCGCTGTATAGCAAAAAACGCCATAAATTACAGTATCTATACCATAGTTTGTAGACGCTATAACGTTCACACAAAGCAATCAATATATACTTATTGGGATTTTTTTTTACCAAAAACATGTAGCAGAATACATTTTTGCTTAAATTTATGACTAACTTTGAGTTTACGATATATTTTTTA
Organism: Staurois parvus; assembly: GCF_062004578.1. Taxonomy (NCBI): domain Eukaryota; kingdom Metazoa; phylum Chordata; class Amphibia; order Anura; family Ranidae; genus Staurois; species Staurois parvus. The sequence continues at coordinate 253,592 of NW_028318036.1, read as the reverse complement.
TAGCTGAAAGTAGAAAATATTGTTTTTGTTCAAAATGTTCGTGGTTTTTTTGTTTATAGCGCAAATAATAAATAGCGCACAGGTGATCAAATACCACCAAAAGAAAGCTCTATTTGTGTGAAAAAAAGGACGTAAATTTCGTTTGGGTACAGCATTGCATGACCGCGCACCAAACAGCAAAAAAAGGCCTGGTCATTAAGGGGGGGTAAATCCTCAGGAGCTCAAGTGGCTAATATATTGCATGGGAACTGAACTGTATGTACTGAACTATATGTTTGAACTGAGGAGGGGTTCACCCAGGGGGTCTTAGAGGAAAATCAGGAGGACAATGTAAAACAGATAAAGACCTAGAAGAAGAGGACCCGGGTAGATGAGTTCGGGAGTGGGGGGAGAAAAAAAGGAAGAAAAGAACTGAGAGGGGGATACCCATGGAAGACAACAAATTTTGATATCAAATCAAAAATAGGCCTCTTCCCCCCCCCCCCCAAAAAAAAAAAAACAGAAATGCGGAAAATTTAAATAATCCCTGACAGCATGAAAAACAAAGTATCAAAGGGAGGAGGGACTAAGGCTTCCCAAACAGCGTCAATTAAAAAATTTATACCCTCACAGGAGAAACAGACTCCAGAGAGACAACAGGGAATAAGTGTAAGAGGTGAGAGGGAAAACAGCGGGGAATATTTCAGACTATCCCTGGGAATAGCTAACAGTAGTCAACATATGGAAGAAGAAGTGGTTATGGATAAAGTTGAAGAACAAGAGGAGAGCTCACAGATGCCTACTAAAGCGGAAATAGCAGAAATGTTAAAAGGACTTGAAAGATCCCTAAAACAGGAACTGGCAAAATTACAAAGACCTGGGGCAAATATTATCAAGGGGGGAGGAGACGGAAGAAAAACTAGCTAAACATGCCCAAATTATACAGAAATTAGAAAAACGGGTGAAGGACATGAGCAAAGAACAAAGAAATCTGTTATATAAATTGGAAGACCAGGAGAATAGGGATAGGAGATGCAAGCTAAGGTGTCCAGATATCTCCCAAGGAGAAGATTTGACGTAAATAATAACGAGAATGCGGAATACTATAATGGATAGAACTATAACAGAGCCTCTCAAAATAGAGGGAGTATATAGAATAGGAAAATACATACAAGAAGATGGAAAGTAAAAGCCAAGAGATGTAATAGTGCAATTCCATATTTTTCAGGATAAAGAAGAGCTTTGGAAGAAGATAAAAGGAAGAGCATTAATAAAATATGGAGAAATAAATATACAGATCTTTGCTGATTTAGCAGCGGAAACATTAATAAGGAGAACTTTGAAACTGTTACTGGAACAGATGAGAAAACAGAATGTTCGATATAGCTGGGGGTTTCCAGCGTGTTTGATCGGATGGAGAAATGGACGTTCAGCAAGACTGAGATTCCCCGAAGATCTGAGAGACTTTTGTGAGAGACTTGATATACAGAAAATAAATATCCCTGGTTGGGAGGAAGAAGGAGAAATGCGGGCTATGGGGAAATGAGGGGAAGCAGGTAGCTCTAAGTAGAAATAGTAGGAGAGTAGGAATAGTAAAGAGGAATAAGATGGGAGGGAGGGGGGGGGGTTCTCTCTCTTTTTTTTTTCTTTCTCTCTCTCTTCATCCATTTCTGCCTCTCTCTTATGATTTTTGAAGTTTACTAGAGTATGGCAGGACACGGAGGATGAGACACGCTTATTGGGGAAAAGTTCATGGTCAGAGTTTCACCTTAAAAGCTGAATCAACGGTGATGTTAGGACCACAAATGATTCATAGGCAAAATGTAAGCCTAGAGGGAGAGGAGTGGGAGGGAGGAGGGGTGGAGGAGGGACGGGTGGGTGGGTGGGAGGAGGGTATGGGGTGGGGATAGGTAGTTTAAGACTCTGAGAAATATTGGGAGACACATCAGTCTGGAGAAATCCTAGAGATCAAAGGGGAAGATGTGGAGGAAAGAGGAAGAGAGAAGAGATAGGGAAGATAGAGCTGTGGAGAGAAGAATGGAAGATATTCACTTTGTGACTTATAATGTTAAAGGGTTAAATAGCCCTGGGATGAGATTTGAGATTTTTAAAGAAATTCAACATAGATTTTCTTCAGTGGTTTTTTTTTTACAGGAGGCACATTTGGTGCAAGAGTCAAATGTGAAATTAAATTCCAGATATTATCCAATGTGGTTTTATGCAGATTCCCCAATTAAACGTGCCAAAGGAGTGGCAATAGGTTTTGCGAAAAATATAAGGTTTAAGCTGGAAGACAGATTCGTAGATCCAGAAAGGAGATTTCTGTTTCTGAAGGGAAAAGTACAGGAAATAGACTGTACATTAGCAAATATTTATTGCCTAAATAAGAAACCGGAGGTATTCCTAGAAAATACTCTGCTGAGTAAGTTAATGGATTTCAAAAAAGGAAATTTAATTGTGGCAGGTGATTTCAATCTCTGCATGGATCCCCAGATGGATATGACGTCTCCTGTGCAGAGAGATGGTAGTAGGTCTCTGAAATCCTTGAAAAAAATGATATACCAATGTCAACTTGTAGACATATGGAGAATTAAGCACATGAAGGACAGAGGCTATACATTTTATTCTCATGCACATGAGATGTAATCAAGACTGGATTATATATTGCTGGACCATCGACTTATTGAGTCTCTGGTCAAAGTAAAAATAGAAGTGATGTCAATATCGGACCATGCCCGTCACAATGCAATTATTATGGGGAAATGAGCAGATCGGGGGGAAATTATGGAGGTTAAATGAAACATTTCTCCAGGATTCAGCAGTGGATCAAAGAATTAAAAAAGAAATAGAGCAATTTTTTGAGGCAAATGATTCTGGGGAAGTGTCCGTAGCAACAGTGTGGGAGGCTCATAAGGCCTATATTAGAGGAATCCTGATAGCGATTGGAGCAAAAAAGAAGAGGGAAAGAAGAGAAAAAATAAACACGCTTCTTAGTCAACTCTGTGAGTCAGAGCAGATAGATAAACATAAAGTAACAAAAGAGATTATGCAGAGGATAATAAATAAAAAAGAATTAAATTTCTGGAAGAAGATAAGAGAAGAGTGTTCAATAAAATGATAAGTGAGAGATACAGATGGGGAGATAGGCCAAGAAAGTATTTAATGAGGGCTCAGAGAAAAAAAAAAATCTAGGAACTATACAGAGAATATAAGAGACCACAAAGGAGAATTAATGTATTCAACTAAAGATTTAGCTAAAGTGTTTAAAGGATATTATAATGAGCTATATAATATCATCCCCCACAGCTCCATAAGTAAAGATGAAGTAGGAAAAATAGAAAAAAGACAGACATACTTAAAAAAGGCAGGATTACCAAAATTAAGTGAGGAGCAATTAAAATCCCTAGAATCAGCAATAACGCAGGAGGAAATACACTTAGCGTTAAAGACACTATAGCTGGGAAAATTCCAGGACCTGATGGATACACAGTGAGATATTATAAAAAATATAAAGAATTATTAGTATTTAAACATATATATTAATGCATTGGGAGGAGAGATGGAAATGAGGAGGGAATTCCTACAAGCCCATGAAGTTCTCATACATAAGGAAGGTAAAGATGATACTCACTGTTCAAGTTACAGACCGATTTCCTTATTAAACACAGATACCAAACTATATGCAAAAGTTCTGGCAAACAGGTTAAAAGACCTAATGTCGGAATGGATACACATAGACCAAGTAGGCTTTGTCCCAGGGAGAGAGGGTAGAGATAACGGACTGAGATTTCTGTGTCTCATACACAAAAGTAGGAAAGAGAAAATCCTTGCGGTGGTACTCTCGATGCTGAAAAGGCATTTGATAGAGTAGATTGGGGATATACGTTGGATACATTGGAAGTATTGGGGATGGGACCTAGAATGAGAGAGTGGATAAGGAATATAGTCAACCCTCTGCAGCAATCATGGTAATGCTATATGTTTTATCATTGGAATCTCTTTTGGCTACAATAAGGAATAATATAGATATAAAAGGAATTTGGATAGGAGATACGGAGCATAAGGTGACAGCTTATGCAGATGACATGCTGTTCTATGTGGGAAACCCAAGGATAACATTGCCAAATTTAATGAAATCACTGAAAGAATATGGGGAGATGTCAAATTTAAAAATTAACACAACAAAAACAGGAATTTTAAACATAAATATACCAAATAGAGAGAAAAATAGGTTACAGGAGGGATTTCCCTTTGTTTGGAGAGAAAAAGAATTGAAATATCTAGCAATAAAATTAACTGTATCCTCCAAGAACTTGTATAAATTGAATTATTTCCCATTGTTAAATGAGATCAGGGGTGAACTAAGGAAATTAGGAGGGGGAACCCCGTCATAAATAGGTCGTAAAAATTTGATAAAAATGGTGATTGTTCCAAACATATTATATAAATTTCAAATTATACCAATTAAACTACCAGAAGTATCCTTTAGATCAATTAAAAAATGGTAATAAGATTTATTTGGAGGAATAAAAAAACGAGAATAAGCCAGGAAATGTTATGTAGAAATAAAGAGAAAGGAGGATTGGGAGTCCCAGATTTAAAAAGATATAACTCAGTAATAAGGGCGAGAATTTTTGACTGGACATATAATGCAGAGGGGAAAAGCTGGGTTAAAATAGAAAATACAACAAGTAATACTAAATTAAGTGGAACTGTATGGTTACCTCCACAATGCAGAGGATTAGCAGATAGCACATGTTTGTTCACATTTAATGTTTTAAGAGTTTGGGATGTTTTACACAAACAGATGGGATGGGAATTTAATTAATTGTTAATGCCCTTAAAGTAAAGAGTTTTTCCCCCCCGGGTAAAGAAGGTATCACAGGGAAGTGGATTAAGAAGGAAGATGCACGGGGGTCAGTAGGGGGGGTGGAGCCTAAATATTGCGGCACGGGAGTGCGCGTGGTAAGCACTCTCCGTTAGCCTCCCCTCGTCTAACCTCCCCATGAGGCCCCATTAGAGAGACCAGCTGAACCGGAGGGTGTGCGGGGACTCACCCAGCTGCAGAGGGTTTTCGGAGTCCAGTAGGTCCGCTTGGAGCCAGGAGAGAGCCGGGAGAAGGACGCCTCGTGGTTTACTCTGGCGTCTTGCGGCAGCTTCGGAGGAGGAGTGGGGTTGCCAGAGAAATGCCAGTGAGACGGACGAGGCAGTGGAGCGCTGCCGACACGTGGGTAGCTGCGGATGGGCTCTGGGAGCTCCGGATGCAGGAGAGACTGCCCAGCGCCTGTGGTGGAGAGTAACCGGCATATTGCCTCCACAATATACCATCTCTATACCTCCTCCCTGGTTCCTCTAACCATCCTACCTCCACACCATCTCCATATTATACCTTACAGCTTTACAGCCCTACACCACCACTTCCATAATAAGGGTAACCCCCCAACCTCCACACTACTCCTAATCTCTCTTCTTCTATGCACCAGTATACCACCTCCAATCTAAGGAGGAGGTATTTGATGGGAAGACAAGCTACATAAGCTATATGAGACCCCCAGGAATCCCCTTAAGAGGACACAAGAGGATTCAACTACAGAGGAGGATTGCTTCTGGAGTGAGGTTCCAACGTGGAGGGTGAGTGACGACCGTGGGTTTTCCTGCAGGTCCTCTTTACACTCTCTAAATATTGGATTTGTATATTGGAGTTTTATATACATCGAGTTCTCGTATTAGATCTCCAGGGGCCTATAGTAAGACATTGCATCAAAAATTCATTCTGAAAGTAAAAGAAATAGGGGATTCCTAGGGCGGGTCTGAAGATCGGGAGGAGTAAGAGAACAGGAGTTCTTGAAATAAGAGTAAAAGTTTTAAAAACAGCATGAAAGGTAAAAATATCAAAGGGAGTGGGCCTAAGAACACCCAAACTGGTACGATTAAGAAATATGTGTCACAAGGAAATGTTACCCCAGAAAGAACTCAGGGAATAAGTGAAAAAAGTGAACTGGAGATAAGTTTGGATAACAGCCCGAGACTTTCCCTGGGCCCAGTATATAACAGTCAAATGGAAGGCATTGAACCGAGAGATCTTGAAAGAGATATGCAAATACCTAATAAAAAAGAAATGGCGGAGATGTTTAAAGGCTTGGAAAAATCAATAAAGCAAGAGATGGGGATGACCCGGGTAGAACTGGGACAATTGCTAACTAGGGTGGAGGAAATGAAGGGAAAAGTTCATACTCATACTCAAACCATCCCAAAGTTAGAGAAATGGATAATAGAAGATAGAAAAGAACAAAAGAGATTGCTTTATATGATGGAAGAACAAGAAAATAGAGAAAGGAGAAATAATCTCAGAGTAAGAGGAGTACCGGATCTGACACGGGAAGATTTAAAAGAGCTAATTGGCAAAATTTTGAACTCCATAATGGATAAATCGGATGAGGAGATGTTTAAATTGGACGGAGTATACAGGATTGGGAAGTATCAACAAGAAAAAGGGGTAGAAAAACCAAGAGATATAATTGTTAAATTCCATAATTATGGAGATAGAGAAGAGATATGGAAAAAGATTAAAGGAAGAACAAATATTACATTCGGAGGGAAAAGTATTCAAATTTTTGCAGATTTGACAGCAGAGACTCTGAGAAGGAAGAGATCACTGAAACCCCTACTGGAAGTGATGAAAATACAGAATGTGAAATACAGATGGGGTCGTGCCACAAGCTTAATTGGGTGGAGGGATGGAATTACAGCTATCTTAAGATTTCCGGAAGATATGGAAGATTTCTGTGATAAACTTGGACTGCAGAGACAAGCGATACCTGGTTGGGAAGTGGAGGAGGGAGAGTTGGACATCTGTAGGTCAGGAAAATGGCAGATGGTTAAAAGAGGAAATAGAGAATCAATAGATAAGGGGACAACGGGGAGGAGGGGGGGAAGGTGAGCGGTCATAGGCAGAGTCGAACCCCTATAGTGGGATCAGAGGTGGAATATGATCCGAAGGCATAGGAGGCCTGGGAGGGGTAGGGAGGTGGGAGGGTGGGGGGGGGGGTGTCAGGGGGGGGGAGGGTTGGGGAGGGAGGGGTTTTAGGGCAGAAGTGGATTATGAGGCAAAGGAGGCCTGAGGGGGGGGGGTGGAAGGGGTTGGTGGGAAAGGGGGGTAGGGACTTGGGAAAGGTAAAGGACAGGGGGGAAGTAATACTCTGCAAGATAAGAGAAGGATGGAAGAGGAAGGATAAACCCAGAGGTAAAAAGTAAGATGGAAGAAATTCAATATATAACCTATAACGTAACGGGGTTAAATTGCCCAGGAAAGAGATTTAGATTATTTAAAGAACTACAACATAGAAAATCCTCAGTAGTATTCCTGCAGGAAACACACTTAGAGATAGAATCAAAGGTTAGATTGAGGACTAGACACTTTCCAACATGGTTTTATGCGGACTCACCAATTAAAAGAACAAAAGGAGTTGCTATAGGCTTTGCAAAAGATATAAAATTTGAGGTGGAGGAGAGATTAACAGATTTGGAGGGAAGGTTTTTGTTTTTGAGAGGTAAATTACGGGGTACTGAGTGTACAATAGCAAACATATACTGTCCAAATAAGAGGCCGGAGATCTTTATGAGAGAAGTGTTGAAGAGATTAATGGATTTCAAAAGGGGGTGTATGATAGTAGCAGGAGACTTTAACATCTGTATGGATCCGCGGATGGACACTAATTCCTGTGTGAGAAGGGAGGAAAGCAAGTCCTTGAGAATGTTAAAGAAAATGTTGCATGAGTGTCAACTGGTAGACAGCCGGAGAATTAGGAATATGAAGGAGAGAGATTATACTTTCTTTTCGCATGTACATAAGACTTATTCTAGATTAGATTACATATTAGTGGAACATCGGATGATAGAGTGGGTGGAGGAAGTAAAAATTGAAGGAAGCACCTTGTCGGATCATGCTCCAGTTGCAATGAAGTTAAGATGGGGTATTGAAGGGAGAGAAGGGTATGTATGGCGGATGAATGAGGCACTTCTCATAGATGAAGAGTTCGTTCAGAGAATTAAGAGGGAAATCAAATGGTTTTTTGAAGTGAACGAAACGGAGGATGTGTCGGTTGCAACGGTGTGGGAAGCACATAAAGCCTACATTAGAGGTCTACTCATTGCATTGGGGACAAAAAAGAAAGGAGAGAAAGGATAGATAGATTATTAAAGGATATATACAATCTTGAACAGGTGCATAAAAGGGAAAGATCTAAGGAGACAATGCAGTTGTTAATGAAGAAGAAAGAAGATTTAGAGAATGTAATGGAGGAGGAAAAAAGAAGAGTTTTTAATAAAATAACATGTGAAAGGTATAGGTGGGGAGATAGGCCGGGAAAGTATTTAATGAGAACTTTAAGAAAGAAGAAAAATAAAAATTATATTGAGAAAATAAGAAATCCCAAGGGGGAATTTGTACACTCAACCAAGGATATCGCTAGTACATTTAAAGAGTATTATAACGAGCTGTATAATATCATACCTCAAGATATGTTCGAGAAAACGGAAACAGTAAATAGAGGGAAAAGAAGGACATACCTAGAGGATGCTGGTCTACCGAAATGAAGAGAAATACAACTCGAGTCTCTAGAAGCAGAAATTACGGCAGAGGAAATAAAAACAGCGTTAAAAAGCATGGCGGGAGGGAAAAGTCCGGGTCCGGATGGATATACGGTCAAATACTATAAAAAATATAAAGAGCTTTTAATACCTAAGATGAAGATCTATGTGTTTGATATAGACGGGGAAGCCAACACCAAAATGCAGACGGCCTTTCCCGCCAACAAGATCCACAGTAGCTAAGTCAGGGCCCACAAGTGCCTTCAAGGGAACCCAGTGAAATGGAAGGGGGAGGAGCGTCACAGCCGCTTCCCCCTCTCAGGCCCTCCTGCTGTCCCTGCCATCCCTCATCCTTCCCCTTAGGCCCCCCCTGCTGTCCCTCATCCTTCCCCTCAGGCCCCCCTGCTGTCCTTGCCATCCCTCGTCCTTCCCCTCAGGCCCCCCCTGCTGTCCCGGCATGGCTCTTTGAAGCCCACCCTCAGGACGAGAGGTGCGGCCCCTCTCACCTCCTGCAGAGATGAAAGGCATCGCGGTGACAGGATGGCTGGAAATTCCCGCGCTTGCGGATGTCCCTGGAAATTCCCGCGCTTGCGGATGTCCCTGGCAGCGTTCACGAGAGGCGAGACCCCTCTCCAGGGGATGTGCCTCTTTGCCGGGCAACGAGGCATGCCAGCTCCAGCCAACCCCGGTTGCCTAGGCGACCAGGGGGCATCTGACATCAGCTTAAGAAGCTGATGCCGGGTGCTCCTGGGGTATTCACCGCTGTGCAGTCACTGAAGGAGCCCCAGCTGCGGCGGGACCTTCGTGGCCAGACTCTGCAGAGACCCAAGCCTGCCTTAGACCCCCCCCAGAGCAGGGGAAGACTGCCTGCTAGCCACCAGGGATCTAGAGACCCCCGGAGCAAGGGAAGACTGCCTGCTAGCCGCCAGGGATCCAGAGACACCCCAGCCACTGCCTGCAAGCTGCCAGAGATCCAGGGACCCCCAGCCTAGGGGAGAGAGTGCAGGACTGCCTGCTAGCTGCCAGGGATCCAGAGACCCCCACCCTAGGGGAGAGATTGCAAGTCGCCTGCCAGCTGCCAGAGACCCCAGTGGGGGACCAGGCACCCTGTCAGATCCGTGAGTACATGCTCTCTCCCTGCTTCACTTGAACACTGTTCCTGTGCTGACCCCCCCCCCCCGTTGGGTTACAATTGCTACAGAGACTCGCACCACCCCCCTGTTGGATTACAATTGCTACAGAGACTCTTCCTTGGCTCTCGGTGTTGGACTTTAAGTGTGTTGGCCCCTCCTTGCCGCCCTTTACTGGCATATTCACCCTCCCTGCGAACTCCCCTATTCAGTGGCTGTCATCTGTTTGCTTCAATAAAGCTTTCTGCGTTTGCCATCTACTCTGTGTGTTCTGTCCTGCCTACCTTCCGTCACAGAGCTTTTGGATTTTTACATTAGACACCTTATCCCCTAAGGGTTTGAATGATGATCTAGAAACACACACCTTGGTATAGTCTTTATGAGAATTAGTATTTATTATTTAGGTATTGTATACAGGAAGGATTCCTTATGCTATTTTATCACCCAACTCTTAATTTTTATACTCAATTCTTTGTTATCCATCATCTTACGTATCCTTTATATATTTATTATATACAGTTGTGTTCAAAATAATAGCAGTGGGGGGAGCTCGAAAGCAGCTTGTGGAATGGCTGTTTTTTAAACCCAGGTGCTCAACCACTGGCACATCAGTCAATTTTTAGCTCCCGGGGGGGTTTCTGGCCTTCCCTCCAACCTCTCCTGGCCCCCTGTCCCCTGATGGGGAAAAAAATCAGCCACCTCCAACACTTCCAAGGTCTGGCAGACCATTTCAAAGTTTGCGGCCTACCCGCCGGAGATCGTGGGTGAAGCCGCGGCCTCAATTTTTGGCATGCCGCCGGAGAGTTCCAGAGCCCCGGCCGCGGGATCGCGACTTCCACCGGAAGCCGCAATTGGAACCCTGGTCACGATTTCGGGTCCCCCGCAATCACTACCCACGGGTGGGCTGGATCCTAGGGGTGAAGATGACCTGGCATCAGAAGCATCCCTGCGGTCTTCCCCTCCAGGTCTGAGGAATGCTGAGCTTCTGCACCGTTTCAAGGCGATACTACAGTCTGAACTGTCCTCCGCTACCTCCAAGCTTGCCGACTTTTCAAAAATTCGAGAGTTGGGCAATCGGACGAATGATCTTGAGGATAAAATGGATGTGGCGGCTACGGTCATTGAGGGTTACGAGCAGGACTTGTGTGACCTCAAGAAAGAATTAGCGGACGCGCTGCTCCGACTTGAGAATTTCGAGAACCATTCCCGTCGCGGCAATCTGCGGTTAAGGGGTATACCTGAAACGGTCACAGATCTCACCTCCACCGCTACTGCTCTGTTTCAGGAGCTGACGCCCGCAATTCCCACGGACTGGCTTGAATTTGACCGCAGTCATCGTGCATTGGGCCCCAGATGACCGGATGGGCCCCCAAGGGACATCATCAAGTTCACTTTCTACCGCACTAAGGAAACCATCCTCTTGGCGGCCAGAAACAAACCAGACCTCAGATTCCAGGGACATCGCTACCAGCTCTCCCAGACCACTCTGCAGAAGCGACGGCAGTTGAAGCCCTTCACTTCGATCCTGGTGAACCACAGAATGAAATACACTTGGGGCTTTCCGTTCCGCCTCACCTTCAATACCAGGGCTGCAGTCACTCTGTTATTATGCCGGGGGAGGCCCATTCGCTCCTGGAATATTTGCATCTTCTTCTGCCGGAGGCCGCTGCTCAGGGCTCACTCAAGTGGATCCCCAGTGAGGCCATTTCCACTGGGCCGCCTCTGGGTGCGGTCATCCAACAGGAAGAGGGCCCTCAACAATCAAGTCCGTCCTGCTCTTCTCCGGGCTGAGAATGTATCTTTGATCTCCCGCGTTGTGTTTCTCCGTTGGACTTTCGTGATGGGACTGTGAGTTTGGCCCTTAGGGCTTTTCCAGTTGTTAACGTTACAAGCTAGGCATGATCCGACCCATTCCCTTGGGTTCCATCACTGAATGGACTTGCAGATTATGACTTTTTGCTGTCTTGGCCTACCACGGGTGCTGTTTTTTCGGGTTCCCGTTTGGGTATGGGGTGATGGTTCCCTCAGGCTTCGGGGTGGGAGGTGGGCCTGATTGGGTGTTGGCCCTATTGGGAGGTGGGGGACCACTTGGGCTGTGTAGTGGTTCTACAGCGGCCTGTAGCCGTCTTTCTGATGGGGGATGGCCCCCAAGTTTAGCTGGGTTTTCTATCGGGAGGTTATTGCGGATGTGCTCACTTCTGGGACTCTTCGTTTATTACTTTGGTATCCCGTTATACTGTGTTTATTGCCTTTTTGCCCCCTGAGGGCTTATGTTTTTGATGTTTTCATTTGCAGCCATGTGTCTGGTGGTAGAGCCACCCCCAACCGATATCCTTCAGCTGTAGGAGGATGCATGTCACCATTGACGTGACACCTTTGTACTGCTGTATATATTTCTTGTTTCTTTTTTTTCTCCCTTCTCTGTTTTTTTTTGTTTTATCCTCATGCAGGGTCTCGGGATGCCATGGTCCGAACGCCATTGGAAATGATAACTGTTGGCCGACCTATGCTTTTTCTGCTGAGCGTGCAGTGCTGATACCGCCATGGCCTTACCCCTTCTGAAAGTATACTCACAAAATGTTCAAGGTTTCAATTCGCCTAAGAAGCGGACTAAAGTTTTTCATCACCTCAAATAGCAACAAATTGACGTGGTATGTTTACAGGAGACCAGGTTTTCTCAGTCCTCCGCTCCACGGTATCTTTCGCCTCACTTTCCCACCTTTTACACAGCCTCGTCCCCTGAGAAACGCCGGGGTGTACTAATAGCTTTCAAGCGCAATCTTCCTTTTGTCTCTGCTCAGAATATAGCAGACCCTCGGGTAGGTACCGAGGTTACCTTTGTCTCTTACTATGCACCCAATCGCTTTCAACATAAATTCTTTTCTCATCTTTGCACCATTGTCTCCCGACACTCCAAGGGCCTCCTCCTTCTTTTGGGAGATTCCAATGTTGCCTTGGATTCCACATTGGATAGGCGCTATGTCCAGGGGGCGGCCCCTTCTCACGACTTAGTGCTAGAGGAACGTATACGCTCTCTCTTAAGGATGGCGGGGCTAGCGGATGTCTGGAGGGAACTCCACCCAACTGAGCACGACTTTACATTCTATTCCAACCCTCATGACAGTTTTTGTAGAATTGACCATATGTTCATGTATATCCAGCAGCTTCCTTTGGTCAGGCGGATAGGCTATTCCCTCCTCGCCCTGGTTGGACCATGATCCTCTGGTACTCCTCCTGGCCCTTTCTGGGTCGGTACGGTGCCCCTTTCACTTGCGCATTAATGACTCTTTATTGACCACTCAGGTCACCTGCCAACACATTATTATTATTATACAGTATTTATAAAGCGCCAATAGTTCGCTCAGCGCTGTACATTACAAAGGACAGAACATGTGACAGAACAATACCAATACAATGCAAAACATGAGGGGATTAAGGGCCCTGCTCTTTCGAGCTTACATTCTAGGAGGGAGGGGATGGTGGCACAGGAGGAGATAGCTGTGGGGGATGGAGTGGTAGGAAGAGTGGAGGAGGTCGGCAAGTTAGCAGGGGGTGAGGTAGGCTTCCCTGAAGAGATGGGTTTTCAGGGTGCGCCTAAAGGAGAGGAGAGTAGGTGATAATCTGATGGGTTGGGGCAGGGAGTTCCAGAGGATGGGTGACACCCTGGAGAAGTCCTGGAGGCGGGCATGGGAGGAGGAGACCAGGGAACTGTGAGGAGCAGAGTGTGCGTGCTGGGCGGTACTTAGATATTAGGTCAGTGATGTAGTTCGGGGCAGTATGGTGGACAGCTTTGTATGTCAGCGTTAGGATTTTGAATTTGATTTGTTGCGCAGTCGGAAGCCAGTGGAGGGATTGGCAGAGGGGGGTGGCGGAGACAGAGCGGTTGGAAAGGTGAATGAGTCTGGCAGCCGTATTCAGGATCGACTGAAGCGGGGATAGCCAGCGGCGAGGCAGGCCAGTGAGGAGGGAGTTGCAGTAGTCGAGTCGTGATATGATGAGAGAGTGGATGAGCTGTTTAGTGGTTTCTGGGGTTAGGAACGTGCGGATTTTGGCGATGTTGCAGAGGTGGAGTCTGCAGGAGTTTGTTAAACATTGAACTTGGGGCTGGAAGGATAAGTTGGAGTCTAGAATGACACCAAGTACTCTGGCCTGCAGGACGGGTTTGATGGTAGCGTTGTTGGATGTGACGGAGAAATCAGTGGGGGGTGGTGTCCGGGCTGGGGGGAAGACAAGAAACTCGGTTTTGGAGAGGTTCAATTTAAGGAAGTGGAGTGACATCCAGTCTGATTTGTCGCTCAGTAGGTGTGTGATTTGGGCTGAGACCAAGGGGGTGAGGTGGGGGGTTGAGAGATAGATTTGTGTGTCGTCGGCATAGAGGTGGTAGTTGAAGCCGTGAGAGTGTATGAGTTGGCCAAGGGAGGAGGTATAGATGGAGAAGAGAAGGGGCCCAAGGACAGAGCCTTGAGGGACCCCAACAGAGAGGGGGAGTGAGGGGGAGGTGGTAGCATTATAGGTAACGCTGAAGGAGCGTTGTGACAGGTAGGACGAGAGCCAGGAGAGAGCAGAATCTCTGAGGCCGAGGGAGTGTAGTTTTTTGAGGAGGAGGAGGGGGTGGTCGACTGTGTCGAAGGCCGCAGAGAGGTCAAGGAGTAGGAGCACTGAATAGTGGCCATTAGCTTTGGCGGTTAGCAGGTCGTTGGAGAGTTTGAGTAAGGCAGTTTCGGTGGAGTGTAGGGGACGGAAGACGGACTGTAGGGGATCGAGGAGGTTGTTGTCGTTGAGGTGAGAGCACAGGCGGGTGTAGACTAGGCGCTCGAGGAGTTTAGATGTAAATGGGAGCAGGGACATGGGTCTGAGGTTGTTCGGGTCATTGGGGTCCAGGGAGGGCTTTTTAAGTATGGGGGTGATGTGTGCATGTTTCAGAGGGGAGGGGAAAGTGCCTGAGGAGAGGGAGAGATTGAAGATGTGGGTGAGGGATCGTAGGGTGGAGGAGGAAGGAGGTCGTAGAAGTTGTGAGGGGATAGGGTCGAGGGGGCAGGTGGTGAGGCGGGCATCAGAGAGGATCTTGGAGACTTCCTCGATGGTAGTAAGGTCAAAGGGGAGTGTGGGGGGAGCTTCAGTATGAGGAATGTAGGGTGGGATGGAAGAGGAGGTAAGAGCAGTGGTGGGGCCGTGGGAGAGGGGTGATGAGGGGGTAGCTGAGTGAGGGTGAAGGGGGTTGGAGAGAGTTTGAGCAGCGACGAAGTCCCTGTGGGTTATGTCGAGGGGGAGGGGGGATAAGGGGTAGCTGTGTGAGAGGGGACTGGTTGAGAGGGTGTGTGAGTTGCGGCAATGTCCTTGCGAATTGTGTCAATCTTGTTTTTGAAGTGATTGGCAATCTCAAGGGCAGTGAGTGAGGTGCTGGGTGGAGGTGGGGGTGGTGAGAGTAGCGAGTTGAAGGCGGAGAAGAGTCGGCGAGGATTGGAGGAGAGGGCCTTGATGAGGGTCAAGAAGTAGGCCTGTTTGGCAGCATGGAGGGAGGAGGTGTAGGTGTGGAAGGCAGATTTGTAGCGGGTGAAGGCTTGTTGGGATTTGGTTTTGCGCCATAGTCGCTCCAGGGCACGACTGTGTCGTTTGAGGGTTTTGGTGTGATCAGTCATATAATCTTTCTTACGTACATACTTCGCGGAAAACTTGGGATCTGTTTCTTCTGTGGGAGGCGCGCAAAGCCACGGTGCGGGGTCAGGTTATACAGCTGGCAGCGGTTCGGAAGCGGGAACGGGGGCGCCAACTTTTGGAGCTCCATTCTCTGTTGGCCTCTGCGGATGCTCGTTGGAAGTCATTCCCATCCATGGCCCATAAACGTGCTCGTGGGACTCGGTACGTTACTCCAGTGGCCTAATGTCACCTTTCTTGCCTTTTCTCCCGATTACTAACAACCCCCTATTTTCACCGGGTTTAGATCAACCAAGGGCATTTTCTTGGTGGGTGGCCAACGGTTTTTCACAAGTACGACACTTTTTGACCTCTCGGTCCTTCCCCACCTGGAATTCTCTTCAGGAGTCATGGGATGTCCCTTCGGAGGAATTTTTTTGTTACCTTCAATTGCGGCATTGGCTGCTCTCATTGCGGGCACTTTTGTTTTCCCATACCAGAAATATGCCTTTGAACTGCTTTGCCAACAGCGTCCGGGCGCCCCGGGACCTTATCTCCCTTCTTTATGCAGCCTTGAATAGACGCTCGTCGCATACTTCTCTTTCATATGTAGTTCAGTGGGAGCGCGACCCGGGAGTGGTTGTTGATCCGGAGGACTGGAATAGGGCCTGGTCGCTTGTAGCTAAATGCTCTTTTAACCACGCTGGACAACAAGGTGTTGTATTGGGTTCCGGCTCATTTGGCACAGGCGAACCATGCATGCAGTAATCGATGCTTTCGGGGTTGTGGCCATCGTGGTGATGTATTGCATATCTGGTGGTCATGCCCGAGGCTGCTTCGTTTTTGGTCTCGTGTGTTTGGCCTCCTTTTCACCTTGTTCCATCTTTCTATACGACGGGATGCTTCATTGTCCCATACCGAGCCTCTTGGCTCACCAGAAGTTGGCTTCCTATTTGTTTTTGTCAGCCTCTAGAACAGTGGTTCTCAACCTTTCTAATGCCGCGACCCCTTAATACAGTTCCTCATGTTGTGGTGACCCCCAACCATAAAATTATTTTCGTTGCTACTCCATAACTGTAATTTTGCAGTGGGAGAACTAGCGCCCCATCACTGATGTCAGTGGGATGAATAGTGTCCCATCGTTGGTATCAGCGGGATGAATAGTGCCCCATCGTTGGTGTCAGTGGGAGGAATAGTGTCCCATCGTTGGTATCAGTGGGAGGAATAGTGCCCCATCATTGGTATCAGTGGGAGGAATAGTGCCCCATCATTGGCATTAGTGGGAGGAATAGTGTCCCATCATTGGTGTCAGTGGGAGGAATAGTGCCCCATCATTGGTATCAGTGGGAGGAATAGTGCCCCATCATTGGCATTAGTGGGAGGAATAGTGTCCCATCATTGGTGTCAGTGGGAGGAATAGTGCCCCATCATTGGTATCAGTGGGAGGAATAGTGCCCCATCATTGGTATCAGTGGGAGGAATAGTGCCTCATCATTGGCATTAGTGGGAGGAATAGTGTCCCATCATTGGTATCAGTGGGAGGAATAGTGCCCCATCATTGGTATCAGTGGGAGGAATAGTGCTCCATCATTGGTATCAGTGGGAGGAATAGTGCCCCATCATTGGTATCAGTGGGAGGAATAGTGCCCCATCATTGGTATCAGTGGGAGGAATAGTGCCCCATCATTGGTGTCAGTGGAAGGAATAGTGCCCCATCATTGGTGTCAGTGGGAGGAATAGTGCCCCATCATTGGTGTCAGTGGGAGGAATAGTGCTCCATCATTGGTGTCAGTGGGAGGAATAGTGCCCCATCATTGGTGTCAGTGGGGGGAGGAATAGTGCCCCATCGTTGGTGTCAGTGGGGGGAGGAATAGTGCCCCATCGTTGGTATTAGTGACACAAATGATGGGGCACTATCCCTTCCACTGACACCAATGATACTTACCTTGCTGACTCCTGCTCCAGCCTGGGCTCGCTCTCTCCCTCTCCCATCTACAGCCTGCATACCTGGCTGCAGCAGCAAAATTTGCACTTACCTGTCAGCTGTCTTCCTTCTCTGGCCTCTCTCTTCACTCGCTCCTGCAGCTCCCTCGATCTTCTTTGATCTCCGCGCGCTGCCGCTCGGCTCCTCCTCTCCAAGCTCCACCTCCTCGCTGGTGATTGGCCGCCTGTGTGCCTCTCCTGAGCTACAGTTCCGGTGGCCAATCAGCGGCGAGGAGGCGGAGCTGTTGAGTGATACCGGAGGTGTGGCCAGGTTACAGGGGCAGCATATCATCCCGCCCACAGATCGCCTGAGACAGGAGCGGTGCCTCGGTTCCTAAGACCATCGGAAATATGTGTTTTCCGATGGTCTTAGGCGACCCCTGTGAAATGGTCGTTCGACCCCCAAAGGGGTCGCCACCCCCAGGTTGAGAACCGCTGCTCTAGAACAATTGCTCAGGCCTGGAAGAGCCCGTTTGTCCCTCTTCAGGGGGTGCGGGATCGTATGACCTCTATGATGCTCAATAAACAGATGTCGAGTATCTGCAACGACTCCCAATGTAAATTCTTGAAAATATGGGAGCCGTGGTTGCAATATACCTTTCCCACGCTCCCCCGGCTAGCCTGGGGATGTGATGTTGTTCGACTTTGACGTTCTTGGATCCCTGCTCTTGGTTTGGCTATCCTTTTTTCTTTTGTACTTCTTCCTTTCCCCCCTTTTTTTTCTCTGTTTGCTTTGGTGTGGCAGTGGATAGCTGCCTTTAGTCTGAGTTATTATCAGTGTTATATTTATGTTTTGTTATTTAAGTGTCATTGATGGCCCCTGCATGGGCGTATCTTTTGCCCTGTTGGTGTTAGAGCACTGATTTCTCTAATTTCTAGTTCCTCTATGTGCAATTGATAGCCCCTGTGTGGGTGTGATTTGTTGCTCCTGTGTATAAATTAATAAAAACCATTGAAATACGAAAAAATAGCAGTGTTTTGAAAAAAGTGAATAAAGCTCAAAATCCTTCTAATAGCTTTTATTTCCATACACACAAATGCATTGGGAACACTACACATTCTATTCCAAATCAAAACATGAAGAAAAATATATCAAATTTGTGTTGTTCCTCTAAAAAAAGTGAAGAAAAGTGAATATTAGACTGTTCAAAAAAATAGCAGTGTTTGTATTCTTCTTTACAAACTCAAACATTCACTATATAAACTGAAAAATGTTTGAAGATTTTGCTTTCCTTTGAATCACTTAATGAATATTTTGTTGTATACGCACTGTTTCTGAGAACTGCTGTACATCTGTGTTGTCATAGTCAACCAACTTCTGGCACCTGTAAACAGATATTCCAGCCCAGGATGATTGGACTACATTCCACAGTTCTTCTCTATTTCTTGGTTTTGCCTCAGAAACTGCATTTTTTATGTCATCCCACAAGTTTTCTATTGGATTAAGATCCGGGGATTGGGCTGGCCACTCCATAACGTCAATCTGGTTGGTCTGGAACCAAGATGTTGCACGTTTACTGGTGTGTTTGGGGTCGTTGTCTTGTTGGAACACCCATTTCAAGGGCATTTCCTCTTCAGCATAAGGCAGCATGACCTCTTCAAGTATTCTGATGTATTCAAACTGATCCATGATCCCTGGTATGCGATAAATAGGCCCAACACCGTAGTATGAGAAACATCCCCATATCATGATGCTTGCGCAACCATGCTTCACTGTCTTCACAGTGTACTGTGGCTTGAATTCAGTGTTTGGGGGTCATCTGACAAACTGTCTCCTGCCCAGTCAATGTGATCTTTGGCAAATTGTAAACTCTTCAGCACATGTCTTTTTTTCAACAGTGGGACTTTGCGGGGGCTTCTTGCAGATAGCTTGGCTTCACATAGGCGTCTTCTAATTGTAACAGTACTCACAGGTAACTTTAGACCTTCTTTGATCTTCCTGGAGCTGATTGTTGGCTGAGTCCTTGCCATTTTGGCTATTGTTCTATCCATTCAAATGGTAGTTTTTTGCTTTCTTCCACGTCTTTCAGGTTTTGGTTGCCATTTTAAAGCATTTGCGATCATTTTAGCTGAGCAGCCTATCATTTTCTGCACTTCTTTATATGTTTTCCCCTCTCCAATCAACTTTTTAATTAAAGGTACGCTGTTCTTCTGAACAATGTCTGGAACGACCCATTTTCCTCAGAATTTCAGAGAGAAATGCACTGTAACCAGCATGTACAACATTTGCTGCCTTCCTTCCTTAAATAAGGGCAATAATTGCCACCTGTTTTTCAAAGAATGAATGACCTCACTAATAAAACTCCACACTGCTATTATTTTGAACATGCCCCTTTCAATGAGTGATTCAATTACACAGAATCAGCAGCATGCATGTCATGACTGTTGTGTCTGTTGGATTTCTGTTACTCTACTACACCTGCTAGTAAATTATTTGCCATGTAGAAATATCATTTCTACCAAAAACAGTGATTGATCAGGTTAGTGACGTCTGACTGCTATTATTTTGAACACAACTGTATATATTTTATATTTTCAATGTCTGTAGTAATTCTCTGATTCAATTTCTTATTTTTTTTATTTTAATTAATATTTTGTTTTTATTATTTTACTTATTTAGTTTACTTAATTCATTTATCTCTTTTTCTGGCAATCGTGATACATTCAGTATGTACCAGTTCTTCAGCCACTAATTATGTATTAATTAATTTATCAATCTACAGCCAGCATTCATTATTGATCAATCACTTTATGACCCCTCTGTTCCCTCAGTATTACCGCTTTTTACTGAATATGGGCTAGAGTCCCTAATTCCTTTATAGTATCATTATTTTTCTTTCCTCCCCCCCCCCCTTATTTAGGGGTCAAACAGAGACCCGATCTCTGTGCGGTCCCGTGTGAGTCGGCTCCTAATAGCCTGAGGCTGTGCGCAGCCTTGGCTTCCTCTCTCCCCTCTGACTCTCACACGAGCGGCGTTACGGTGCCTGAAGGGTAGTACGCATGTGCAGAAGTGGACAGTTCCTCTTGTGACAATTTCTGTGTCAAAATGGCACGGCTGGAATGCATTGTGCATGCGCAGTAGGGTCTCAGATGCCGGTGTACGTTCCACTGCCACCTGAACTACCTTGTTTCCCCGAAAATAAGGCACTGTCTTATATTTTTTTTTTTGTCTCAAAAAAACAAACTAGGTCTTATTTTTGGGGTAGGTCTTATTTTTTTAATGTACAGATGTGGACAGGGGGGTGCAGAGGTGATCTGCAAGCAGTTGTGGATGAGGGTTACTATAGAGAGGGCTGATGACAGTTGTAAGCTGCAGTCAGGTGTTGCAGAGGTGAATTGACAAGGTGAGTTTCAGACATGGTGGAGAGATGAGCCACAGACAGGGTGCAAGGGTAAGTTTCGGACAGGGCATGCGGAGGTGAGCTGTGGCTGGGGGGTGCAGAGGCAAGCTGTGGCCAGGGAGTGCAGAGGTGGGTTGCAACTCAGCTCACCTATGCACCCTGTCTGCAATTCACCTGTCAATTTACCTCTGCAACACCGGACTGCAGCTCACCTTTGCACATTCCCCTGTGCTTATATGGTTAGCTAGCTTTGCAAGACACAGCTGTATAGTAACTCCCGTTTTGGGTCCTATCTTCCCACACAGTGCACCAAGCGCACTCACTCAACCCTCTGTCTCTTCCCCACTGGCCAGTGATCACCCCTGGGGCATCGGCTTCCATGCATTAGGTGGTAGGATGGGATTCCCCCGCCCCTAAACACACTGCACCCGCAGACATCTGTTCCTTTCCTGTCCCACAGTGAGTACAGAGGTAGGGAGGTTCTGTGGGGGTGGATGGTGCTGTCACTTACAAGAGGGATTGTCACTTGCAAACACAAAAGCCACGCTTCTGTGTTTATAAGGGACAGTAGATATTGGTGTGCAGGTGGCTAGTGCTGGAGGTGCCAGGTTCCAGCTGAAAAAAAGCCCTGATCACAACTAGGTCTTATTTTTGGGGTAGGTCTTATACTTTAGCAACTCCCAAAAATAGTACTAGGTCTTATTTTTGGGGTAGATCTTATTTTAGGAGAAACAGGAACTGCTTTGATCTGAAGAAGGGGACGCTCCCCGAAAGCTTGTCCTCAAAATTGTTTGTTAGTGCAAATAAAAAAAAGTATCACGGACAGTACTCAATTGTTTCTGCCACAAATGCACTAATACGGCTACAATCACCTCGGGGAAACAGGGTAACTCGGTAACTCTGCAGTTTAAATTCCTCTCTGCACTGCCATTATGCAAATCTGACACATGAAATAACACACTGAGAGGGTGAGGTGTGTGGAGTTTGAACGCACGAGCACTTTGTGATTTATGAGAAGCACTTTTCAAAGAGTCACTTTATTGCACATACAGCGAGTAAAAAAAGTATTGAACACATCACAATTTTTCTCAGTAAATATATTTATAACCACCTCAATACAGGGCACTTTTACCCCCTTCCTGCCCAGACCAATTTTCAGCGCTCTCACACTTTGAATGATAAGTTACTCAGTTATGCAACACTGTACCCAAATGAATTTTTTCAGAGCTGTTAAAAGTCCTTTCTACATGGTTCCAATAGAAATCAATATAAACCACTAAAGAAGTGAACCCATGCCTCTTTTTACAACTTTAAGGTAATATTAATATAATATTTTATCCAGGTAATTTTATCACCTTTGCAATAATCAATTTGAATTTTGATGGTACCTATGGACTGGGCATAGTTTTTTGATGTTCTCCTTTCATATACTCCTTTTTATTTAGTATGTACATATAATTAAAGTTACTTTTGAATGAATGTTAGTATCAAGTATATGTACTGTACATAATTTTGAAATCTCTTTAGCATGTTTTTATTGGTAATCTTATCTACAATTGTATCTATTTATTGTTATTTTATGTCTACATATATTTCTATGTTTTATACATACTGTATTTTTCGCTCCATAAGACGCACCTGACCATAAGACGCACCTAGGTTTTAGAAGTGGAAAACAAGAAAAAAAATATTCTGAACCAATGGACTACAGACAGTAGAGGAAATGACCAGAGACTGCATACATAGTACAGGAGATGACCAGAGACTGCGGACATAGTACAGGAGATGACCAGAGAGTGCGGACAAAGTACAGGAGATGACCAGAGACTGCGGACAGTGCAGGGGATGACTAAGAGACTGCGGACTGTATAGGGGATGACCAGAGACTGCGGACTGTATAGGGGATGACCAGAGACTGAAGACAGTACAAGGGATGACTAAGACTGCGTACCTTTGGGGAGGGTGAGTGGGTACCTGAATTGGCCAGGTACCCGCTCCCACTTCTGCAGACTTGTCCTCCCTTTAGTGTGGGCACCAGGCTGACAGCTGGGTACCCAGTGTGCATGCGCGAGAATCGCTGTGCTTTGCGATTTGGTCCGGCATCTTCTGGGACCTGTCATGTGTCCCAGAAGACGCCTTACCATTCACAAAGCGCAGCGCTTCTCGCGCATGTGCACTGGGCACCCAGCTGTCACAGCCAGGTGCTCACACTAAAGATGCCGGCGTGGGAAGACTGCAGAGTTGGACCGAGGAACAGGTAAGGTCCTGCAGCACAGAAGAGACAAGCAGCCGGCACGGTATTCTCACACGGCGGCAGCGGTGGGAATACCGGACCGGGCGCTCCATATTCGCTCTATAAGACGCACTGACATTTTCCCCCCTTTTTTGGAGGGAAAAAAGTGCATCTTATTGAGCGGAAAATACGGTATATATTTATATCCTTGCTGTGAAACGTTGGCCTTAGGATGCGCTTGCCCCAGCTATTTGGGAAGGCTCACACATAGATACTGACTCTATATATATATATATATATATATATATATATATATATATATATATATATACAGTTGCAAGAAAAAGTATGTGAACCCCTTGGGATTACGTGGAGTTTTGCATGAATTGGGCATAAAATGTGCTCTGAACGTCATCTAAGTCACAACAATAGAAGAACACAGTCTGCTGAACATAATACTACACAAACATTAGATGTTGCCATAGTTTAATTGCACATAACATGTCAACATTCACAGTGCAGGGAGGAAAAAGTATGTGAGGCCCTAGCTTAATGACTTCTCCCAGAGCTAATTGGAGCCAGGAGTGAGCCAACCTTGACACCCATCAGTGTGATGATATTAGATGTGTTGCTGACAGCTGTCCTGCCCTTAAAAAACACACACCTGTTTTGGGTTTACTGGTTTCAAGAAGCACTGTCTGATGTGAACCATGCCTCGCAGAAAAGAGCTCTCAGAAGACCTACGATCAAGAATTGTTGACTTGCATGAAGCTGGAAAGGGTTACAAAAGTATCTCCAAAAGCCTTGATGTTCATGTGTCCACGGTAAGACAGACTGTCTACAAATGGAGAAAGTTTAGTATTGTTGCTGCTCTCCCTAGGCGTGGTCGTCCTGTAAAAATGACTGCAAGAGCACAGCGCAGAATGCTGCATGAGGTAAAGAAGAATCCCAGAGTGTCAGCTAAAGACCTACAGAAATCTCTGGCACATGCTAACATTTTTGTTGACACATCTACAATAAGGAAAACATTAAACAAGAATGGAGTACATGGGAGGACACCACGGAGGAAGCCATTGCTGTCCAAAAAGAAGATTGCAGCACGTTTGAAGTTTGCAAAAGAGCACCTGGATGTTCCACAGCACTACTGGCAAAATATACTGTGGACAGATGAAACCAAGATTGAGTTGTTTGGGAAGAACACACAACACAATGTGTGGAGAAAAAAAGGCACAGCACACCAACATCAAAACCTCATCCCCACTGTGAAACATGGTGGAGGGAGCATCATGGTTTGGGGCTGCTTTGCTGCCTCAGGGCTGGACGGATTGTTGTCATTGATGGGAAAATGAATTCCAGAGTTTATCAAGACATTTTGCAGGAAAACGTACGACCATCTGTCCGCCAACTGAAGCTCCGCAGAGGATAGGTGATGCAACAGGACAATGACCCAAAGCATACAAGTAATTCAACAAAACAATGGCTGCAACAGCACAGAATACGCCTTCTGGAGTGGCCCAATCAGAGTCCTGACCTCAACCCAATTGAAATGCTATGGCATGACCTTAAGAGAGCGATTCACACCAGACATCCCAAGAATATTGCTACACTGAAACAGTTTTGTGAAGAGGAGTGGTCCAAAATTACTCCAGATCATTGTGCAGGTCTGATCTGCAACTACAGGAAACGTTTGGTTGAGGTTATAGCTGCCAAAGGAAGGTCAACTAGCTATTAATTCCAAAGGTTCACATACTTTTTCCTCCCTGCACTGTGAATGTTGACATGTTATGTGCAATTAAACTATGGCAACATCTAATGTTTGTGTAGTATTATGTTCAGCAGACTGTGTTCTTCTATTGTTGTGACTTAGATGACGTTCAGAGCACATTTTATGCCCAATTCATGCAAAACTCCACGTAATCCCAAGGGGTTCACAAACTTTTTCTTGCAACTGTATATATATATATATATATATATATATATATATATGAGGATGGTGTTCTCAGTCTGGTTAGTTCTGATGAAGAAGGGACCATCCCCTTCGAAACGCGTCAACGTCACTCTGGGAGTCTCCCCTTCCCATGGGATTTGCACGTGTCTCGCTATCGTAGGATTCACTTTTGGATTTTATATGCCTGTTTTATTACTACTTTTGTGAGTATATCTCCTAAATCAACTAATTGTTTACTGAGGTAATGTGCAAGGTTGTTTTTGTTCTCTACTACTCTATATTAAATGATATAGGGTCTGGGATTAAAAATTCCGTTTCAGTCTTTGCAGATGACACCAATGTGCAGTGGAATAATGTCCTTACAGGATGTCTTCAATTTACAAGCCGACCTCAATGCACTGTTTAATTGGGCAGCTATGTTGCAAATTAGGTTTAATGTTGATAAACGTAAGGTCATGCACTTGGAGGCTAAGAATATGCATGCATCATACATACTAGGGTGAGTACAGTAGGGGGGTCAATGGTGGAGAAGGATCTGGGAGTTCTGGTAGATCACAAGCTTAATAATGGCATGCAATGCCAAGCTGCGGTTTCTAAAGCGAGCAAAACCCTTTCTTGTATTAAAAGAGGTATAGACTCCAGAGAGCGAGATATCATATTACCCATGTACAAATCATTAGTAAGACCTCAACTGGAATATGCAGTTCAGTTTTGGGCACCAATTCACAAAATGAACATTGGGAAACTGGAGAAAGTACAGAGAAGGGCAACCAAACTGATAAGAGGCATGGAGGAGCTCAGCTATGAGGAAATATTGGAGGAACTGAATTTATTCTCTCTTGAGAAGAGGAGATTAAGGGGGGATATGATCAACATGTATAAATACATCAGTGGTTCATATAGCGAACTCGGTGTTAAGCTATTCACTCTGAGGCCATCACAGAGGACAAGGGGGCACACTTTACATCTGGAGATTAAATTTCTTTTCCTCCAAACACGGAAAGGTTTCTTCACAGTGAGAGCTGTGAGAATGTGGAATAGACTCCCTCAAGAGTTTGTTTTGGCCAGCTTAGTGGATTGCTTTTAAAAAAAAAAAAAAAAGGCCTGGATTCTTTCTTTCTTAGATACACAGAATATAACTGGATACTAACATTTATAGGTAATGTTGATGCAGGGAATATCTGATTGCCTCAACTGTGGGTATAGATTTATAACTTTATTTTATTTTTTTTACTGGTTGAGCTGGATGGACTTTTGTCTTTTTTCAGCCAAACTAACTGTAAGTATGTACAGTTTGTATTGAGCTTCCCCAGCTTCGTGTTGGAGCTGCACAGCCTTTGATCGGTCTTGAACGAACTTCCATACACTTTAGTATTATTGTTGCATTGGCCCTCTACTGATCTGGTTCCCTGAGCGCAGGAGGTGTTGCATAGGTGCTTCCTGGATGTTGGGCCTCTGTACGTGGGCAGGCTGTGGAAAGGTTTTACACGTGGTATCCCCATACTCAGGAGGAACAGCAGAATGTATTTTGGGGTGAAGCTACAAGTATGCAGATGCTGTGTGAGAGGAATAATCTGTTAATATAACAGCTGGTGAAAAAACAAAACAAATTTTATTTACTTAATTTTCTGAAGAATTGTGGGGAAAAAAATTACAGGTTCAAAAAACTCACCATGCATCTTACTAAATACCTTGGAATCAGGGGAGGACTGACAACTCATGGGGCCCCCGGGCAATAGGGGATCATGGGGCCCCTGTTTCCTTGCCCAAACTAAAAAAAAGCCTATGAAAAAAGGTACCAGGGGCATCTCATGGGGCCCCTACTGACCCTGGGCCCTTGGGCAGTGCCCGAGTTTCCAAATGGTCAGTCCACCCCTGCTTGGAATGTCTACCTTCCAAAAAGGGGTGATCTGGGGGGTATTTGTACTGTCCTGACTTGTTAGTCTCTCAAGAAATGAGAGTAGATCAGGATGTTCAATTTTCAATGATTGGTACCATAGCTTGTGGACTCTATAACTTCCATACACACCAATTGGGATTATTTTTACCAAAGCAATGTAGCAGTATACATTTTGGCCCAAATTTATAAAAAAAAAATTACTTATCTGCAAAATTTTATAACAGAAATGAAAAATGCATTTTTTTAAAAAATGTTTTTTTTTTTTTAACTTACAGCGCAAAAAAATAAAAAACCCAGTGCTATTTAAATACCAACATAAGAAAGCTCTATTAGTGTGAACAAAAGGACAAAAAAATTCATTTTTGCATGACTGAGTAACTATCATTCAAAGTGCGAGAGCGCAGAAAGCTGAAAATCGGTAGGAAGGGGGTAAAAGTGCCCTATATTGAGGTGGTTAGAAATATATTTACTGAGAAAAATGGTGACGTGTTCAATACTTTTTTTACTTACTGTATACAGTTGTGTTCATAATAATAGCAGTCAGACATCACTAACCTGATCAATCACTGTTTTTGTTAGAAATGATATTTCTACATAGCAAATAATTTACTAGCAGGTGTAGTAGAGTAATAGAAATCCACCAGACCCAACAGTCATGACATGTATGCTGGCGATTCTGTGTAATTGAATCACTAATTGAAAGGGGCATGTTAAATATAATAGCAGTGTGGAGTTCTATTAGTGAGGTCATTCATTCTTTGAAAAACAGGTGGCAATTATTGCCCTTATTTAAGGAAGGAAGGAAGGCAGCAAATGTTGTACATGCTGGTTACAGTGCATTTCTCTCTGAAATTCTGAGGAAAATGGGTCGTTCCAGACATTGTTCAGAAGAACAGCGTACCTTGATTAAAAAGTTGATTGGAGAGGGGAAAACATATAAAAAAGTTCAGAAAATGTTAGGCTGCTCAGCTAAAATGATCACAAATGCTTTAAAATGGCAACCAAAACCTGAAAGACGTGGAAGAAAGCGAAAAACTACCATTCGAATGGATAGAAGAGTAGCCAAAATGGCAAGGACTCAGCCAACAATCAGCTCCAGGAAGGTCAAAGAAGGTCTAAAGTTACCTGTGAGTACTGTTACAATTAGAAGACACCTATGTGAAGCCAAGCTATCTGCAAGAAGCCCCCGCAAAGTCCCACTGTTGAAAAAAAGGCATGTGCTGAAGAGGTTACAATTTGCTAAAGAGCACATTGACTGGCCTAAAGAGAAATGGCGCAACATTTTGTGGACTGATGAAAGTAAGATTGTTCTTTTTGGGTCTAGTGGCCGGAGACAGTTTGTCAGACGACCCCCAAACACTGAATTCAAGCCTCAGTACACTGTGAAGACAGTGAAGCATGGTTGCGCAAGCATCATGATATGGGGATGTTTCTCATACTACGGTGTTGGGCCTATTTATCGCATACCAGGGATCATGGATCAGTTTTGTCTTGGAAATTCGCTTTAACGAATTTCTCCTTACCGTGAGTACTCGCAGTTGGATGCGCAGAAATCCCCCATAAAGCTGTGCGAATCTCGCTTACCACGACTGCAGCTTAGCCCCAAGATTCCTGCCCCTCCAACTGCTTTAGCTCTGTTGAGATGTGGGGAATGGAGCTCCGTTACCCAAGAATGATCACACGACACTCTCAGGTTGCTGTTCGAATGCACCAAGAGGCGGGCCCAACTCCAGCCTCCGATTTTTATTTACAAGCAGACACACGCCCCCCCACATGAATAAGGTCAATCCCCTCCCACAGAACAATGCATGGGGAGTGCCTATACACAGAATGTACATTCCGATTGGAGCATAGCCTTTCCTATTATCTATCACTGGTCCTCCCCCATGAGCCCTCTGAGGTCAGCAGACTTCCTCCCCTTCCCCCCATGAGCCCTCTATGGAGAGCATACTTCCTGTCCTACTAGCTCCTATTGGTATGCAATTTCTTTGTACAAGCATTCCCTAGGAACATCAGTCTGTACCTGGATGGGCCCGATACGATCTTTATTAAAACACATCCATCCAGATACAGTTTCAGGTTGATAATGGGTTGTAAGATATACATAAGCCTACACGCGGAGTTCACACCGCTTGGCGCCTTGCGTTATGAAGTCCATGTGGTACTATGCTGCTGATATGTGGATACAGGCCGGCGGCATTCGCATGCATTCGCATTCGCACGCATTCGCATGCTGCTGATATGTGGTATACACGCCGGTCTATAAGCGCAGATCTGCCATCTCATCCATTACCGAGCTGAGTACTGTAATACATACATTGTACATGCGCATGGCCCAATTGCAGCCTTCAGAGCTTCAATTAAGCCACACGAGAGACATATGAATAACACTCATATATGACACATTTAAAGTTCAACCAACAATACAAAATTTCCATGACATTTTGAATACATCAGAATACTTGAAGAGGTCATGCTGCCTTATGCTGAAGAGGAAATGCCCTTGAAATGGGTGTTCCAACAAGACAATGACTCCAAACACACCAGTAAATGTGCAACATCTTTCTTCCAGACCAACAAGATTGACGTTATGGAGTGGCCAGCCTAATCCCCGGATCTTAATCCAATAGAAAACTTGTGGGGTGACATCAAAAATGCAGTTTCTGAGGCAAAACCAAGAAATAGAGAAGAACTGTGGAATCCAATCATTCTGGGCTGGAATACCTGTTCACAGGTGCCAGAAGTTGGTTGACTCCATGCTACACAGCAGTTCTCAGAAACAGTGCTTAAACAACTAAATATTCATTAAGTGATTCAAAGGAAAGCAAAATCTTCAAACATTTTTCAGTTTATATAGTGAATGTTTGAGTTTGTAAAGAAGAATACAAACACTGCTATTTTTTGAACAGTCGAATATTCACTTTTCTTCAATTTTTTTAGAGGAACAACAAAAATTCAATATATTTTTCTTCATGTTTTGATTTGGAATAGAATGTGTAGTGTTCCCAATGCATTTGTGTGTATGGAAATAAAAGCTATTAGAAGGATTTTGAACTTTATTCACTTTTTTCAACACACTGCTATTATTTTGAACATAACGGTATATCTTCATTTGCAATAAAGTGACTCTTCGAAAAGTGCTTCTCATAAATCACACAGTGCTCGTGCGTCCAAACTCCACACACCTCACCCTTTGTAGGCAACACTTACCAGATATGTGACCCCTTATGAAATAAAGTCCCAATCACGTATCCACAAAATCCCACTCCACCAGGTCTCCTGCTCACACTGCTCACCGGGATAGAACTCCAAATAATACTCCACCAACTCCAAGGAATGAATCCAGAAGAAAAGACCACACGGCTTTATTAACAACTTTAAAAACAGATTGCACACTTACATAAATGTTAATGGAGATCAGCCCTTCAGTTTTCTCTAGTACAACTTCCTGTTCATTATGGCCATGAATTCCACTGCAACAGAAATTAGATCACAAGCATGGCTCCGCCCAAAACATTTTGTTGGTAGGAGGGATTGAGCCTACAGGCGTCTTTTAAACTTTAGCTGGGATCATCTTCAAACCATGGCCTGATGCTAAATGGAAAGCAGGTCAATCCAGTAATGCTTGATCAATATTATAAACAATGACCATACTTCAGCCGTTCTAATAGTAAAACTTAAAGCATGCTTGCCGTAGTTAGGTCCCTGACATAGATGTAAACATCTGTCTTTTCTCAAGCCTTTGCTAGCTATGGCATGGTAAATGAGACGTCTGTAAACACTGACAGTATGCCAATTCTTTTTTCTGGCTAGGAAATCTTAGCAGTTTGTCCTGATGATCTTTGGAGGTCCCCATACTCCAAATATGCACAGCACTCAATCATTCAGTGATACTCGGGTCAATTCACTAAGGGTTCTCATGCAATATTTGTGGGTTTTTTAGGATATCACATATTGCTGTGAGCATCGGAGTGAGAGTAATAATTCTAACACCACATCTGCTGGGTAACTAATATGATCTGTAGGGACTTTTAAAGCATTGCCTATAAAAAATGTGGGGTACTGAAGTTTGTCAACATTTCACAGGCATTCGAAATTTCAAGGTTTGACGTGTTTGGTATCTATTTACTCGGTGCAACCTCATCCTTTATATGCTGCCAAAAATTGGATAACGGAGCATTTGTGTGCTCTAAAATTAACAATGTATTTTTTACTGAAATGTTGCATTTTCCAAATCGTGCTAACATTGTAACAAAAGAAATCAAACCACCATTTTATTTTCTACAGTGTCTGCTTTCAAAAAACATATGTGGCGGTTTTACATAATCTTCAGGGTTAAAATAATTTTTTTTAAATGCATGCAAAAGCTCTGGCAGCAAAAGGGGTAACGGTTTGTATATATAGCTAAGTCCATATATATTTGGACACCGGCAAAATTTTCATAATTTTGGCTCTGTATGCCACCAAGAATAAATTAAACAATCCAAATGAATTTGAAGTGCAGACTTTCAGCTTTAATTCAAGGGGTTGACCATAAATCTCAAGTACAAATTTTTAGGAAGTGCAATCATTTTTATACACAGTCCCTCCATTTTCAGGAGCTCAAAAGTTGAACAAATTAATATAATCATATATAAAATGTTCATTTTTAATATTTTGTTGAGAATCCTTTGCAGGTAATGACTGCCTGAAGTCTGGAACCCATGGACACTACCAAAGACTGGGTTTCCTCCTTTCTTATGCTTTGCCAGGCTCTAACTGAAGCTGTCTTCAGTTGTTGTTTGTGGGTCTTTCTACCTTTAGTTTTGCCTTCAGCAAGTGAAACGCATGCTCAATTGGGTTGAGATCAATTGATTGACTCGGCTATTGCAGAATATTCCACTTTTCCTTCAAAAGCTCCTGGGTTGCTTTTGCAGTGTGTTTTGGAACATTGGACATTTCACATTTTACGCTTCACAGTACAGAAGGACATTCAACTTTGCTGCATTTGACTGAATCTGGGCTAACAGTATATCTCTAAACACTGCAGAATTCATCCGGCTGCTTCTGTCACATCATCAATAAACACCAATGACCTAGTGCCACTGGAAGCCATGAATGCCCATGCCATCACACTGACTCCACCATGTTTTACAGATGACGTTGGGTGCTTTGGATCATGAGCTGTTCCAAGCCTTCTCCACACTTTTTTCTTCCCTTCATTCTGGTACCGATTAATCCTAGTTTCGTCTATCCAAAGAATGCTTTTCCAGAACTGGTCTGGCTTTTTAGATGTTTTTTGGCAGTCTAATCTGGCTTTTCTACTCTTCAGGTTTATGAATGGCTTGCACCTTGTGGTGAACCCTCTGTATTTGCTCTTGTGAAGTCTTCTCGATTGTAGACTTTGACAATGATACGCCCACCTCCTGGAGAGTGTTCTTCACTTGTCTGGATGTTGTGAATGGGTTTTCTTTACCATAGAGAGGATCCTGCAATCATCCACCACTGTTGTCTTCCATGGACCTCCATGCTGAGCTCACCAGTGCGTTCTTTCCTCAGAATGTACCAAATTGTTGATTTGGCCACTCCTAATGTTGCTTCTCTTTGATGGATTTGTTTCCTTTTTGAAGCCTTACAATAGCCTGTTTCACTTGCATGGACAGCTCCTTTCAACTCATGATGTAGGTTCACAGCAATAGATTCCAAATGCAAATACCACACTCAGAATCAACTCCAGACCTTTTACCTGCTTAATTGATGAAGAAATAACGGAGTAGCCCACACCTGGCCATGAAACAGCTTTTGACTCAATTGTCCAATTACTGTTGGTCCCTTGAAAAAGGGGGGGTGGCTACTCTTAAGATCTGTAATTCCTAAACCCTTCCTCCAATGTATATGCACTTTCAGCCCATATACATTATATAACTACAGCTTGAACATGTTTTGGTAAATACCTGAAAAAAAACTAAAATTGTGCCTGTGCCTAAATATATATGGACCTGTGTGTGTGTGTGTATATATATATATATATATATATATATATATATACACACATTTATATATATGCAAGAACGTTATAAGTTTAATTTTAATTTTTGTCTCCATATCTATGCACGAGATCATATCTCCTACAAAGGACTGTTTACAAGCTTTACCAGGCAAAATTATCTAGTTAATATTTGTAAACAATGACTTTAAATAGTAAAGCAAAGTTCAACTGTTGATCGGATACAAAAATATTTTATCCTAACAAAATATCCCATTGCTGGAAAAAAAGTGTTTCTTAATAATATTATCATGGTTTATTAGTAATCACCATTGTTAAAAATATGTGTGTTATAATGTAACCATAATCAAATAGAAAAAAATAATTTGCATACTTAAACAACTATGTGTATCATCAATATTTTCATTATGGACCAATATGTATGAAACTCCACCTCTTTATAGTTTAAATTTTACATTTAAATGCTGCTACTACAAATTAGAAGGCTGCCAGATCCTCAATGACATTTTGTTTTTAGTTAAAGTCATATAGTTGAATCTGTTATAGTATAAGATTAATATATCTTATAACAGATTAGTTATTAGAAAATTCCCTGATAACTTGAAGATAGACATTTTGGCCCTGATCTACTTTTTATGAGCGACCGTCTACTTTTACCCCGCAACGAGATTTACTATTGAGCAGCGTCCATAAGTAGACGCCCAATCGAATTTACTAACGAGACACACGCCCGGAATCAGACTCACATAGCAGACTTGCTAAGAGGCAAGTCTAACACCATGAAAAATCACTGCAGAGACATGTTCACTTTGAAATTTGCTTTGCTAAATATCAGGACTTCACTTATGTCAAATATATTAGTGCAGCTCTCTGCAGGGACAGAAATAATTACTTCGCTATTATATTTGCCGGCCATAGACAGGGTGAAAATCTGACATATTTTTTTTACCATTGGTGGTAACGTCGGCCCATTGAACAACCGATTTTTCGTTTTGTTTTTTTTTTAAAAGGGTCAGTTTTCCCCCATCTATGGCCTGCATTTTTCTTTTTCCTCTTTTTTTTATTCTTTTTCATTTTCTTCTTCTTTTTCTTGCAGGTCATGGCTCATGTGCAGATTTTTTATCTGTTAAAAGATCAGCCAATTTGCCGATCATTGCAGCTAAAATCGGCCGATTTTTATCCAAATTTACCAATTAAAAAAAGTGGCAAAATCCCGAAAAATGGCCGACCAATTATCCCACTAATGGAAGAGGCCCTTGTCCCCATTAACATGGGGACAAAGTGCTTTGGGGGGGAGCCCCCCTGCCCCAAAGCACCCCCCCATGTTGAGGGCATGTGGCCTGGTATGGTTCAGGAGGGGGGGGCGCTCGCTCATCCCCCCCCCTTTCCTGACCTTATCGGGTCTGGTATGGATTTTGGGGGATCCCCAAGCTGTTTTTTATTTAATTTTGGTGTGGAGTTACCCCTTAATATCCATACCAGACCCAAAGGGCTTGGTGTGGATGGGAGGGGGGGACCCCATGCCGTTTTTTATTTATTATGGTGCTGGTTTTTAAATGTAATTCTCCCTTTTTTTTTTCTTCACTATAGCTCAGAAATTCACCTGTCACTTCCCCCAGCTAAAAAAGAAAGTTTTCTTGGAATTTATATCCCTAAAGGAAACAATGATTACTTTGAGTTTATTTAAAGATACAAAGTTTTCTGTAACTTCGGGGAAAGTGACTTCTAAGCTTGTGAACTATAGTGAAGAAAAAAAAAAGGATGGCATTTGCATTTGAAAATCGGCACCGACATACACTTTGTATTGCGAAAAAAATTAACAATTGTGTAAACCGAGGCATTATTTTCAATGAATTTTCATTCATAAACCAAAATTACGTTAACCGATGCATTGGTAAACCGAGGTACGCCTGTATTAGTATTGCAATACTTTGTATTGGGATACATAGAACCAACATACATCTGAATTGGCAACATAGCACAACATTTGTGTCGCATTTGAGATATCTGGCTAGTTACACTGACCTTGCCCAGGGACCTAGGATTGATTCACACCACAGAAATACAGGCAGGTTTAGTGTTCAACAGCTCTGTGGATTAGTGGTTAGCACTACTGTCTCACAACGCTAGGGTTGTTGGTTTGAATCCCAACCACAGCAATAAATTTGCATGATCTCTGTGTGACTACCCTAACATACATGTGCTGGTGGTAGCATCTTTGCTTTCTGTTTAAATGATCCCTAGAATTTGAATTTGAATTAGAATGAGGCCTTGTCTGTTTAAACACCTTTAAAGTAGCATGTGAATGTCAAACCAGGGGATGAGATAAAGGCCTGGACTAATGATTGATTGGATAATGCTGGTTTGCACTCCACATCCTTTGGGAAAGTTTGTTAAACCATGAGAAGAGTGAGCGAAAGAGATGGATTACAAAAAAAAAAATAATGGCATGGAGTCCCGTCCCCCCCCAAATCCATAACGGACCCTTATCTGAGCATGCAGATACCGCATGCCTTCTAGGATTTATTTCCTTTGTTGAATTGCCTGCTTGGTTCACACTAGATGTAATTTAAAATTGTGCTTTTTGTTGGAAATTTCACCGTGTTTTCTGTAGATTTACCAATGAGCTATTGCGTTTTCAATTGTGTTTTGCATTGCGATTTCTATTGTAGTCTATATGTGAAATCGCTACAAAATGCTGAAAAAGTTAGACGAGAACTACTTTTGAAATTGTGCTGCAGCAAATCGCTTACGTTAAGACACTCACATCCACATTCATTAGATCGGATATCAGGTACAATTTCAATTCTCAAATCGCACCTGAAATCGTGCACCCTGGATGCTATTGGCATGCGTTTCCGACACTGATTTCTATAGTAGTACATGTACTACTTTTGTGACGATTTGCATAGATATCTGTGTCAGATGTCTTGCAAATCGCAAGGAAATCAGCATCTTCACTGTACGTCGCACAATTTCTAAATCGGCTTTGATGTGACCGCGGTGAAAGGCCTTTTTATGTTTGATTTCCTGAGTATTTTTCCGATTTATGGGAAATACTACATACTAGCAAAAGTGAATTGACTTTTTCAGTATTGCATGCGAGATGTGGTCATGTGACTGCCTTAACTCATGCGATAATCTGGAGTGAATTGTGCCCATAGGGCCAAGCAATATTGCCAATAGGGTTCCCTTTCACATCCCTGTTCAATGTTCTGTTGTATGCTGTACAGGTACACTTCACTGTGGCTTTCTTTCTGACTCTGATTTGTGGGGCCTGTATACCAAGGGTTAACGCAGGTGGGAAGATAATTAGTCAGGTGCAAACACTTTCTCTGACCAAATGAATGACAGTGGTGGGTGTGGCCTACCTTATATAAGGAGATGCAGTTGGGGCTGATTTTTGCCTTGTATAGGCACATTATTTCTGCATGTCCTTGTCTGTGGTGGTTTGGGGCAGGAAGAGATATTGTAGTGAATTGCCCCCAGGCCACACTCACGCTGTGTTTTGATGTGGGCTGTAAATGTTTTGCATGTTCTTCCATGTTCTTCCTTCTAAGGTGTGTTAGGATTACAATGCAAAGGTAATAAACACAATCATTGTACAATAACACATGTCCATTGCTCTGCTCTTCCAAGTTTGCTTTATTTAGAATGAAATGCATATTCAGACAAACATAGTGAGAAATGTATGTGTGGGGGATTTGGGGAGGGGGAAGTGTTTATATTTTGGCATGTATGTATTTTTATATTGATATTTCGATCAGCAGCTTCTGTGAATAAGCCCAAGTGATATTAACCATTGGTTTCCTGCTGTAACCTGTGAAAGCACAGTTCTTTATAAGTATAATCTTTTAGATTGTAAGCTCTTATGAACAGGACCGTTCTATTTTAGCAACATCTAAACATTTTTTTTTTTCACACCAAGATATTGAATGTAGCTTTTTGTTGCTGTCCAAATAAATGTGGAATGTGTATTTGATCAATAAACATTTGTACTATGTATTTTTTGGGGGGATTATTTCATGTTCTAATTGTATGTTGCACAGTGGCTAAATGGTTAGCACTTCCACCTGGCAGTACTAGGGTCGTTGGTTCGAATCCCAGCCATGGCACCTCCTGCCTGGAGGTTGCATGTTCTCCCTGTGCCTGTTTCCTCCGGGTACTCCAGTTTCCTCCCACACTCTAAAGACATGCTGGTAGGTTAATTGGATCTTGTCAAAATTGGCCCTAGTATATGTATGAATGTAAGTTAGGGCTCTTAGTACGCCCCTTGAGGGTTAGGGACTGATGTGAATTTACCACATCTATATGTAAAGCGCTGCGTAAATGAACAGCGCTATATAAGTATCTGAAATGTACTAGCAGCCCTAACACTTATTTTTGCTAGCTATATAATATGCCCAAATCTTCCTTGTTAGAGCGCACATGTGCAAGTATGTCCAAAATAACAAACCAAAAGCCCCCTATTACATGACAAGACCATGTTATGTACCAATGAATAGGTCGTGTTCAATGTGCAGCTAGCTATTCTTTTTCTACAATCCTCTTAACAATAATAAATTGGCCCCCAATTTATGTTGACTTTGGGCCTTTACTGGCAAATATATATTCGCCAATGTCATATACACACAGTATAGCTGCAAGCATACATTCACCAATGCCAAATCTACAATAGAACTGCAAACATATATTTGCGAATGTCATATACACAATGGAGCCGCATGTAAAATTGCTATGGTGCACAAATAAACGCCAAGACGGCTGTTGGAGGAGGCGCTAGAGCAGCTGTCATACCGGAAATACGTCATGACATTTGCGGAAGGACGTTTGCACACACCTGGAAGTGTGAGTGGATGGGAGTGTAGTTAGGAGAGTTTAGTGGTAATTTGCAAGTCTATTTTTTTAGTTTTGTGACTTGTTCTTTTGTGGAATTCCAGACCACATCTGGACATGGCGAGATCGCTGTTCTCCACCGAGGAGCTGATCCTCATTTGCTGGGGAAACATTACTAATAATTGTATTTTCTTTTGAAAACATGTCCAATTCCTAGATCCATTGAGGCACATAGTAGAGGTTCAAGGTTCTTCCTAACTATACAGGTGGCACAGACACAAGCATACACCCAGGGCCACTGTTAGATATCATGGGGCCCCGTACAGCATACCTGACAGCCCCCCACCGTCAGAGAAAATATCCAAATTATATTTATGGTAAAAATACACTAAAAACATTATTAATGGACATAATCCCAACCATATTCCTGTGAAATCTAAATGATAAAACTGTACTGTTCATAAATAAAGCTGTGTGAATGGGGCATTTTTTACTTTTTTTTTTTTTCCCTCTGCTTGTTAATTTCAATGGCCTGCCTAATGTGTGGGAACATGCAAAAATACTGCAGGCATATTATTTTAAAAGTGTGTTGCACCTAACTGTGCACATCTGCAAAGGGCATTGCATTTCTTTGCTGTGCTGGAAAATGTGTGTTCTTGCATGCGTTTCTGCACCACCAATGGTGTGAACAAGTCCTAAGGGCCAGTTCACACTATAGAAACAGTCTAGATGTGTTCCTGATCCGTTTTTGCATGCCCTTTTGGCATGCATGTTTTAGTGTGTTCCAGTACATTTTGGATGCAATTTGGACACGTTGCATTGCATTTTTGTATCCCTTCCAGTTAGTTTTTTCTACTTTCTTTTTATTCAATTTAATTAGGGACATGTGTGTTTTAGTACATTCAAGGACGTTTCAATGTGTTCCAGTACAGTTCTGTGCAGAAACAATGCAGCGTGGTCAACTTTGTTTACAGCACCTGCAATGCACTGAAAATGCAAGCGCTGATGTGAGCTATGACATTGACAACCATATAACCTTCTGTGTGTTTGTGATACCAAAAAAGCAACTGAAAAACACGTATTGTGAACTGGCCCTAAAGATTATTAGAGGTAAGGGAACGGGACTGACCAGGGATTGTAAATTCAATCAGACTAGTGGTGATATACAATCAGAAATCGTATAATAATGTGAGATCTGGGCTGTAGCTGATAGAAAATAAGACATTCACTTGATCAGTAAATAGTTAAAAAGAGGGGGGGCGGTGATCTGTAGATTTGCATATGGGACAGGTGATGATGGGGTGGGGGAGGGGGTCAAGTTGTATAAGGAAACAGATTTAAAAGAAGAGAAAAAAGTTACAATGAAATATACACAGCATGAAACTTGCACATTTCCTAATTAACAGAAGAACAGGACGCAGGCAACATTCATCCACTTTCTAGTCATTAGGCAAAATCATAATTGATTGATCAATATTCCTGGCACTGACACAACCCAGAAAATTGATCTCCATTTTTTTAACGTTCATAAATGTCAAGGAGCTTATAATCTAAGGGCAGAAACTCAGCCATGTAACTAGGTCCAATGAACCTAACAGCATGTCTTTTAAGTGTTGGCAGAAACACATCCATACAGGGAAAGCATGCAAACTGGGATGTAGCCATGACTGGGATTAGAACCCATGAACCAAGTGCTGTAAGTTCTGAGCTCTAACCACTAAACCACTGTGGGAGACACAGTTTGAGATACAATGTAGAATAGTTACATTGTTTAAAACTGATAAAGCGAGCGCTGGTCAAATTATATAGACTACTAAAATGGTATTACACAAGATAAATATAACCACGAACAGTAGTGCATGAACTAGTGAAAGGTCATCCACCACTGTGACAGTGTACTACACTATTAAGCACCTTTCTGGCTCCTGTGGCTGAGCTAATTCCTCCCCAGGACCATTTGGGCACCCACCCTGATGGATGGATGGATGGAGCTGGATGACTAACCCACAGCTGCCAGCATACCGCTGCACCCCCAGATGTGTGATGTGTATAACCCATGCGCATTAATACTTTTGTTCTGGTGAGTGTAGACCAGTCCCAAGGGTGGTTTATCTTTCACGAGTTCATGCACTACTGTCCGTCACGGAGAGACCACATGTGCCATTCATTGGCACTCTCTGAGTTGGTACTCTGACATGAAGGACATTCCATTATTCAGGAATGATTATATGAAATTATTTTAGCACCATTTACCATTTTACATCATTATTGCAATGCTTTGCACTTTTTGGTTTTTACATGCGTTCATTATTGATCACATGCATTTATAGCGCTGCACTTGTCTTTAACATAGAATAGTTACGTGATTAAAGAGAATGAAGATATATAATTATATTGGGATTTGAGATATAAGTGTGAAAATGTTTAACATTTGAAAATAGAATGTATGACATTCATTAGTAAAGGCATTAGTTTCCTGATCATTTTGGAGAAACAGCAAAAAAAAATAAAAATAAATAATTCTAATATAGGTGTACTATTTGTTACATTCTAAATATTCTCTTTTGCGAACACAAAAACGCCAATGCCCGCACTTGTGCACCATCTAGCGAACATATCTGGTATTGCACCTAAAAATGTGCCAGACGCGATTCCACATTTACTAATAGCAAAGAAGACGTTCGTCAATGAGATTGCTAGACGCCGCTCAGAAGACTGACAGGTCTTGATTGATTTAATTGAGTCTGCCTGAATGGTCAGTCTGCTAGTAGACTCACGTCTTAGTGAATCAGGGACTTTAGTCTCGGAGTACCGCTTCATGGCCATGTGAGCCAATGCTTGTGTAAACACATAACTGAGTAGTACCCTGATCCACCAATACAGAAGAAGGTTATGCCTTCTGGGCCAGGTTTCTGGAGTTTCATGTGTGGCGTTAACCTCTAGGCAGTTATGGTTATGTTGTCTATGAGGGGAAATTAATGATTACGCTTAATCCAACATATATACCAAGGTTTTAGCAGAATAACTTAAACAATTCCTTGTGAAGATCTGTGTCCACCTTTTAACCGAACTGTTAGTGGCGTCTGTAAAGTTACTTATTGTATATATTATTTTTGATAGTCTGCAGTTCATACTGACACGTCTTGCTGTGTTAATCAAAGGATTTCTGCATGGGCAAAATATAAAAAATTAAGCTGACAACTATTTTAGAGTTAAACTATTTTTGTTTAGGAGGCACTGCTGTTCATCAATCGATTAAACAATCAATATAGCTGACTAAAGTAATCGTTTAGACATTCCCTGACACAACTAATGGTTTTAATTGTTTATGCATACATGTATGCTTTGGACCGAAAATTGTTAAACAAAACAACCTTGGTGAGAGAAAAAAAAAAAAAAAAGTAGTAGGAGTAGACACATTTTCCGCTACCACCATGGCTAGCAAAATAGAAATAAAAGGTTCCTAGGCCAAGGGGGTTTTGTAGGTCATGCTTCCCACATAGAGAGGTAGTGGTCAACTTGGACAGAGCTTCAAGAAATAGGAAATACCCACACGCTATGTATCAGAAAATTAAGCAATCTTATTTTTAAACAAATATTTATTGTCAACTTTGCTGGTTAAGAGGCTTGTCTAAATGAAAGCCAGCAACAGGAGCAAGTATGAAAGTTGCAACACGTAGTATTACGTGTGAAAACAGTCAATAAGAATATAAGATTTTTGTCCTCATTCAAAAAACTATAATTTGGATGTTATATCATCTCGGACACAGAGGCTCTCTCTTCATTGTGTGATTCTTCTGTTATTCTGTCTGGGGTATCTTTGCAACTACTGGACTGTGAAGTGTGGGAGAGCGAGCTGTTCTTCTCAAGAATTGTTTTAAGTGTTGCCAATGGAGCATTTGTTCGGATTCCTGTTGGATCAAAATGCGTCCGGCTCACCAGAAATCCAGCTTCCGAGAGATACTGCAAGATTTTATTTAATCTGCAACAAAAAAATTAGATTTTATTTAGCCTTAATATAAGCAAGCACAAAATGTCCTTCAACAGGGCTTCACAAGAACAGAAGCCAACAATCTGTTACTTAA
Organism: Staurois parvus; assembly: GCF_062004578.1. Taxonomy (NCBI): domain Eukaryota; kingdom Metazoa; phylum Chordata; class Amphibia; order Anura; family Ranidae; genus Staurois; species Staurois parvus. Next base: position 211,948 of record NW_028318036.1, on the reverse strand, counting down.
CGAATATCTTCACTTAAAAAAAAAATAAATAAATGCACAGTTTTTTTTTTTTTAAAGAGCCTGGAAAGCAGATCGCTGGTGCCATGCAGGACACCTGCAAACTGTCAGTGTATCTGTGTGGCCATACATCCCGTATGGGAAAGCAGATACAGCCCAACAGGAAGAACTACCACAGAGCTCACAGCGAAATCGGGCAGCAGCTGCAGCATTGGAAACATGTTACATGTTCCACCCTAAAAAATGGGTGGAACGTGTAACATGTTCCCCAAGGTGACGTTATCCTGTAAGAGTACCTTTTATTAAAGCACAACTTAGCAGTTGTCGTGTTTTTTTTTTTTTTTTAAAAGAAAGTGTTCTGGTTGCAATATTCACCTCCTTCTCAACGCCAAAGCCCACAGGATTATTCATTGTCCTCGGTCAGCTGAGTTGAATGACGCTTAGCACCATTCAACCTGGATTAATGAAGTCCAAACTAAGTGCAGGACATTATAGACCCACCCATTTGAATGGAAGTGTTGCCACAGCGTCCTGCACTCACAGTGTTATGTTGCATTATTTGATTTTGGAGAAAACAGCTAACTATCTAGAAGGAAAAAAAAGGATTTGCCTATACACACCTAACCTGACATCTGGACAGTATAAAACAGGCTGGGAGAAATTCAGCAAAAACTTAGAAAGGGCCAAAGCTCACAAGCTTATTCACCCTATACTCATACTGAGCAACATAGACACTAACTTTTGCACAAAACAATATATACGCTTCATGGAATTTTATATATATATATATATATATATATATATATATATATATATGTTTTATAACAGAAATGTTAACTTTTTTTTTTATTTACCGGTCTGTCTTTTTTTCATAGCACACAAAATAATAAAAAAAATTGCAGTGGTGATCAAATACCATCAAAAGAAAGCTCTATTTGTGGGCAAAAATTACATATTTTATTTGGGTACAGCGCTCCATGACTGCGCAATTGTCAGTTAAAGTAACACCGTGGTGTATAGCAAAACATGGCCTGGTCATAGGTGAGTAAATCTTCCAGAGGGCAAGCAGTTAATGAGCGTTTATTGACTGCTATTATTATTAGGGGGTCACAAGCATCCACTTTCCGGTAAGCCTTGCATGAAAGTGGATGGTGTCACCCTGGCTATCTTTTATGTTCCAAACTTCCATCACAGCATGTGGGACTGATTACTTATACTGGTCACTTCTCTTGGACACTTTATGATCACTTTTTATTTTTTCATATGTAATTTACATGTTTATTATGATTAACTACATGCCGCCCAGCCACTGTACATATACGGCGGCACTCGCAGGCAAAACCACGTTTTAAAACGTGTGTTTTGTAAACAAATAGAGGGCGCGCACGAGGCGCGCCGCCGCCCTATCTGTCCCGCAGATCACCGCCACAGATGTCAGTCGCCGGGTCACAGCCGCTCCTTAGCGGCTGTTTCCCGGCGATCGGCGGCAAACAGTGACAGAGAGCACAGCTGCAGTAGCTGTGCTGTCTGTCACTTCCCTGTCAGCTCGAGGATGAGCTGATCGAGAAAGAACAGTTTCTCTTTCTCGATCAGCCTTGTCCCGTCCAGTACACACCCCCGCCCCCACCCCCTAGTAAAACACTCATCTCACTCCTATAACCCTTCCCTGCAAAATAAAGTTAACCCCTTCCTCCCCATTGCCATTAGTACAGTGTCAGTGTTTTTTTTTTGCACTGATCACTCTATTAGTGTTTTTGGGGATGTCAGTGACCCCAAGTCAGTACCACCCAATGTCAGAATGTCCGCCGCAGTCCCGCCATAAGTCGCTGGTCGCTGCCATAAGTCCCTGATCGCCGCCATAATTTGCTGATTGCCGCCATTATTAGTATAAAAAAACCCCTAAAAATCCCAGTATCTTTCCCGCCATTTGTAAACGCTATAACTTTCACGTAAACCAATTAATTTACACGTATTGGTTTTTTTCTTTTAGCAAAGACATGTCGCAGAATGCATTTTGGCAGAAATTTATGACCAAATTTGATTTTTGCATTTTTTTTACTGGACATGTTTTATAGCAAAAAGTCCAAAATATTGTTTTTTTTTCCCTCAAAATTGTCCGCCTGTGCGGTTTTTATTTTTTGCGCTATAAAAAAAAAAGGCTATCAAATACCACCGAAAGAAAGCTCAATTTGTGGGGAAGAAAAAGATGTAAATTTCATTTAAGTACCATATTGCATGACCGCGCAATTGTCCGTTAAACTAGCGCAGCGCTGTATAGCAGAAAAATGGCGTAAATTGCAGTATTTATACCATAGTTTGTAGACGCTATAACTTCCACACAAAGCAATCAATATACACTTATTGGGATTTTTTTTTACCAAAAACATGTAGCAGAATACATTTTGGCCTAAATTTATAACCAACTTTGAGTTTACTATATATTTTTTATAGCTGAAAGTAAAAAATATTGTTTTTCTTCAAAATTTTTGGCCTTTTTTTGTTTATAGCGTGAAAAATAAAAAGCGCACAGGTGATCAAATTACACCGAAAGAAAGCTCTATTTGTGTGGAAAAAAAGGACATAAATTTTGTTTGGGTGCAGCATTGCATGACCGTGCAATTATCAGTTGAATTAGTGCAGCGCCGAGTAGCAAAAAGAGGCCTGGTCATTAAGGGGGGTAAATCCTCAAGTGGTTAATTGGCGAAGGTCTTAATTGGTTTTTATTGGGCATTTGATGATAATAGCACATTTTTAGAAAATTTGATTTGTATTAAGCGCTGCGCTGTTATATATAATTATACAATGAACATACACCTCTGAATCATGCTGTTTACTTTAGCGGTGGAGAGTAGAGCCCGAGTTTTGTTTTTTTCTATTAAAGGGCATCTTGACTCTTAGGCTTAGTAATAAGTGTTTGTAAGTAACTAGCGCTTGTAGTACAGTCCACAGTTCACAGTAAAAGTTCATCTCTAAAGTCACAGGGAAACTTCCTTATTTTATTTAATATGGTCTTCACATGCTCTCACCAGATAACTAAGCAACGAAAGCCATTCAGTCCATACACTTGTGTAGATATTATGTGTAGATATTAAACTTCAAAAAAATGTAAAATCGCATATAGTGTAAGATTACTCTGCAAAACTTATCTCCACCATGTGAAAAATTCTGGTATCCACCACCTCTACCCCCGGTCACATCGGGTGCAATTTGCATGCCAGGCGTTTTGCAAATCGCATGCCAACTCACACCCTATTGTCCGCTATTAGAGTGGTCATATTGGTGCGGTTCCAACTTGGTCAGACACAACGGTCTCAAACGTAGTGCATGCACTACTTTTGCTGCGATTTGCATAGACTTCACCAAGTTGCACGATTTCAAAATCAGGTTTGATGTGACCGGGGTGTTACCCTCAGACCAAACAATTCATGCAGTATTCTAAGTTATCCACTTATCGGATATGCTCCCAAAAGAAAAAGAAAATGCCCATATAGTGTAGTAATTTATTTGAATAAAAATAAAATTCTTTTAGTTTAAAGCACTCACATTCTTTTTAAGCAAATAAATAGTTCAATGTTTAGATACTGCTGCACTATGATTTTATTCCATTTGATCGCACATGGCTTCTGAGTATATGGACACATTGAAGTCATGAGATGGTGTTGAAAAGCGCAGACGCACACGTTTGCTTCTATGTGAATCTGGTAAGCTGCATGGTCTGATGGGTGAGGGTTGGTGCACATCAGGTAAATAGTTACACATATTGGGTGTTTGTCTTTTTTTATATAGAATGTGAGTGCATTTAACTAAAAGGATTTTAGATTTATTAATATAAATTACTACACTATATGGGCATTTTCGTTTTTGGGGAGCCAATCCAGTGAGATCAACAGGTGGTGAACAGCGGAAGGATAATTTATAATACTGCAGGAATTGTTTGGACTGAGGGTAAAGGTAAAGGTGGTGTCATGGAAACTTTCTATTTACAGGTTAAACTTTAAATGTGTCATATATTAGTGTTATCCATATGTCTCTCGTGTGGCTTAATTAAAGCTCTGAAGGCTGCAATTAGGCCATGCGTATGTACAATGTATATATTACAGTACTCGGCTCGGTAATGGATGAGATGGCAGATCTGTGCTTATAGACCGGCGTGTATACCACCACGGCATTCGATGCGAATGCCGCCGGAGGTAGGCCGCGGGCCTGTATCCACATATCAGCAGCATAGTACCACATGGACTTCGTATAGCCAAGCGCCGGGCAGTGCGAACTCCACGTGTAGGCTCATGTACATCTTACAAACCACTACCGACCTGAACTGTATCTGGATGGATGTGTTTTAATAAAGATCGTATCGGGCCCATTCAGATACAGACTGACACTGTTTAATCTAAGGGATGCTTGTACAGAGAATGTACATACTACTAGGAGCTGATAGGATGGGAAGTTTGCTCTCCACTGAGAGCTCATGGGGGAGGGGAGGACTGGTTCAACTGGCTTCCAGTATAGATAAGAGGAAAGGCTACGCTCCAATCAGGATGTACATTTTGTGTATAGACACCCCCTATACATTGTTCTGTGGAGGGGATTGACCTGATCATAGTGAATTCCAACTGCAACCTGAGAGTGTCGTGTGATCATTCCTGGGTAACGGGAGCTCCATTTTCCCCACATCTCAACAGAGCTAAACCAGTTGGAGGCGCAGGAATCGTGGAGTTTAGCTGAAGTCGCGGTAAGCGAGATTCGCACAGCTTTATGGGGGATTTCTGCGCATCCAACTGCGAGTACTCACGGTAAGGAGAAATTCGTTAAAAGCGAATTTCCAAGACAGTGGTGAATACCAGAATTTTTCATTTGGTGGAAATAAGTTTGGCACGGTATTATATTCTTTATGTGAACATGATTTAGTTTTTTTTTTTGCTTAAGAGATTATATTATTATTATACAATATTTATAAAGCGCCAACAGTTCACTCAGCGCTGTACATTACAATGGGAGACAGTTCATGCAACAGTACAATAACAATACAATGTGATACACGAGGGGTTCGAGGGCCCTGCTCTTTCGAGGATGGAGGGGATAGTGGTACAGGAGGAAATGGCTGTGGGGGATGGAGTGGTAGGAAGAGTGGAGGAGGTCGGTAATTAGCAGGGGGTGGGGTAGGCTTCCCTGAAGAGGTGGGTTTTCAGGGTGCGCCTAAAGGAGAGGAGAGTAGGTGATAGTCTGATGGATTGGGGTAGGAAGTTCCAGAGGATAGGTGACGCCCTGAAGAAGTCCTGGAGGTAGGCATGGGAGGAGGAAACCAGGGAACTAGAGAGAACGAGGTCTTGTGAGGAGCCGAGAGTGCGTGTTGGGTGGTATTTGGATATTAGGTCGGTGATGTAGTTTGGGGCAGTATGATGGAGAGCTCTGTGCATCAGTGTTAGGAATTTGAATTTGATCTGTTGGGCAATTGGAAGCCAGTGGAGGGATTGGCAGAGGGGGTGGTGGAAATGGAGCGGTTGGTAAGGTGAATGAGTCTGGCTGCTGTATTCAGGATCGACTGAAGTGGGGATAGCCTGTGGCAAGGCAGGCCAGTGAGGAGGGAGTTGCAGTAATCGAGTCGTGATATGATAAGGGAGTGGATGAGCTGCTTAGTGGTTTCCGGGGTTAGGAACGTGAGGATTTTGGCGATGTTGCGGAGGTGGAGTCTGCATGAGTTTGTTAGTGATTGGACTTGGGGCTGGAAGGATAGATTGGAGTCAAGTATGACACCAAGTACTCTGGCCTGTGGGGCAGGCTGATGGTGGCATTGTTGGACGTGATGGAGAAGTCAATGGGGGGGTGCTGTGCGGGCTGGGGGGAAGAAAAGGAGCTTGGTTTTGGAGAGGTTCAGTTTAAGGAAGTGGAGCAACATCCAGTCTGATATGTCGTTCAGTAGGCTTGTGATTCGGGCGGAGACTGAGAGGGTGAGGCGAGGGGTCGAGAGATAGATTTGCGTGTCGTCGGCATAGAGGTGATAGTTGAAGCCATGAGAGTGTATGAGTTGGCCAAGGGAGGAGGTGTAGATGGAGAAGAGAAGGGGCCCGAGGACAGAGCCTTGAGGGACCCTAAGAGATTGCACTATATGCAATTTACATTTTTTGCATGGTGGGAGAGAAACATGTTGGAATCAAATTGAATATCTACACATAAGAGAAGACACAAGTGTATGGACTGGAGGGCTTTACTTGCGTTGTTATCTTGTGACAACATGAGAACAGAATTCAAATAAGCAAATTTTTCCTGTGACTTTGGAGATGAACCTTTAAGAAACTGTGGACTGTACTACAAGAGCTTTTTACTTATAATACAGATCATCACCTGTCTACAGCATAAAAGAGTTCCAAGGTACATAAGGACAGATGAGCTAGGTCTTATAGGGACAGAGTAAAATAGTCATTTTAAGGGGGGACTGTGATGGATCGGGTAAAATGCCTATTTGGTTTCCTATTGAATATATACATTTTTCTACACATTTAATACATATTTACTTTTATACTTTAATACTATTTTTTTATATTTCTAAATGTTTTGTACGAATACATATGTTGTGTGTATATTTGCTGCTTGCTGGGCTTTGTGGTACTTTAAGAAATCCTTGCTTAAAAAATGTCTGCTCACATGCACGGACCCCCTCCCATCGTGTGGTTTCAAAGACGTGTTTCTTTCTATAAGACTTGGAAGAAGATCACACCTACACTATGAGGAAGATTGTTTTCGCGTGGAAATGACCAATCAAAGACTAATATAATGCTTATGCTGTTCTCACGTAATGTTCGCATCATTTGGCATATATAAACTCACGTTTTCATTTCGATAAATTAGAGAAGAAGTTTTCACAGACCAAACGTGTCAGTTTCTTTATGTGCGCACATTCCAGAGCAAACCAGCGTCATAAATTAGGACAGGAGCAGATAAGCACGGGACATTTTAGTCCTCGACTAAATCAGTTGGTGCCAAAACCCGGGAACTCTGGGTCGTGAACCGAAAGGGCGTTGGGTGTCAATCACAGCAGACGGGAAAGAGCCTGATCAACTCTCATAGCACGGTAAGATATATTTTGCTATCTTACCAGTGCTTATCTTGTCTTTGTTGTTGATTCATTCCTGTGCCTGGTGCGGCTGCTAAAAGGTCACTAAAAAGGCAGGAGTTTATTTGAACCTACCTGCATGTGCTTATCTGCTACCTGGTTTTATGTTTTTTTTGTGTTTGTTTTTATGTGTCAGTCTTGAGGTGGACGAGGAGTGGACCTACTGAGGGTTTGACACATAATTTCTCTTGGTTGTGGTAATATTGTGTGTTGCCAAACAAGAGAAGGTGTCGTGTACGCGTCGCGGTAGTGTGACAGCGGGGTGCCTTAGCCGTGTGGGTTGCGAAGAGTTACTCAGTGATCTGTACTCTAGCCCACCGAGATAGACTGATATGTCATGTCCTAAATGTGTGTCTGGTTTAATGTTTGCCATTCATGAAGACGGTTGGGGTTTGTTAAGGGTTAAAGAGATAGGATATAGTCAGGTATTGTTAGGACGTCGTCCCGTTTACTGATTTGCCTGAAGTGTTAGTTTTCCGCCTTAATGTGCATTACCCTGTAAGGGGGGATTGGGAAGTCAATTCAGCAAATAGCAGAGGCGAGAGAGGGGGGGGGGGGCACATTACAGAAAGGTGCCCCTGCCAACCAGAACAGCTGGAATATTGTGAACACAGTGAACAGCAGCATGTGAAAAGTCTTGGGTTTCTTTTAGGAAGACCGGAGACAGGAGGAGATGGGTCAGACGCTGATAAGACTGGAGAAAGAAATGTTAGCATGTGAGCTGGTTGCACAGAGGGAGGGGGAACAGTAGGTGAAGGGATTAGTTAAGTTAGCGAAAGTATGTGGAATCACAGATAAGGGGGGTCATTTACAGTCGGGAGAATGGTGGAAATTGATAAAAGAAAAGAAAGGTGTATTAGTTAATAATTTATTGAGGACAGCAGAAGCTTGGTATAATGTAGCCAAGGCTATACACAAAAAGCAGTGGACAGAAGAGGTATTGCAACAGGGAGGGAAAATTGTTTATGTATACCACCAATGTATTAACATTGTAAAGGAACACCCACCGCCCTATATTTGGTCTGCAGACACTGGGCTCCGCCCTTCATCTACCGCCCTCTCCTCTGCCTTTCCTGCCCAGCCCAGTGCACTTCCTGACAGCAGCCATCTTGCTGCACCTGCATTGTCATTTCCTGCCCAGCCCAGTGCACTTCCTGATGGCAGCCATCTTGCTGCACCTGCATTGTCACTTCCTGCCCAGCCCAGTACACTTCCTGGAGACGGCCATTTTGGTACACCAAATCAGATTTCCAGAGGGCCTATGCCTCGAGTGAGCCGCCTCTACCCAGTGTGTCCGGTCTTACAAGCCGATGGTACATTCTACGTACCGCCGGATGTGCCCGCGTGTCCCTATGCCAGTCCTTGAACCTGACACGACCGCTTGTCCCGCGAGAGACAATTTTGTCCCAAATAGACCAAACGGGAGCAAACATTTGCACTCAGGGTCAACCTGGTCAGACATATCTTCTTTGGATGTGGAGGCCGCAGGTCTGGAACTTCCTACGCTATCCGTATATGCCTCTCCAGATGCCCCTCTTAGGCCACAGGTGACAAGAAGGACTACTCAGGCAGGAAGACTCCACACCCCGGCAGATGCACCGATGCTGTATGTCATCTTTACGTCCCAGGCCTCTTCCCTGGTGACCACATTGCCAGACCCCGAAAAGCAGCCCATGCCCTTTTATCGCAGGATAGCTCAGATCCAGAAGACATACTCGGCAGCCTGGAGAGACCTAGTCAGCCTGTGTGAGATAAAGGCAGGAGACTCATACTGGCCAATAATGGCACGAAGTCTTAACGACACCTGCCTTGTCGATGACAAAGCCTTCTCCTCTGGACTGGAATTTTGTACGCAACTGCATGACTGGGCCAAAGAAAGACTGGCCGATCAAGACACCACCCTTCAAGATATTACCCAAGATAAGGCAGAGTCAGTAGAAAAATTTTATACCAGATTGTCCCAGGTCTTCTCAGACCTGGGATTCAGCACACACAACAAAGCCCATAATCAGATGCTGTCATCAGCCTTTGTTGCGGGGCTGAGGGAACCAATACGGAAGGGTCTTATCATGGCTAGGCCTGAGTATCGTGTGGTGCCCTTAGACACTCTGCTGTTGGTGGCAAAAGGCCTTGAATCATCACAAGCTACCAAGAAGTCCACCCCTATTGTGGTAGCAGATCCCTGGACAGACACCTGGCCAACAGCGTCAGAAGAAAATAAGCCCATTTGCTTCAATTGTGGCCGCCCAGGACACTACAAGAGGAACTGCAGAGCCCCTCCCAGACGTCGACGGCCACAGTGGAACCAGGACACACACAACCAGCAACAGTCACAACAGCAACATCAAGCCCCTGGGCCCAGCGCGGATCACCTGGATCTTCTGCGCTAGGAAGTGGGCAAGCCTGTGTCATCCCCTATCTTGGCAGTGTCTTCAGCGGGTTCAGGAGGCCCATTAGCAAAAGTGACCTTACCTATTGAAGGTCACCCAACGACATTTCTAATTGACACAGGTGCAGCCAGGAGCGTGATCAGATCAGAAGACCTACCAGACCACTCATACCTTTCTGATATACAGTGGGATAAAAAAATATTTAGTCAGCCACCAATTGTGCAAGTTCTTCCACTTAAAAAGATGAAAGAGGCCTGTAATTGGCATCATAGGTAGACCTCAACTAAGAGACAAAATGAGAAAATAAATCCAGACAATCACATTGGCTGATTTGGAAAGAATTTATTTGCAAATTATGGTGGAAAATAAGTATTTGGTCACCTACAAACAAGCAAGATTTCTGGCTCTCACAGACCTGTACCTTCTTCTTTAAGAGGCTCATCTGTCCTGCACTCTTAACAAGTTCAAACAGATGCCATTGATACATGTAATCAGTATAAAAGACACCTGTCCACAACCTCAAACAGTCACACTCCAAGCTCCACTATGGTGAAGACCAAAGAGCTGTCGAAGGACATCAGAAACAAAATTGTAGACCTGCACCAGGCTGGGAAGACTGAATCTGCAATAGGCAAGCAGCTTGGTGTGAACAAATCAACTGTGGGAGCAATAATTAGAAAATGGAAGACATACAAGACCACTGATAATCTCCCTCGATCTGGGGCTCCAAGCAAGATCTCACCCCGTAGGGTCAAAATGATCACAAGAACGATGAGCAAAAATCCCAGGACCACACACACGGGGGGACCTAGTGAATGACCTGCAGAGAGCTGGGACCAACATAACAAAGGCTACCATCAGTAACACACTACGCCGCCAGGGATTCAGATCCTGCAGTGCCAGATGTGTCCCCCTGCTTAAGCCAGTACATGTCTGGGCCCGTCTGAAGTTCGCTAGAGAGCATTTGGATGATCCAGAAGAGGATTGGGAGAATGTCATATGGTCAGATGAAACCAAAATAGAACTGTTTGGTAGAAACACAACTCGTCGTGTTTGGAGGAGAGAGAATGCTGAGTTGCATCCAAAGAACACCATACCTACTGTGAAGCATGGGGGTGGCAACATCATGCTTTGGGGCTGTTTCTCTTCAAAGGGAACAGGACGACTGATCCATGTACAGGACAGAATGAATCGGGCCATGTATTGTGAGATTTTGAGTGCAAACCTCCTTCCATCAGCAAGGGCATTGAAGATAAAACGTAGCTGGGTCTTCCAACATGACAATGATCCCAAACATACCGCCCCGGGCAATGAAGGAGTGGCTTTGTAAGAAGCATTTCAGGGTCCTGAAGTGGCCTAGCCAGTCTCCAGATCTCAACCCCATAGAAAACCTTTGGAGGGAGTTAAAAGTCCATGTTGCCCAGCAACAGCCCTAAAACATCACTGCTCTAGAGGAGATCTGCATGGAGGAATGGGCCAACATACCAGCAACAGTGTGTGCCAACCTTGTGAAGACTTACAGGAAACGTTTGACCTCTGTCATTGCCAATAAAGGATATATAACAAAGTATTGAGATAAACTTTTGATATTGACCAAATACTTATTTTCCACCATAATTTGCAAATAAATTCTTTCCAAATCAGCCAATGTGATTGTCTGGATTTTTTTTTCTCATTTTGTCTCTCATAGTTGAGGTCTACCTATGATGCCAATTACAGGCCTCTCTCATATTTTTAAGTAGGAGAACATGCACAATTGGTGGCTGACTAAATAGTTCTTTGCCCCACTGTAGATATATCCTGTGTGGGGGTAGATGGAACCCCACGGTCTAATCCTCTTACTCGACCTTTACAGATTGGTCCATTCCCAGACTTGCTGGCCCGGTTCGTTGTGTCTTCGACGTGTCCCTTGAATCTCCTGGGATCTGATGTGCTATCTAGGCTCCAGGCCTCTATAACATTCACTCCTGATGGCAAGGTGGTTATCTCATCACCACTAGAAGAGGACACGGCTGCACTATGCTCCATTCCCCTTCTGATGGCACTGCAAGAGACCCCTACCACTACCATCCCAGCGGATGTGCTGAGCAGAATACCAAGTTGCCTATGGTCCACAGGACCCAAAGATAATGGCTAAAGATGATTTAAAAGGTACCCCCAATTATGGTGGAATTGAAGCCTGGAGCTCCCCTACCCAGGAAACCACAGTACCCACTGAAACCAGTGCAATCCGAGGCCATTTCAAAGCAGGTCAAGTCCATGGTGGCAAATGGTGCACCCATACCTTGTACCTCTCCATGCAACACACCTTTGTTCCCAGTAAAAAGGAGACACCCAAAGGGGAATCAGAGAAGTACAAGATGGTACAGGACCTCCGAGCAGTGAATGAAGCCACCGTCTTGGAGACACTTATCGTTCCAAATCCTCACACTTTACTCACAGGGGTACCTCCAACAGCAAAGTGAAGTAAAGTACTTCACTGTGGTGGACCTGGCAAATGCATTCTTCAGCGTTCCTTTGCATCCTTCCTGCAGATATCTCTTCGCTTTTACCCATGAGGGGCAGCAATACACCTGGGCAGTTATGCCACAAGGGGCGCAAAATTCCCCAAGCCAGTTCGCAAAGCCATGACCAATATACTGGACACGTGGCAAAAGGAACATCCGGCAGTGGTCCTTCAATATGTTGATGACCTTCTCCTCTGTGCTGATGACCTGCCCATGGCTGAAGAAGCCTCAGAGTTTACTATGGTACTTGGCACACCAAGGCTGTAAGGCTTCTAAACCGAAGTTGCAATGGTGCTCTACAACAGTCGTGTTCTTGGGCCACTGCCTCTCACATAGAACAAGGCATCTTACGGAGGAAAGAGTTAAGGCCATCCAGAACCTGCCACTGCCTCTGGGCCAGAAGCCACTCCATGCCTTTCTTGGCCTCATATCCTACTGCAGGTCATGGATTCCTGATGCTTCTTGGTTTATGCAACCACTCTACGATGCTCTAAAGTCTGAGCCCTTCCATCTGTCCGAAGAGGCCGCCTCCAACTTTTTGGCTCTAAACGCTTTCTTCAGTCCCAGCCCTAGGTCTACCAGACTACGAGAAACCTTTCAAACTGTTTGTGTCTGAATGCCAAGGCCATGCCACAGGAGTATTGGGCCAGTCCCAAGGTGACCGCCTACGACCCATAGGCTACTACTTATGCCGTTTAGACCCAGTGGCTAGAGGGGCACCCTCGTGTCTGCATGCAGTTTTCGCTGCTCAAGCTCTGCTGGATAAGACCTCTGATATCGTTCTGGGACATGAACTTGTCCTCCTGGCGCCGCATAACATTGCTGTCATTTTAAACCAAGTCCAACCTTTTGTCCACAGCGAGGCATCTTAGACTACAGTGTTCCCTCCAACTTCCTGATAACGTCACTCTCCTACAATGCCAAACCCTGAAACCGGCCACTCTCCTCCCAATTGCTCAGGGGGGTAATGAAGGTAATGAAGAAAGTGGAGAGGATAATGGAGCCACTGAGCCTCATAATTGTCTTGAAGTGATGAAAATGGAAACCTTCCATCTCCCCACAGTGAGTGAAACACCTCTGCAGGACCCAGACTTCACCTTCTTTGTTGATGGTTCTAGATATGCAGATGATGGAGGCAAATATCATACAGGATTTGCGGTCACTACTGCAGATACAGTCCTACAGGCAAGAGCCCTATCGCCAGCAATATCTGCACCGGGAGCTGAACTTCAAGCACTCACAACAGCATTCCGGATGGCGGAAGGAAAAAGGGCCAATATCTACACAGACTCCAGATACGCCTTTGGGGTGGCCCATGACTTTGGACCCATATGGAAGGCAAGAGGATTTATGACTGCGACAGGTACGTCCATAAGACATGGAGCAGCCATTGGACGATTGCTGGAAGCACTCCTTCTACCCACTCAAGTGGCTATTCTGAAGGTAAAAGCTCACAGGAAATTAAACTCCTTAGAAGCCAAAGGTAATAATCTGGCAGATTTGGCGGCAAAACTAGCAGAAATGGAAGGAGAGGTGACCGGAGAGTGGGAACCAATATTCACCTTTCAGACCTCAAGGAACTCCAAGCAGCAGCAAGTCCAGAAGAAAAAGAAAGCTTGAGACGGAAAGGAGCTGTTCTCAAAAGCGGTCTGTTTAAGTGCAACAAGAGGCTTTGTTTACCCAAGAATATGTTTCCAGCTGTAGTCCAGTGGGCACATGGAGCAGCCCATCTGTCAAAGAGCCTTATGAACTCTCTCATCAACAACTACTATATAGCGCCTGGAATCACCACATTGACGAACAATTTTTGCAGAACATGTGCCATCTGTGCAAAATGCAATCCGGGACACAGAGAAGACACCACAGAAACACTTGGCCAAACCCCTATACCCCTTTCAAAGGATACAAATTGACCATATCCAGATGCCAAAGAGTGGGCGGTTCAAGTACGCCGTAGTAGTGGTGGACATGTTTTCCAGCTGACCAGAGGCCTTTGCTGTAACTAACATGACTGCTAAAACAACTGCGAAGAAACTCCTCACTGAGGTTGTATGCAGATATGGGCTTCCAGAGGTGAGAGTGACCAGGGCCCCGCTTTCACAGCTTCAGTAATCAAAGAAATATGGGCGGCATTAGGAGTCACTCTGGCGTTCCATACCCCCTATCACCTCCAAAGTAGTGGAAAAGTAGAAAGAATGAATGGCACTCTGAAAGCCATAATGCTAAAAATGGCCCAAGAGACTGGCATGAGTTGGCCAGACAGTCTGCCTATTGCCCTATTCAGTGTCAGATACACACCAAGGGGAGAACACTCCCTATCCCCTTATGAGATTTTGTTTGGTTCAGCCCCCAGACTTGGTTGTTATTTTCCACAACAGTTGCAATTACAATCTGATGTGTTAACTAATTAAGTGACTGCATTATCATGTGAATTAATCCGTATCCATGCCCAAGTGTTTTCTTCCATTCCAGATCCTGAGTCAGATACAGAAACTCACAGCCTATTACCCGGAGATTGGGTATTAGTAAAGAAATTTGTGAAGAAACATTCCCTTGAGCCAAGATATGATGGTCCATTCCAAGTTCTGCTGACCACAGCCACTTCTGTCAAGGTGGCCGGGAAGAACACTTGGATACACACCTCCCACTGCAAGAAAGTCCCAACCCCTGAGGAAAAGTCGTCATCTACACCATGATGATTATGTTGTATATCCTTTTTCTAATAAGTTTGATAAAAGCTCAGCAGGTGGCTGTCACCAAAACAGGTGCTCAACAAGTGGCCATTGCTAAGGTAAATGGCACCACCACATTTTGGTACAATTCATCCAACACACAAGTGGCTGCGTTTACCTTTGATTTTTGTAGTATGATAGCCATATATTGCAATAGTCGTAGACCAGGTTGGGCACAGCGGGCTTGCAAGGCGAACCGCCCGGATCAGATATACAGTTGTGTTCAAAATAATATCAGTCAGACATCACTAACCTGATCAATCACTGTTTTTGGTAGAAATGATATTTCTACATGGCAAATAATTTACTAGCAGGTGTAGTAGAGTAATAGAAATCCAACAGACCCAACAGTCATGACATGCATGCTGCTGATTCTGTGTAATTGAATCACTCATTGAAAGGGGCATGTTCAAAATAATAGCAGTGTGGAGTTCTATTAGTGAGGTCATTCATTCTTTGAAAAACAGGTGGCAATTTTTGCCCTTATTTAAGGAGGGAAGGCAGAAAATGTACATGCTGGTTACAGTGCATTTCTCTCTGAAATTCTGAGGAAAATGGGTCGTTCCAGACATTGTTCAGAAGAACAGCGTACCCTGATTAAAAAGTTGATTGGAGAGGGGAAAACATATAAAGAAGTGCAGAAAATGATAGGCTGCTCAGCTAAAATGATCGCAAATGCTTTAAAATGGCAACCAAAACCTGAAAGACGTGTAAGAAAGCGAAAAACTACCATTTGAATGGATAGAATAGCCAAAATGGCAGGGACTCAGCCAACAATCAGCTCCAGGAAGATCAAAGAAGGTCTAAAGTTACCTGTGAGTACTGTTACAATTAGAAGACGCCTATGTGAAGCCAAGCTATCTGCAAGAAGCCCCCGCAAAGTCCCACTGTTGAAAAAAAAGATGTGCTGAAGAGGTTACAATTTGCCAAAGAGCACATTAACTGGCCTAAAGAGAAATGGCGCAACATTTTGTGGACTGATGAAAGTAAGATTGTTCTTTTTGGGTCTAGTGGCCGGAGACAGTTTGTCAGACGACCCCCAAACACTGAATTCAAGCCACAGTACACTGTGAAGACAGTGAAGCATGGTTGCGCAAGCATCATGATATAGGGATGTTTCTCATACTATGGTGTTGGGCCTATTTATCGCATACCAGGGATCATGGATCAGTTTGAATACATCAGAATACTTGAAGAGGTCATGCTGCCTTATGCTGAAGAGGAAATGCCCTTGAAATGGGTGTTCCAACAAGATAACGACCCCAAACACACCAGTAAATGTGCAACATCTTGCTTCCAGACCAACAAGATTGACGTTATGGAGTGGCCAGCCCAATGCCCGGATCTTAATCCAATAGAAAACTTGTGGGGTGACATCAAAAATGCAGTTTCTGAGACAAAACCAAGAAATAAAGAAGAACTGTGGAATGTAGTCCAATCATCCTGGGCTGGAATACCTGTTCACAGGTTCCAGAAGTTGGTTGACTCAAAGCAACACAGATGTACAGCAGTTCTCAGAAACAGTGCTTATACCACGAAATATTCATTAAGTCATTCAAAGGAAAGCAAAATCTTCAAACATTTTTCAGTTTATATAGTGAATGTTTGAGTTTGTAAAGAAGAATACAAACACTGCTATTTTTTTGAACAGTCTAATATTCACTATTCTTCAATTTTTTTTAGAGGAACAACACAAATTTGATCTACTTTTCTTCATGTTGTGATTTGGAATAGAATGTGTAGTGTTCCCAATGCATTTGTGTGTATGGAAATAAAATATTAGAAGGATTTTGAGCTTTATTCACCTTTTTCAACACACTGCTATTATTTTGAACACAACTGTACGTGTGTATAACGGATGATTATTGGGGACAGAACTGTGCCCATTGGGGATCAGTGGCATGTAGTACTGGAGAAAGTTAGGGGTATCAACCACAGAGTGCCTTAAAAAGGAAAGATAAGGTGGGGAAGCCTCTCATTAAATGCATGTCTATCTGGAAGTCAAGGTGCAGTGATGACGGAGAAAGACTCGTCCTAAACATTGAGAATCCCAGCCCTGGTGATGCAGGACTTTACTGGTTAGGCAGGTACCCACCGTATGGTACACCTCTAGCAAAATTTTACCTAAAGGACATGCATTGCTCATCAGAACCAGTGGTCAATCCCCTCAGACCCTCCATTCGTACCATAGGTGACATGGTGGCAATAGCAAATCCCACCTTTGAGGACACTATGGCCGCAGAAACTGTTTTTTCTGATACCAACCTGTGGCTTGAGTGGATGAGGTTTAGTGCCAGCCAGCATAACAAAAGTAATTTATGTATGTGGTAGGCCACATTTAGGTACAGTCCCTCTCTCAATCCCACGGGATAATGAGGAATGCTTCCTCAGCCTGTTCACCAACCATTCCACATGTGAGAAATGGAAGAAGGAATATCCGATGGTTACTAAAAGCTCAAAGCCTGGAGAGGGTATTCCTATCTATCCAGGGAATTACACTTGTTACTCTAATTACAAAGGCAAAGGGAGGTTTCTGGGTAATTTTACAGAAGGTTATTGTTCCACCTACAGCAGCATTCCAGGGGTTAAGGTGCAGAATCAGACCCAGTCTCTCGGTGACATACTGGATCTGTGGAGACCAAAAGATTAGAACCAGATTGGAAGGGATTTGGACTGGTGAGTGTGCTCTTGCAAAGGCCATTATGCCTCTCCACATCCTAGCAGAAAATACCCATGACCCAATGTCTGGCCGTAGAAGGAAGCGAAAAGCTCCTTCTGGTAGTTTTGACCCACATGTGTATATAGATGCCATTGGAGTCCCAAGGGGGGTGCCTAATGAATTAAAGCCAGAGACCAAATAAAAGCGTGCTACGAATCCCTGATTCCCATGATGACTGTTAATAAAAATGTAGATTGGATACATTACATATACTACAACCAACAGAGGTTTGTGAATTACACCAGAGATGCCCTCCAAGGAATCGTTGACCAGTTAGCCCTTACATCCTACATGACATTCCAGAATAGGATGGCTCTGGACATGATTTTTGTGGAAAAAGGTGGTGTCTGTAAAATGACAGAAGGAACCGAAACATGTTGTACATATATTCCTGACAATACTGGCCCGAATGGTAAGGTTACTCTGGCTATAAAGAAATTAGCAGACCTGTCAGTTGAGTTGAAGAATTCAGGGAACACAGATCAATATTTCAGTTGGATGAGTGGGTGGCAAAAGATACTTGCCCAAATAGGGATAACTGTACTAATAATTCTGATTCTCCTGGCCCTGGTTGTATGCTGTGTTATACCATGTGTGAGGAAATTGATGAGCAAAGCTGTAGACAACAGTACACCTACCTCCCTGAACCAGGAGCAAGAGGATCTCCACATGATAGATGAAGAAAAACCTTATACCCCATTACAGTCCCTCCCCGCCAACAGTAATCTCACATTTTTGTAGGGATAGCATCTGACTTCCTTTTGTACAAAGTCTGTGGCAAGGGAGGTGATGAAATAGTCATCACCTGTCTACAGCATAAAAGAGTTCCAAGGTACATAAGGACAGATGAGCTAGGTCTTATAGGGACAGAGTAAAATAGTCATTTTAAGGGGGGACTGTGATGGATATGGTAATATGCCTATTTGGTTTCCTATTGAATATATACATTTTTCTACACATTTTATACATATTTACTTTTATACTTTAATACTATTTTTTTATATTTCTAAATGTTTTGTATGAATACATATGTTGTGTGTATATTTTCTGCTTGCTGGGCTTTGTGGTACTTTAAGAAATCCTTGGTTAAGAAATGTCTGCTCACATGCACCGACCCCCTCCCATTGTGTGGTTTCAAAGACAGACATGTTTTTCTTTCTATAGATAAGACTTGGAAGAAGATCACACCTATACTATGACGAAGATTGTTTTCGTGTGGAAATGACCAAAGACAAATATAATATTTATGCTGTTCTCACGTGATGTTTGCATCATTTGGCATATATAAACTCACGTTTTCATTTCAATAAATTAGAGAAGTTTTCACAGACCAAATGTGTCAGTGTGAGTTTCTTTATGTGTGCACATTCCAGAGCAAGCCAGCGTCATAATTTAGGACAGGAGCAGATATGCACCGGACATTTTAGTCCTCGAATAAATCAATCTGACCTTCCCAGTGGAATAATATATTTTTCCCCAACAACTGGGAATCCTCTTTAGAACTCCTCAGGCGCTGAGTAATTAATTTTAATTTGCATATTGACTTTTGGTGTTTAAGGCTCAATACCAGTTGGAGGAGGGGAGCACATCACTGTGGTTCCTGCACTGTTATAAGTACCTGCACTACTGCACTTTATTTAAAGGGCTGCACTCATTTCACTTTATCCATTTTGATTGGACTACTAAGCACAAGGACTTAATATTACCTATATGTTACTTAATAAGACACATTTGGTGAGGGCAGCACTGTTAATGTATGTAATTTTTTAATTGGAAGGTTCATCATTTATAACAGCAGCAACACCAAGATTGTTATTTACAGTGCACTTTCATTATTTATTCATCATAATGCGGGTATATAATAATTTCTTATTTTTTGCTTATACCAACCTGGACCTATCCTTGCCTTATTATGCCATATCGCATATCAATAAAATATTGCATTAGACCCAATGTGTTTCTTCATGCCAGATTAAATTCTAGAAAGAATGAAGTGCTTTATCATGACCAGGTATTAAATAAAACAAGCAGCTAATGCACAAATGCTCTGAACCAACCATAATTGATCGTATCTGTTGGTGTACGCCCACCTTATATTAAAACACACATGATTATTTGATGGAGACAGAAGACATACTCCAGGCTTTTTCAATACAACAGTAAAAAAAACCCACCATAGCTTCATCGTGATTTACATCAGCCATTAAAATAGACGTCCATTCAAAAAATAATGAAATTTTGACTTATCTGTAAATTTCATATCTTGGAGTACAGTACAGCACACAGGCTGGATGTTCATAGACCCTGGGTTATAGCCTTCATGTGATTGGATACTGGGAAAGCTTTTGGACATGCACCCCCTTGGGTGTAACCCTATAACTCTACTCCACTTGGAGACTTCAGTTTTTTAGCAAGCAGTGCTAAGTAACAAGGCAACAAAAGGGATGGTGACCTGTGTCCTGTATTGTACTCCAAGAATTAAAATTTACACGCAAGTCAAAATGATTTTTATCTTAATCATACAGTACAGGACATAGGCTGGATATTCACAGACCCTGGGATTTCCCTAAAGCAATTAATCAGAAGTTTGGCAACAAGCCGAACCATGCCAATGGGCCCAATTAAACAGACAAGGGTTAAGCACCTACCAAGATCTTTAATCTATCATCTATAGAATTATCCACTAAGGAGGAATCTGTGCTGTAAAAAGAGAAATTTCACCCGTACAAATAGGCGTAATCTTTTTAATACACTGCGCTACTTTAACTGGCAGTTGCGTGGTTATGCAACACTGTATGCAAATTAAATTTATTTCACATAAATAGAGCTTTCTTTTGCTGGTATTTGATCACCACTGGATTTTTTTCTTTTTGCGATATATATCTAAAAAAATATGGAAAATTTTGAAAAAAATATATTTTCTACTTTCTATTATAAAGTATATCCAATAGAATTTTTTTTCAAAAATCTAATTTCTTTATAAATTTAGGCCAAAACGTATTCTGCGACATACCTTTGGTAAACAAAAAAAAAAAAAAATCACAGTAAGTGTATATTAACCACTTGTCCTCCTGAGGATTTACCCCCCTTCCTGACCAGGCCATTTTTTGCGTTACAGTGCTGCGTTACTTTGACAAAAGCGCGGTCATGCAACGCTACACCCAAATGAAATTTATGTCCTTTTTTCAGCTTTATTTTGGTGGTATTTGATCGCTTGTGCGGTTTTTTATTTTTTGCACTATAAAAAAAAAAGACTAACAATTTTGAGAAAAAAACAATATTTTGGACTTTTTGCTATTAAACATGTCCAGTAAAAAAATGTAAAAAATCTAATTTCATCCTAAATTTGCGCCAAAATGTATTCTGCTACGTGTTTGCTACAAAAAAAATCCCAATAACTGTAAATTAAATGGTTTATGTGAAAGTTATAATGTTTACAAATGGAGGTATATATACTAGGGATTTTTTTTTCTACTAGTAATGGCAGCGATCAGCAACACAGCGGGACTACGGCGGGCATTCTGACACTGGGGGAAACTGACTTGTCACCAATACAGTGATGCTAAAAAAAAAGCATTGACACTGTACTAATGGCACTGGGCAGGAAAGAGTTAACATGAGGGCCGATCAAAGGGTTAACTGTGTGCTGGGAGTGTTTTACTGGGGGTGGTGTGTTGGTGCTTCACTGTGTGCCTCGGCCTACAGGGAGGAGGACTGTTCGTAAACAAAGCAGCTCTCCTCCCCGTCTGAGAGCCTCGGTAATCACTGGGCGCCGGCGGGTAATCATCGTCTGGGACCGGGTGATCGACAGCTGCGGCCCCTATCCAGAGACACAAATCATGTATATATACAGTGGGGATCGAAAGTTTGGGCACCCCAGCTAAAAATTTGTATTAATGTGCATAAAGAAGCCAAGGAAAGATGGAAAAATCTCCAAAAGGCATTAAATTACAGATTAGACATTCTTATAATATGTCAACAAAAGTTAGATTTTATTTCCATCATTTACACTTTCAAAATAACAGAAAACAAAAAAATGGCGTCTGCAAAAGTTTGGGCACCCTGCAGAATTAATATCTTGTACTGCCCCCTTTGGCAAGTATCACAGCTTGGAAACGCTTTTTGTAGCCAGCCAAGAGTCTTTCAATTCTTGTTTGAGGTATCTTTGCCCATTCTTCCTTACAAAAGTCTTCCAGTTCTTTGAGATTTCTGGGCTGTCTGTCACGCACTGCTCTTTTAAGGTCTATCCATAGATTTTCAATTATGTTGAGATCAGGAGATTGTGAAGGCCATGGCAAAACCTTCAGTTTATGCCTCTTGATGTAATCCCCTGTGGATTTCAAGGTATGTTTAGGATCATTATCCATTTGTAGAAACCATCCTCTCTTTAACTTCAGATTTTTCACAGATGGCATCAAGTTACCATCCAAAATTTGCTGAAATTTTATTGAATCCATTTTTCCTTCTACTCGTGAGATGTTTCCTGTGCTGGAACACAACCCCAAAGCATGATTGATCCAACCCCATGCTTAACAGTTGGACAGAGGTTCTTTTCATTAAATTCTGTGCCCCTCCTTTTCCAAACGTACCTTTGCTCATTCCGGCCAAAAAGTTCAATTTTAATCTCATCGGTCCACAGAACGTGTTTCCAAAATGCATCAGGCTTGTCTATATGTTCATTTGCAAAGTTCAAACGATGATTTTTGTGTTGAGGACGTAGAAGAGGTTTCCTTCTGATGACTCTTCCATGAAGACCATATTTGTACAAGTATCTCTTTATAGTGGAATAGTGTACCACAACTCCACTGTCTGCCAGATCTTTCTGAAGGGATCGTGCAGTCAAACGTGGGTTTTTAATTGTTTTTCTCACAATTCTGCGAGCTGTTCTGTCTGATATTTTTCTTGGTCTTCCAGATCTTGCTTTAACTTCCACTGTTCCTGATGACTGCCATTTCTTAATTACATTCCGAACAGAGGATATTGACATCTGAAAACGCTTTGCTATCTTCTTCTAGCCTTCTCCAGCTTTGTGAGCATCAACTATTTTCAGTTTCAGTTTTCTAGACAACTGCTTAGAAGAACCCATGGTGCTGATTGTTGGGGCAAGATCAGATGAGTCTGGGCAATTAAAACCTTTGAGATTGACATAACCTGGTCTTCCCAGACGATTGAGAACAATCCATGACACTGGCAGGTCTCAGCTTTGCAAAGGGGGCAGTGCATGCTATAAATTCTGCAGGGTGCCCAAACTTTTGCAGACGCCATTTTTTTTGTTTTCTGTTATTTTGAAAGTGTAAATGATGGAAATAATCTAACTTTTGTGGACATATTATAAGAATGTCTAATCTGTAATTTGATGCCTTTTGGAGATTTTTCCATCTTTCCTTGGCTTCTTTATGCACATTAATACAAATTTTTAGCTGGGGTGCCCAAACTTTCGATCCCCACTGTACATATGATTTTGCGCACCCCTGCTGCCCTGTAGCAGTATACAGTGAGGAACAAAAGTATTTGAACACCCTGCGATTTTGCAAGGTCTCCCACTTAGAAATCATGGAGGGGTCTGAAATTCACATTGTAAGTGCATTCCCACTCTGAGACAGAATTTAAAAAAAAATTCAGGAAATCACATTGTATGATTTTTAAAGAATTTGTCTTGCACTTCTGAATATAAGTATTTGAACATCTGAGAAAATCAGTGTTAATATTTGGTACAGACGTCTTTCTTTGCAATTTCAGAGGTCAAACGTTTCCTGTAGTTCTTGACCAGGTTTGCACGCACTGCAACAGGGATTTTGGCCCACTCCTCCACACAGATCTCTTCTAGATCTGTCAGGTTTCAGGGCTGTCGCTGAGCAACACGGAGTTTCAGCTCCCTCTAAACATGTTCTATTGGATTTAGGTCTGGAGACTGGCTAGGCCACTCCAGAACCTTGATATGCTTCTTACGGAGCCACTCCTTGGTTATCCTGGCTGTGTGCTTCGGGTCGTTGTCATGTTGGAAGACCCAGCCACGACCCATCTTCAATGCTCTGACTGAGGGAAGGAGGTTGTTGCTCAAAATCTCATAATAAATGGCCCCATTCATTCTCTCAATACAGTGCAGTCGTCCTGTCCCCTTTGCATAAAAGCACCCCCAAAGCATGATGTTATTACCCCCATGCTTTACAGTAGGGATGGTGTTCTTGGGATGTAACTCATCTTTTTTCCTTTAAACACGACGAGTGAAGTTTAGACCAAAAAGTTCTACTTTGGTCTCATATGACCACATGACTTTCTCCCATGCCTCCTCTGGATCATCCAGATGGTCATTGGCAAACTTCAGTGTTCTACCGACAGTGACCTTTGAAACTGTGGTCCCAGCTCTCTTCATGTCATTGACCAGCTCCTCCCTTGTAGTTCTGGGCTGATTCCTCACCTTTCTTATCATCAATGATACCCCACAAGGTGAGATCTTGCATGGAGCCCCAGTCCAAGGGAGACTGACAGTCGTCTTTAGCCTCTTCCATTTTCTACCAATTGCTCCAACAGTTGATCTATTTTCACCAAGCTGCTTGGCAATTGCCCCGTAGCCCTTTCCAGCCTTGTGGAGGTCCAATTGTGTCTCTGGTGTCTTTTGACAGCTCTTTGGTCTTGCCCATGGTAGTAGTAGGCATCTGACTGACTGTGGGGTGGACAGGTGTCTATAAAGAGCTCAGACAGGTGCTACTAAGTTAGATTAATGAGTGGAGTAGAGGTGGACTTTTTAAAGGCACAGTAACAGGTCTTTGAAAGCCAGAATTCTTGCTGTTTCTTAGGTGTTCAAATACTTATGTTCAGAAGTGCAAGACAAATAAATTCTTTTTTATCATACAATGTGATTTCCTGAATTTTTTTTTAAATTCTGTCTCTCAGAGTGGGAATGCACCTACAATGTGAATTTCAGACCCCTCCATGATTTCTAAGTGGGAGACCTTGCAAAATCGCAGGGTGTTCAAATACTTCTGTTCCTCACTGTATCTACTATAAGGCAGTCGGGATGTGGTTAATTGGTGTGTGTAAATATTACAGCATCTACAAACTATGGTATTTTTGTTGGAATATACGCAGCTATGGTGCTATACTAGTAATGGCGGTGGTCAGTGACTTATAGTGTAACTCTAATAGTGTGGCAGATGATCTGGCGCTAGCTGGAAGTGTCATTGTCGAGTGACACTAATATAGTGATCAGAGCTAATACTGTATACTGTTCTGATGACACTGGCTGGGAAGGGGTTAACATCTAACAGAAATCAAAGGGTTAACTGTATTGCAAAGGAGGCTAATCATGAGGGCCCCTTGATCATTACACAATTTAGCAAATGATAAAAGCCCATTAAAAATTAAAAGGAAACATCGACCCATTTTGAAAAATTACCCCAAATTAGCCTCTACACTTCCCAACAATCCAAAAATGGTTTTCAGTAGAATTAGCAACAAACATAATAATAGCCCCAAGTAAAGTGACTAAACCACATATTCGAGAGTGGACAATATCCCAAGTTTTCTGTCCTTGACTGGCATGTACTGATGTAAAAACTAAAATGCCTTATGTATTCTTCATGGTCTGAAATCTTTCCATGACTCTAAAGACTGGATCTGTACTAGCATGGAGTGTCTTACTTGTTCTTCCCCTTACACAGTGTACTGCCTCCCTTTCCCTTGTGGCCTACGCTATATAGGCCTCACTAGAAGACCATTTTGGATTAGAGTCGGGGAACACAAATAGTATATTATTATTATACAGTATTTATAAAGCGCCAATAGTTCGCTCAGCGCTGTACATTACAATGGGGGACAGAACAATAACAATACAATGCAAAACATGAGGGGATCGAGGGCCCTGCTCTTTCGAGCTTACAATCTAGGAGGGAGGGGATGGTGGCAAAGGAGGAGAAAGCTGTGGAGGATGGAGTGGTACGAAGAGTGGAGGAGGTCTGCAAGTTAGCAGGGGGTCGGGTAGGCTTCCCTGAAGAGGTGGGTTTTCAGGGTGCGCCTAAAGGAGAGGAGAGTAGGTGATAATCTGATGGGTTAGGGCAGGGAGTTCCAGAGGATGGGTGACACCCTGGAGAATTCCTGGAAGCGGGCATGGGAGGAGGAGACCAGGGAACTAGAGAAAAGGAGGTCTTGTGAGAAGCGGAGTGTGCGTGTTGGGTGGTACTTGGATATTAGGTCGGTGATGTAGTTCGGGGCAGTATTGTGGACAGCTTTGTACCTCAGTGTTAGGATTTTGAATTTTATCCGTTGCGCAATCGGAAGCCAGTGGAGGGATTGGCAGAGGGGGGTAGCGTAAACGGAGCGGTTGGAAAGCTGAATGAGTCCGGCAGCCGTATTCAGGATCGACTGAAGCGGGGATAGCCAGTGGTGAGGCAGGCCAGTAAGGAGGGAATTGCAGTAATCGAGTCGTGATATGATGAGGGAGTGGATGAGCTGTGTCAGGAACGGACTTGCCAGTGGTGGTGGGACTCACCTGCCTTGTGGGCTGCAGTACCAGGGCTGGCCAGCGGGTGCTCTCAGCAACCAGAGGCTCACTTCTGCAATGAGCCATCACCTGAGGCTGATTACAGCAGGTGTATTTAAGGAATGGCCAGGCCTGTGATCAGGGCCTTGGTGTATGTTTCCCATGAGCCCCTGTACCTGCATCCTGTCTGCTTCCTGCCTGATCCTGCTTTTATCCTGACTCTGCATGAACTCTGCCTGTCCTGACCTCGGCTATTCCTGACTACGCTTCCGCCTGCTGCTTGTACCTTGCCTGCCCGTTTGCTACCGACCCGGCCTGCCCGACTATGTTTAGTATTGTTCTTATTGTTATCTGTTAAAGGTTTGGTTGCACTGTGTTTATGTTTAGTCTTGCACTGCGTTTATGTATTGTTTATACTATACCTGGAGTCTGTGTTTCCCTGTGTCAGTCCACACTTTTCTGGTCATACCTGGATCCCTAACAGAACACCAAGGCCATTCCTGACTAGAAGTGGCTGCACAGGGAAGCCATCTTGGCTTATTGTTGCTGGGAAGGATGCATTTTGATGAGGTGGTGTATTTATCTCTGCTAGTGTTTGATGACAGAGATTATGCTTATCAGACTCTGAAGGAGTATACCAGGGATCAACTACTAGAATGCATAAGGATCGCTCATTGCCTAGTAGATCAGGGCACAGAGTTCTCTGAGGTGCAACCATTGATTCAGGTTTGTGCAGAGTTGGCTTCATCTGGTACCCCCGAATGCAAGGATGAATTTTTGCCGCCATTTAGTGCCGACCAGGTAGAGTCCCTGGTGTGGTTATTGGAGGATGATGTGGATTACTTCTTGGAGCGTTATTCTGCATGTTCACAACAGGTGCTAAGAGATTGTATAAACGCAGTGCAGTCTTTTACCAGACAGGCTTTGTTTAAGCTGAGCTTTGTTCAACCCATACTGCAGACATGGTCAGACTTGTTGCACCCAGCCTCAGTCAGCTTGCAACGTCATTCCTCTGCTCAAGGCACTCTTCCTGCATCCCCGACAGCACCCCCAGTAACGGCCCAGTATACTCTTAACTACCACATATCAGTCCCCTGCTCCCACTCGCTGCACCTATCCTATCTATAACCCTGTAAAGAAGTCCTCTGTAGCAACTGCTCCCTCCTTTGTTCCATCCCTCAGCTCTTCTCTGCCTACAGCTGCTCTATCCACTTACAAACCTGCGCTTACTTCCTGCGCTTCAGTAACTAAAACCAGGAAAAAGCGAAAATTCTTTCCAACCAATACCATCCTGCCAGTATCCAAACCGGTCAGCCTGCCGTCTGAGAACCCGCCTTCCGTGGTTCAGCCTGATACCCGATGACCCAGTGTACCCTACCCAGCTTGATGTGTCTACCCAGCCTGATGGTCCTATTATGCCAGATGACTCGGTACCCACTGTCGAGCCAGACGATCCAATGCCTGATGACCCGGTGCCCACTGTCGAGCCAGATGACCCGATGCCTGATGACCCAGTGTCCGCTGTTGTGCCTGGTGACCCGATGCCCGCTGTCGAGCTAGATGATCCGGTACCCGCTGTCGAGCCAGATGACCTGATGCCAGATGACCCGATGCCCGCTGTCGAGCCAGACGATCCGATGCCAGATGACCCGATGCCCGCTGTCGAGCCAGATGACCCGATGCCAGATGACCCGGTGCCCGCTGTCGTGCCTGGTGACTCGGTGCCCGCTGTCGTGCCTGGTGACTCGGTGCCCGCTGCCTTGCCGGATGACTCGGTGCCCGCTGCCTTGCCGGATGACTCGGTGCCCGCTGTCTTGCCGGATGACTCAGTGCCCGCTGTCGAGCCAGACGACCCGATGCCAGATGACCCGATGCCTGCTGTCAAGCCAGACGACCCGATGCCTGATGACCCGTGCCCGCTGTCGTGCCTGGTGACTCGGTGCCCGCTGCCTTGCCGGATGACTCGGTGCCCGCTGCCTTGCCGGATGACTCGGTGCCCGCTGCCTTGCCGGATGACTCGGTGCCCGCTGTCGAGCCAGACGACCCGATGCCAGATGACCCGATGCCCGCTGTCAAGCCAGACGACCCGATGCCTGATGACCCGGTGCCCGCTGTCGTGCCTGGTGACTCAGTGCTCGCTGTCGTGCCAGATGACTCGGTGCCCGCTGTCCAGCTTGGTGACTCGATACCCGCTGTCGTGCCAGATGACTCCGTGCCCGCTGTCGTGCCAATGACTCCGTGCCCGCTGTCGTGCCAGATGACTCCGTGCCCGCTGTCGTGCCAGATGACTCCGTGCCCGCTGTCGTGCCAGATGACTCCGTGCCCGCTGTCGAGCTTGGTGACCCAGTGCCCGTGGTCCTGCCAGATGACTCGGTGCCCGCTGCTCCGCCAGATGACTCGGTGCTCGCTGTCGTGCCAGATGACTCGGTGCCCGCTGTTGTGCCAGATGACTCGATGCCCGCTGTCGAGCTTGGTGACCCAGTGCCCGTGGTTCTGCCAGATGACTCAGTGCCCGCTGTCCTGCCAGATGACTCGGTGCCCGCTGCCTTGCCTGCTGCTCCGCCTGATGGCCCGGTGCCCGCTGCCTTGCCTGCTGCCCAGCCTGACGTGCCTCTGCCTGCTGCCCAGCCTGACGTGCCTCTGCCTGCTGCCCAGCCTGACGTGCCTCTGCCTGCTGCCCAGCCTGACGTGCCTCTGCCTGCTGCCCAGCCTGACGTGCCTCTGCCTGCTGCCCAGCCTGACGTACCAGCTCCTGATGCCCAGCCTGCTTCTGGAAATCCTGTGTCCAGCAATCTGCCTTCCTGCAGTCTCCTACAAAAAGATAGGCCTATCAGCAGGAGACCCAGCCAATCGCTTGATTCCGGCAGTGGGATGTCCAGCCAGTTGCCGGACCCAGGCGGTGGAACATTTGGGCCATTACGGATTGTTTGGAGCGTCCTGAGGCCGCTCCTTGAGGAGGGGGGGTACTGTCAGGAATGGACTTGCCAATGGTGGTGGGACTCACCTGCCTTGTGGGCTGCAGTACCAGGGCTGGCCAGCGGGTGCTCTCAGCAACCAGTGGCTCACTCCTGCAATGAGCCATCACTTGAGGCTGATTACAGCAGGTGTATTTAAGGAATGGCCAGGCCTGTGATCAGGGCCTTGGTGTATGTTTCCCATGAGCCCCTGTACCTGCATCCTGTCTGCTTCCTGCCTGATCCTGATTCTGCTTTAATCCTGACTCTGCATGAACTCTGCCTGTCCTGACCTTGGCTATTCCTGACTACGCTTCCACCTGCTCCTTGTACCTTGCCTGCCCGTTTGCTACCGACCCGGCCTGCCCGACTACGTTTAGTATTGTTCTTATTGTTATCTGTTGGAGGTTTGGTTGCACTGCGTTTATGTATTGTTTAGTCTTTAATAAATTGTATTGTTTATACTATACCCGGAGCCTGTGTTTCCCTGTGTCAGTCCACACATTTCTGGTCATAAAATAAACTTATATATAAAATCTATATATAAAATCGAGCGCAGTGTATAGGTGTAAGTACGGTAGCTGCTTGCACAAAAAGGCACCTCGGGAACCTCCAAAGTAATTGATAAAGAATGAGAGTGCAGCGCTAACCCAAATAGCGATTAAACATATGATAGACCACATATGATAGTGGATCAGTAAAATGTCAGTGTAAGTTCATCAGATGTGCTGAAAATGCATACAGTCTCCAATATGTAAAAAACCAAAAGTAGTGACTTTCAGAAATAATAGTGCACTTGTAATGGAATTCACAAGAACCCGATAAAAAGTTTCTGTTCGAATTCAACTGGTAGATCTTTTGACATTCAGTCTACGATCACATGCTACAGCTCCTATGTTGTCTACCTTTTGGAATGTAGTTGCGGGAAGCAATATGTAGGTAGAACGACAAGGAGACTGAGAGACAGATTGAGAGAACACCTGGTCAATATTAAGAAAGGTTACAAGGAGCACTCCTTGTCTATGCATTACCGCCAGCGACACAATAGGAATCCACATTCCCTGCGTTTTGTGGGTATCGATACCATCAAAAGTAACTGGAGGGGTATCCACAAAAAACGAGCGGTCTCCATGCTCGAGACCAAATGAATATATCTTCTACAGTCCCAAGTTCCACAGGGACTAAACGTAGAATTAGATATTAATTGTTTCATCGATACCAGCTGATCGATCGTTTATGATCTAAAGTACATTATTACTTTTAGAATTTAATATTTCTAATGATTTTACATTATAAACCAGATTGGTTTTAATCTATATGTTTGACGTAATTTGTCTTTACTTGTATTCATACTAGAGTAACATAATCGCTTTCAATAAGTTGATGCACCTTAATCTTAGTACATTGGTTTTAAAATTTAATATTTTTAATGATATTACTTTTTAACCAGAGTGGTTTTAATTTATATGTTTGACGCATTTGATGTATTTTGCCTTTATCTGTACATTCCTATTGGAGTGCTATAATCGCTGTAAAAAGTCGATGCACCTTAGTATTTTCTAGTTTAATATATTTCTTAATATTGTTTCACCACGCTGTTCTTGTTACAATGGGGCATTAAGTATGTTCCATGTGTAATTTCAGCTAATCCACTTGCCCCGTGTTGATTTAGGAATGCAGTATCTTGTTCCCACTAAGATTACTGCTGAACCAACACTTGTACAGTTGTGGCCAAAATTATTCAACCCCCACTGAAATTGAGTGTTTTGGCCAGTTTGACATTGCTTTTGATCATTCAGTCATCTTGCTTACATTTACATTAAAGAGGCACTTGTAGGTCAGACAAATATAACATAACAGTTATAATGAAATAACCACAAATGTCTTTTCTGTGCTCACAGCATTATCAGTTTTATTCAACCCCCAAGTGACATTCAATCTTAGTACTTAGTACAGCATCCTTTTACAGTTATAACAGCTTTTAAACGTGAAGCATAGCTTGACACAAGTGTCTTGCAGCGATCTACGGGTATCTTCGCCCATTCTTCATGGGCAAAGGCCTCCAGTTCAGTCACATTCTTAGGCTTGCGCACTGCAACTGCTTTCTTTAAGTCCCACCAGAGGTTCTCAATCGGATTTAAGTCTGGTGACTGCGATGGCCACTCCAAAATGTTCCAGCCTTTCCTCTGCAACCATGCTCTAGTGGACTTGGAGGTATGCTTGGGATCATTGTCCTGTTGAAAGGTCCAACGTCTCCCAAGCCTCAGGTGTGTGACGGACTGCATCACGTTTCCATCCAATATCTCCTGGTACTGAAGAGAATTCATGGTACCTTGCACACGCTGAAGCTTCCCTGTACCTGCAGAAGCAAAACAGCCCCAAAGCATGATTGACCCTCCACCATGCTTCACAGTAGGCAAGGTGTTCTTTTCATCATAGGCCTTGTTCTTCCTCCTCCAAACATAGCGTTGATCCATGGGCCCAAACAGTTCTAATTTTGTTTCATCAGTCCACAGAACACTATCCCACAACTTTTGTGGTTTGTCCACATGGCTTTTGGCATACTGCAGTCGACTCTTCTTATTCTTTGGAGACAGCAAGGGGGTACGCCTGGGAGTTCTGGCACGGAGGCCTTCATTACGCAGTGTGCGTCTTATTGTCTGGGCTGAAACTTCTGTACCCACATCTGACAAATCTTTTCTCAGTTCCTCAGCAGTCACACGGGGACTTCTCTCCACTCTACGCTTCAGGTAGCGCACAGCAGTCGAAGTCAGCATCTTCTTTCTGCCACGACCAGGTAGCGTTTCAACAGTGCCCTTTGCCTTGAATTTGCGAATGATGCTTCCTAAGGTGTCTCTTGGTATGTTTAACATCTTTGCAATCTTCTTATAGCCATTGCCCTTCCTGTGAAGAGAAATCACCTCTTCTCTTGTCTTCCTGGACCATTCTCTTGCCTTCACCATGTTTGTAACCACACCAGTAAATGTCTAGAAGGAGCTGAGTATCACAGTCATTTTAAAGCTGCCTAATTGGTGCTTATTATGCTTGATTGCTGCTCGGTGACATCCACAGGTGTTTTCAATACCTGATGGAAAGCACCTGTATGAACCTCTGTTCTTCAGAGTGGTAGTCTTTAAGGGGTTGAATAATTGTGGCAATGAAGAAACCACATAAGAACCATTTACTACTGTATTACATAAACAATTGATGTCATTTTAGTTGCATTTGGGTAGTTACAACGTCCTTGTAGGATTTGATTCTGAATACAATTCCAAATGTACACTATAGTCCCTAAACCCCTTTACAGCATTGGGGGTTGAATAATTTTGGCCACAACTGTATGTCCATAATGTGTTTTGGCTTCTTAAAAATGGCCGCCGCGAACGCTAGTGCGCATGCGCGACCGCTACTGCGCATGCGCGAACCGGCAATAACGGCGCCGCCGCATTGCGGTGTATTTTGGCGCTTTTTTATGTATAAAAACACTCCTTTTACCACTGGCACAGTCCCTCTGATGATGTGTACTCACACGATACGCGTTAGGGAAGTGCCAAGCTATTTATATCCTGTGTACATGTACCTCTGGTCTGGCCGTTTATGAGCAGCTGAACCGTTGTTAGTAAGTTCTTTTCTGATTATTTACCTACTTTAATAAACGATATCACACTATTTGAGACCTTTTTCCACGGGCTCTTTATTTCTGGGGAGCCTGTAATTCTGAAGGTCCTGGGGCTGTGCTGAGCAAAGGACACATCTGCAAGTGACATCCCTGGATCCATGACACAGCTCCTCCTGGAACGGATGACATCTAGTGGTCGCCCTATAGATGACATCCGCCTGATCCTCTAATACAGTGGCTGGACTCAGCTTCCATCCGGATAGATGACATCTAGTGGTCACCCTATAGATGACATCTCCTGGCTCCAGTGATACAGTGGCTGAGCACCAGGGGCAGGTCTTAAATGCTCCATGCGCTTTAATATGCACTATCTGGTTAGTGCATTATTTGGCTATTATCATTTCTGAAAGTCACTACTTTTGGTTTTTTACATATTGGAGACTGTATGCATTTTCAGCACATCTGATGAACTTACACTGACATTTTACTGATCCACTATCATATGTGGTCTATCATATG
Organism: Staurois parvus; assembly: GCF_062004578.1. Classification (NCBI taxonomy): domain Eukaryota; kingdom Metazoa; phylum Chordata; class Amphibia; order Anura; family Ranidae; genus Staurois; species Staurois parvus. The sequence continues at coordinate 178,921 of NW_028318036.1, read as the reverse complement.
TTTAATCGCTATTTGGGTTAGCGCTGCACATTTCTGGTCATACCCGTATCCCTAACAAGCTGTTTAGTGGTTTCTGGGGTTAGGAACGTGCGTATTTTGGCGATGTTGCGGAGGTGGAGTCTGCATGAGTTTGTTAAAGATTGGACTTGGGGCTGGAAGGATAGGTTGGAGTCCAGAATGATACCAAGTACTCTGGCCTGCGGGGCAGGTTTGATGGTGGCGTTGTTGGACATGATGGAGAAGTCAACGGGGATGGTGTGCGGGCCGGGGGGAAGACAAGAAACTCGGTTTTGGAGAGGTTCAGTTTAAGGAAGTGGAGCGACATCCAGTCTGATATGTCGCTTAGTAGGTGTGTGATTCGGGCGGAGACTGAGGGGGTTAGGTGGGGGGTTGAGAGACAGATTTGTGTGTCGTCGGCATATAGGTGGTAGTTAAAGCCGTGAGAGTGTATGAGTTGGCCAAGGGAGAAGGTGTAGATGGAGAAGAGAAGGGGCCCGAGGACGGAGCCTTGAGGGACCCCAACAGAGGGGTAGTGAGGGGGAGGTGGTAGCATTATAGGTAACGCTGAAAGAGCGTTGTGACAGGTAGGATGAGAGCCAGGAGAGCAGAATCTCTGAGGCCGAGGGAGTGTAGTTTTTTGAGGAGGAGGGGGTGGTCGACTGTGTCGAAGGCCGCGGAGAGGTCAAGGAGTAGGAGCACTGAAGAGTGGCCATTAGCTTTGGCAGTCAGCAGGTCGTTGGAGAGTTTTAGTAAGTCAGTTTCGGTGGAGTGTAGGGGACGGAAGCCGGACTGTAGGGGATCGAGGAGATAGTTGTCGTTGAGGTGAGAGCTTAGGTGGGTGTAGTCTAGGCACTCGAGTTTGGATGTGAATGGGAGCAGGGAGATGGGTCTGAGGTTGTTCGGGTCATTGGGGTCCAGGGAGGGCTTTTTAAGTATGGGTGTCAGGGCTCCCGGTAAGACCAGAGATGCGTGAACTGACACAGGGAAACGCAGGCTCAAGTATGGTGTAACACTATAATTTATTAAGGGTTATACACAAATATAACAAAACCAAACCTCCAACTGATAACGGAATGTACACAGATAAGAGCAGTCAGGGCTGGCGAGGTGGAGTGGTCAGGCGGGCCTGGTCAGGAATCATCGGACAGACAAGACACAAAGGAGCAGGCTGGAGAGTGGTCAGGTATAGCCGAGGTCAGGACAGGCGGAGTTCATTCAGGGTCAGGATCAAGCAGAATCAGGAAGCAGACAGGATGCAGGTACAGGGGCTCATGAGAAACATACACCAAGGCACTGACTGCAGGTCTGGCCATTCCTTAAATACACCTCCTGCAATCAGCCTCAGGTGATGGCTGACTGCAGGAGTGAGCTTCTGGTTGCTGAGAGTACCCGCTGGCCAGCCCTGGTACTGCAGCCCACAAGGCAGGTGAGTCCCACCATTCCCCACAAGGCAGGCAAGTCCATTCCTGACAATGGGGGTGATGTGTGCATGCTTCAGAGGGGAGGGGAAAGTGTCGGAGGAGAGGGAGAGATTAAAGATGTGGGTGAGGGAGCATAGGATGGAGGGGGAAGGAGGTTGTAGGAGTTGTGAGGGGATAGGGTCGAGGGGGCAGTTGGTGAGGCGGGCATCAGAGAGGACCTTGGAGACTTCCTCGATGGTAGTAAGGTCAAAGGTGCGGAGTGTTGAGGGGGCTTCAGTATGAGGAATGTGGGGTGGGGTGGAAGTGGAGGTCAGAGCAGTGGTGGGGCCGTGGGAGAGGGATGATGAGGGGGTAGCTGAGTGAGGGTGAACGGGGTGGGAGGGAGTTTGAGCAGTGATGAAGTCCTTGTGGGTTATGTCGAGGGAGAGGGGGGATGAGGGGGTAGCTGTGTGAGAGGGGACGTTTTGAGAAGTGTGAGTTGCGACGATGTCCTTGCGAATTGTGTCAATCTTGTTTTTGAAATGATTGGCAATCTCAAGGGCGGTGAGTGAGGTGCTGGGTGGATTTTGGATTTTTCAGCTGGACAGCCTTTACCCCATTGGTTTAAAGAATTAATGTACACAGCATAGTCTTAGTAAGGATCTATGTCCCTCCTCCTACCTAGACTTTGCTTTCTTGCCTAGGCCAAACTTTTTTCCTTCACTACTAGGAGCTCCTACTACTAGTAAACAAATGTATCCAAATAAGTGGATATGCAGAGCGCTATACGCAAATGGCCACAAGATGGTGCTAGACCAATCAAAATCCCATAATAAATCGGATCTTGTCAAACAAGTGAACATGTAATCCTGTAGTGGAAATAGTTTATTAACCAGTTAAGCTCCACCCTATAGCAGATTTACTGCTACAGGGCAGACTCCCTGCGCAAAATCACATAAACGTGATCCGCGCTCCCACTGTGCTTGCGGGTTGGGGCGCGAATGCCTAACGATTCGGCAGTGCTGTGATTCAGTGCAGGACCGATCGGGCAGCAGATTCAGGCCAGTGATGTTCAGCCTGGATCTGCTGATTGATCCCTGCCCTATCAGAGATCTTCCTGTACCTGTGTTTACATTATGCAGGCACAGGAAACTATGCAATCTTCTCTTCCTGGAGCACATTCTGTTCCAGAGAGAGAAGAAAGCCGATCCACGTGCGTCAAAGCACTACACTGAGACAGTAAAATCATAGCTAGGTCACATTTAATCCTGATTGCCCCCAGTTAACGCCTTCACTGCCCTGTCACCAGTGTCATTAGTACAGTGTATAACATTTTCAACTGATAACTGTACTAGTGTCACAGGCGACTTCAGATAACCGTTCACATAAGTATAGTGTCCCAAAAAAGACAGCATTAGCTGGATCAGCCCTGGCACCTGCGTTTAGTCCCTACGCTTACCCCCCTTCTCCCCAAGCAAGTGCAGTGTCAGTAGATCCCTGTCACTTCATACATTGCACACAAAACTGAAGGGTTAGCAAGATCTGGTCGGTTAACTCCTAGCACTAGCAGGTACATTTTTTGGTATCGCTTCAAGCAGTCCCTGACAGCCAGGTGCTTTTTTTTTCCCCGTGAGTCGCACTAGGTACCTATAAATTTAGTGGCCAAAATGTCCAACGAATGGTATTCGAGTGAAGAGGCCTACAGGACTGACAGATGAAAGCAAAGGGGAGTCCTCACAGACAGAATCCGGGAGCAGAGTGCCAGTTCTAGAGCTGCTCTACCTTTTGGTGAACTGGCGAGCACCAGCAGCCTTGTACATCCTGGTCTTTTTCATACCGGCACTGCAGTATCACTTGGTGATGTAGCGAGCCCCATAAGTGCAGTACAAGCTGGTGCGGTTGCTAGCTCAAGTAGAGCCACTAAGAATTCGAACACAGGCCCGTAGAGCCCATAGTGTCCCTTCCAGATGTGCTTGCAAATCCTGATTGGTAGCCCACAAATTCTGCAGCACCTGTACTTCCCGCATTCACTGCCCATGGGGATGGATTGTGGATCAAAGCAATTTATACGTACAATTTATCGCCACCAACCCAAATTCTAACCTCGCCAGACCATTTGCATGGAAACCTATTACGGTTTCCGAATTTAAAATTTTTTTTGGGCCTAACCCTCAACATGGGCATTACTAAAAAAAAAATGAATTGCAGTTGTATTGGTCCACAGACCAAATTCATCTTATGCCCATTTTTCTGCTGCCATGGCCAGGCATACATATGAGAACATAATGCAATTTTTATGCATTTAAATGACAATACACTGTTGTCATCGGGTGACCCTGAATTTGAGCGGTTCCACAAAATTCGTCTTCACGTAAATCACCTTAACCAGCAATTTGCAGATGTGTATATTCCCCAGCAAAACATCTGCGTTAATGAGTCCTTCATTAATTTTTCTGGCCGGCTTGCATTCAAACAACTTCTCCCCAGCAAGCGTGCCAGATATGGGGTCAAAATGTGTAAGACCTGTGAGAGGGCAACAGGCTATACATGTAATTTTCAGATTTTCGAGGGAAAAGATAGTCACGTGGAGGGACCCGGATGCCCAGACGACCAGATGATGAAGCCGAACTTAGTTTCCCGTAAAGCCAGACGCTGGTACAAAAAAGTGTCTGTAGATTTATTTCAATTGGCTCTGTAAAACATTTTTGTGCTTTACAAAGCAACTGGAAGAAGTGGATCCTTCCTAAAATTCCAGGAAGAGATCACGGCCCTTTTGTATCCAGAAGGTCCTGTGGCCCGAACCCCCAACCCAGATGCAGTTAGCTGGCTGCATGAGAGGCATTTTCCTGATGCTATTCCTGGTACCCCAACCCAAAAGTCTCCCCAAAAAAGATGCGTCTATAGCAGACATAAAATTAGGCGTGACACCCGCTTTTTTTGTCCCTCCTGTCCTGGTCTCTGCCTCAAGAACTGCTTCCGTCGCTACCGCACACTAATGGAGTATTAGTATATAGGGTATAGCACGGCACAGTCTAAGGCACATATATACACAGGGTTGCAAAAGATGTTGGGTAATCAGGAAACTGGCTACTGCATTTTGTAAGACCCTAATATCTGCATGTTATAGTTTAAAAAACAAAATAAAACAGTAAAAAAAACTGTAAAAAAAAAATTGTTTTATTGAGTTACTGTTTTCTTGTTAACCATTGCCGTTTTCTTTGCAGGAGTGCCATTCAGCTGCAGCACTGATCTGTTTATCTGGCAGCAGCAGGGCCTTGCTTCCAGAATATACATAAGTGTGTGCAGCGCTGTTGGATGAGATTTTTCATCCGCAGTTAAATAAAGAACATAATATACCCAAGCATGGGGGCCTGGGGTGGATTGCCCCTAGGCTTCGGCATATATATTTTAAACATTTTTTTTGGCAGAGATTTCTTCATTCACATCAATGTAAATAGAGGAATTTGTTAGGTTCTCTTTTTTTCATTCAGTTCATGGGCTGAAGGAAAAAAAAACATTTAATTTATGCACACCATTAGAAGTGGGTGGATGCAGGGTGGTATATTCTAAAGGTGGGCATACCACACATTTTTTCTGTGAGAGATTTCTTCTCTTTTTTCCCATTCAGTCCACAGGCTGCAGTAAATAAAAAAAAATAAAATAAAAAAAAAAGAAGAAAATAGCATATATCACTGGACTTTCAGTGGTTATACCAGAATGATGCCTGCAGCTGCAGGCATCATCCTGGTATCCTTTTTTTTTTTTCAGGTGGCGATCAGCTTTATTATTTATTTCAGGTACTTCTATAGCGCCATCAATTTACGCAACGCTTTACATATATATTGTACATTCACATCAGTCCCTAACCCTCAAGGGGCATACAATCTAAGGTCCCTAATTTACATTGATACATACACATACTAGGGCCAATTTAGACAGGAGCCAATTAACCTACCAGCATGTCTTTGGATTGTGGGAGGAAACGGGAGTACCTGGAGGAAACCCACGCAGGCACAGGGAGAACATGCAAACTCCAGGCAGGTGGTGCTGTGGTTGAGATTTAAACCGATGACCTTAGTACTGCCAGGCGGAAGTGCTAACCATTTAGCCACTGTGCTCCCCAGCTTTCATGTAAAAGAAGTCCTAGTGGCTAATTAGCCACAGGATTGTTTTTACAAGCAGCGGGAGGAGATCCCCACCCTCCCTCCTGCTGCCTTCCATGAATTTCTCGTGCAGTCCTTTGCCATCGGAGAACATGAGAATGCAGCCGGTATTTCCGCCAGCTGACCACAGATCTGATTGGAGACTGGAATGGGGCCAATCATCTCTATAGTATAAGAAACTGGAAGCTACGAGTATTTCATCACTTCGGTTTCACCGGATATAAACAGTGCCATTTTTTAATTGGGAAAGAATCTGATCACACTGATTTTGGTGAGATCAGATAATGTAAGGGCAGAGGATATATCTAGAGTCTCTTATTAAATTCCTTAGGATGTCTACTTTCCAAAAAGGGTTCATTTGGGGGTGTGGTTATGTTATCCTGGCATTTCAGGGCCTCCAAACTGTGATAGTAGTAGGTAGTGAGGAAGTGAAATAAGGAAGTTATGCACTTTCAGGCTTTGAAAGTGGTCATTGGATTTCGAGCTCCTGTATGTGGCTAGGCTCCCAAAAAGTCTCTCGCACGTGGTATCCCCATAATCAGTTAAAGTAGCAGAATATATTTTGGGGTATAATTCCACATATACCTATGGCATGTGTGAACAATATATAATTTAAGTGATAACTCTGTGTAAGAAAAAATGTTTTATTTTTTTTTTTGTAATTTTCCAAAAACTTGTGTTAAAAAAATATAAAGTATTCCATTGACTTAACATGCCTCACAGCAAATAGTCTGTGGTGTTTACTTTCCAAAAAGCGGTCATTTGTAGAGGGATAATGTTATCCTGGAATTTGAGAACCTTTGAAACTGTAATAGGTAGTGAAGCACCTTCAGGCTTTCAAAGTGGTCATTAGATTTTGGGCTAATCTGTATGTGGCTTGTCTGCCAAAAAGTCTCATACATGTGATATCCCCATACTCAAAAGAAATAGCAGAAAACTTTTTTGGGTGTAATTCCAAATATACCCATGGCATATGTGAGCATTATACCATTTAAATGTCAACTTTGTGTAAAAAAAAAGAAAAAAAATTGTCATATTCCAAAAAAAGTGTAGAAAAAGATAAAAAAAAAAAAAAAATCTCCCATGGATTCAAAATGCCTCTGAGCAGATAGCTTAGGGTGTTCACTTTCTGACAAGGGGTCATTTGGGGGTGTTTTTACTGCCCTGGCATTTTAGCACCTCAAGAATTGTGATAGGTAGTCAGAAAGTAAAATCTGTGTAAATTCCATTATCTATACCATAGTTTGAAGATGTTATAACTTTTACATAAACCAATATACACTTATTGGGATTTTTTTACGGAAAGACGTGTAGCAGAATACATTTTGGCCTATATTTATGGCTAAATTTGAGTTAACTATATATTTTTTTATAACAACCTTTTTTTTTGTCTATAGTGCAAAAATAAAAAACCCAGTGGTGATCAAATAGCACTAATAGAATGATCCATTTGTGTGAAAAAAAAGGAAAGCAATTTCCTTTGGGTACAGCATTGCATGAGCAAGCAATTATTAGTTGAAATAGAAGAGCGCCAAATAACAAAAAAAAAAAAAAAAGGCCTGGTCTGGAAGGGGGGTGGGGTATGGTAAATCTTCTAGAGGGCAAGTGGTTAAGTAAAAAAAAAAAAAAAAAATACATTAAGTGTAAACCTATGAGATAAAAGGAGCCAAATAATTCCACTTCCGTAGGTAATGGTGTATTCATTGGAAAGGCAGGAAGAATTATTCAGAAATGCTGAGCCTGGAATAGATTGCAGTGTCCTCCGGTGTGAGAATGGTCAGTGTTGTGTGTTGGAACAGCACACCAGAAGGGACGTCCGTGCGCACTGGAAGTAACCTGTTGGACCACAGGAGGACCGTAAGCAGGAGCTACAGCCAAACCTGGGAACAAAACTTGGTTCATACACATCCTGGTTGTCATGACAACACAGTTCGTCTATCCATCATAGACAATCTAGCATTTCGGACAGCAAAAGTAATGAATACTTAAACAGTTCATTACCTGCTCGTCTGAATGTTATTTATGTGCTACACTATCCATGTAACCTACTGTATGTTGGTCGGACTACACGTACATTATATAAAAGTGTGGAGAAGCACAACAGTTGGATTACTGGAGGATGCGACAAGCACAGTGTTCCCCGCCATTTTCTTCTACATCACAAGGACTTTAAATTTATGGAAGTCATGGCTATTGAATGTATAATGGAAAAGGTGCCTTACTTTGAGGTTCTCCCTTCTTTGTAGAAGGGAGACATTTTGGATTTATAAACTGGGTTCTATGGCACCTGTGGCCTTAACCACATACCAACTGCCCTATAGCAGATATACTGCTACAGGGCACCAGGAGTGCGCAAAATCACATATATATGATTTTGTATTTCCAGGTAGGGGGCGCGAGCAAGCCCTACCCCCACCGCCATTCATGGCCATCGATCACTGGGTACCGTCCGGTGATTACCGAGCATCTCCGACGGGGAGGAGGACTGCTTTGTTTGTTACAGTCCTCCTCTGTCGGCTCGGGAGCACAGCCATCCAGAGCAGTGTGCTTACATGTGCTGGTACACACCACCCCCCAGTAAAACACTTCCAGCACAGGTAACCCTTTGATCAGCCCTCATGTTAACCCCTTCCTGCCCAGAGTCATTAGTACAGTGTCCATGCTTTTTTATAGCACTGTATTGGTGTTACTGGGGATGTCAATGACACCAAGTCAGTTCCCCCTCGTGTCAGAAAGCCCGCCGCAGTCCCACTACAAGTCGCTGATCGCCGCTATTACTATATATATATATAAAAAAAATTCCAGTATCTTTACCGCCATTTGTAAACGCTATAAATGTCACATAAACCAATTAATTTACACGTATTGGGATTTTTTTTTATAGCAAAGACATGTAGCAGAATACATTTTGGCGCAAGTTTAAAGTCAAAAATATTGTTTTTTTTCCTCAAACTTGTCGGTCTTATTTTTTTTCCATAGCACAAAAAATAAGTGCACAGGTGATCAAATACTGTTGAAAGAAAGCTCAATTCGTTGGAAAAAAAAAAGGACGTAAATTTCATTTGGGTGCAGAGTTGCATGACAGCGCAATTCTCAGTTAAAGTAACGCAAAAAATGGCCTGGTCAGTAAAGGGGGTAAATCCTTAGGAGGGAAAGTGGTTAACAAACACTTGGAAATTCAAAATGTTGTATAACACTGTATATTATAAGCTGGTTTCATACGTATACTTAGATTTTTAGATGTTGGGTGTACGCATGTATATATGTGCGTTTATACATATATGTACACGTTGTATAACACCATGCAATATACACTAGGTTCATGTCCATATCTGGGTTCACAGATGTTGGCCAGACGCACATAAATATATATATATGCACATATATTAAACTTAATTTTAAGCCCCCTTGAACTATGGACATTTGCATGCATATACTGTGCATGCAGGTACATATTTTAATTTCACTCTGAAGCCCTTTTGAACTGTGGACATAGACATGTACTTAAAGTGGTAATAAACCGCATCTTCAAAAGGTAAAAAAAAATAAAAATTCCCTGCAAGGTAATACCATCATGAAGGACATTAAGAAGGGGACTTGCCTTAAAACTAAGCATTCCAGCGGCGCGCTGTCACCACTGCAGAGGCTTCCATCTTCCCCTGGTCTTCCTTCCGGGTTCGCAAGCTTCGGCCATCTGACTGGCTGTCTGACTGACTACCTGCCACGACACAGTGCATGCGACGGCTCTCAAAGAGCGAACGTCTGCTAAACTGTGCACGTTCAGGAGATATTAATTTTAACTGAGGTAAGATTTATTATACTTTAAATGCACACATACATGTTGCATCTTACCTCATCTTATTTTGTTTGTTTTTTAGTCATACCCCAATTTGATATTTTATGATTATTTGTATTATTTATAGGTTTATGCATATATTTTTTTATTTATTATCCTCTCTCTCTTTTTCCCTTTCAACTGCGTTATTTATACTGTTCTTACCGTAAAATTAGTTGTATGCAATTATAGGGTTGTGCTGTTCGTGGCAGTGATAATTATTCATGTTGTACCTTTAAGAGACCTTTCAGCCTCCCTCTTATCTGCTCACCCCCTCCTGGGGGCTAGCCTTTTAAATTCTACCTCCTCTGGTTGACATATGACTTTGGCAAAGCACTATGCATGTTAAACATGTTGTAATGACAACCATTACATGCCCAGGATGTGTATGAACCAAGCCTGACTGCCAGGTTTGGCTGTGGCTCCTGTTCCGGTCCTCCTGCAGTCCCTCTGAGGTTACTTTCGGTGTGTGATTCCAGCACACACCACTGACAGTTCTCACACCGGAGGACACTGCAGTCTATTCCAGACTTCACCACAGCATCACCATTTCTGGATAATTGTTCCTGCATTTTCAGTGCATACATCTATACCTACGGAAGCCGGTACACAACACCTTTCTTATTCCTGCCACATAGTTGAAGAATTGTTTGGTAACATCTTTTTAACTCATAAATGTAAACTAAATGTATGTCTTATTTTTTACTTAAACTGTTTCCACTACTGGATTACAAGTTCACATGTTTGACAAGACCTGATTTATTATGGGACTTTGATTGGTCAGAGTTTGTTTTGCAACTTAATTTGTACTGAATTTTGTATAATTTTTTGTGGCTTCTTATAACTATGTTTTCAAGTGTTGGGTTGCATAACCAGTTGTAATTTAGCCCAGTCCTCCTGTCTCTTCCTTGTTCCATATTATGGACGTTAGGGTCAAGCTTTGTTTTCTTATTGGTTATAGATCACTTCAAGACTTGGGATTCAACAGCAATGATGTTTAAGTCAGTGACTGAGGAGGATGAAGCAGGGGGCCTTTAGACAGCAGGTCTGGTTGGTTCAAAAAAGGCCAGCAGTCATCTCCTGGTGCAATATGGATCACCAATTTTTTTCTCTTCCTCTATTTTGAAGAGCAGAGGAGGAAACATCTGCACTGGAGGGAAGGCATATATTAACCTGAATAGAGTCCATTGAATTACCTGAGTGCTACAGTATCCTTGGTCCTGGTCATAAGCAGTTATAATTTGGTGTTAAACCTAAAGGCCAGGATGTCCACATCTGAAGTAACCCATTTCTGATATGACTGAAGATGTCAGGAATGAAGGGGCCATTCCTTTTGGTCCAGGTAGGGACAAGGAATCTGCCTTCCAAGTGTCCACTCCTGAGATGTGAACAGCAGAGATTGCTGAACAGATTTCTGCCCAGTAGATAATCACTTGCTTCCTTCAAGGCTGTTCAACCCGACCCCGAAGACTGAGGTAGGCCACCGGTATTGCATTTTCTGACTGCAACCTGATTGAGTATCCCTGGAAACAGGGGTCCAGTGGTGCAGAGATAATTTTATTGCTCTGCGTTCAAGGATGATGATTAGGAGCTTTGCTTCCCTAGGTAACTAGAGAGCCTGAACTGTGAGAGACTGGCATCTGTTCTCACCTTCCAAGACTGGACTTACAAACCAACAAGCTAGGGGGTTCCTTGATTGACTGGAGAGAAGCATAGGGAAGAGATGAAGTGTTTTTTGTTTCAGGCCAGCAGAATGTTGTGTTGGACAGACCTTCAGTGGAACTAAGCTAAGGGAGTAGCCTTGAATGAGGCCTCCATGAGACCAGGACTTTCAGGGAGAATCTCTCAGAGGGATGTCTTTGGGATCTTAGGGTTTGAGCATATGACCTTTTCTGCCTGAGGCACTCTTTTGTAAGTCGATTACCCTTGAAAAATCTGAATAGTCCTTTGGACAGTTGAAGACAGTTCTGAGGGAGAGGATTCCTTTGGAAGAGGTTCATCTAAGTACCCTGTAACCTGGATGTCCTGAGTTGTTAAGATGGCAAGAAGGGATGCAAGCAGCTTTGTGTATACTCTGCATGCAGAGGATAAGACAAAGCGCAGTGCGACAAACTGGAAATGCTTGTAACCTACTGTGAAAGTAAGAAAGCCCTGATGAGGTGGGTAAATGGGAATATGGAGGTAGGCATCATAAAATCTAGTGCTGCCAAGTATTATCTTTGTCTCAGGGAGGCAATAACTGAGCTTGTGGATTCCATGCTAAACTTGTGAACGAGAAGGTACTTGTATAGGGGTTTTAGGTCCAGGATAGGATGAATACCTTTGCTAGGATTTGGTACCCTTAACAGATTTAAATGGAATCCGTTCAACCTGTCCTGCACAGGATCCAAACGACACCTGTCTGAGACAAGAGATAGTCCAAGGCAGTCTATAAATCTGACTGACCTAGGGTAGATTTTGCTTGATTTGAAAGAATAAATAGATGAGGGGAGAAAATATTTTGTGCCACCAACTGAAACCATAGTTCTAGGACATCTGTGATCCAGAGCGCAGCAAACTGTAACAGACATAACCCCACTCTTTAGCGTGAGGGTACCTTTTCATTGTGAAAGAGGCTTTGGGGTAGACCTTTTGGGCTTTGTGTTCTTAGACAGAATTTTAAGACTGAAAGGTAGCGGTGAGACACTCTGTGTTTAGAGGAGGCAAAAGACCCTGAAAAAGGGGGTTTTGTAGCCTTCTGTTTTGACATCCTCCACGAACATGTTAAGTGCCTCACCAAAGCTCTCCTATAAAGGGCACACGAATGAGGCATCCTTTACAGGCAGTTTCAGCTGTCCAGGATTTCAGCCATAGGATTCTTCAGATCCTGTTGACTGCTCATCACCCTAATCCAATTAACTGTGGTTTGAAGAACAGAAATTACAATAATAACTGGTTGCAGGACTAGACCTGCATAAGTAAAGGGAGCCTTTAAGAGCATCTCAAATTTTCTGTCTGCAGAATCCTTAAATGAAGCAACATCTTTAACCACTAGCCTACAGGGCACTTATACCCCCTTCCTGCCCAGGACAATTTTCAGCTTTCAGCGCTATCACACTTTGAATGACAATTGCGCGATCATGCAACATTATACCCATATGAAATTTTTATCCTTTTTTTGAGACAGATAGAGATTTCTTTTGGTTGAATTTAATCACCTCTGGGGTTTTTATTTTTTCTTAAACAAACCAAAAACCACTGAAAATTTTGAAAAAAAAAAGTTTTTTCTTAGTTTTTGTTATACAATTTTGTAAATAAGTGATTTTTCTCCATCACTGATGTGCGCCATTGAGGCTGCACTGATGGGCACTGATGGACACTGATAGGTTGCACTGATGAGCATTGACAGGCATCACTGATGGGCACTGAAAGGCAGCATTGATACATGACACTGATAGGCGGCACTGACTGGCACTGTTAGGAGGCACTGACAGGAGGCACTGACTGGCACTGATAGGCAGCACTGATAGGTGGCACTGATTGGCAGCACTGATAGCACTGTTCAACAGGTAAAAAGTTTTGGGCATAAAATTAGCTAATCTTACATAATTTTGGGGTGCTGAAAACTAAAATGACCCTAAAAAATGTTGATTGGCTCTAGTTTCCATGATATATTCACCCATCTAATGACGTAAGCCATTCAAAATTATGATGCAACTTCAGCTGCATATTGCGCAATTGATACTGGTGACCAATAGAAAATTGCATGTATACTGAGATGATGCAATATTAGCCTTTAATTGCATCACTTCACTGCATAAAAGCTGCAGTATCTGATTGTAGTTCGACAGCGTCTTTACATTTCGTTTTATGCTTATATAGGCTACTCAGTAATGCCTCGAACTTGTGTGAATAAAGCAGATAATTTCTGCTATATCTGCGGTGAAATAACTTTTATCTCACAAAAAAGGAGGATAACAGGAATGATTAAGAAAGCCTACAACTTGTATTTTGGCTGCAAGATAGGAGACCAGGACAAGAGCTGGGCACCACATATATGCTGCAATTCTTGTGGGACGGCACTGGAGCAATGGTTGAATGGAAAAAAGGCATCTATGCCTTTCGCTGTGCCAATGATTTGGAGAGAGCCAACAGATCATGTTAGTAATTGTTACTTTTGTATGGTGCCTCCAATTGTAAAAGGGCTAAATAAGAAGAAAAAGTTATCTGTGCACTATCCAAATATTCCATCGGCAATACGTCCAGTTCCTCATGGAGAGGGGCTACCAATTCCTAAAGCACCAGAATCCTTCGTGGTTGAGTCAAGTGAGGAAGAACCTGAAGCGTGTAGTCACGTGCAGTTGTAAGAGATAGCCCTTTCCTCGAATACAAGAGAAAAGCCAAGAGAAGCAAAACCGACACAAACTGAAGACAAAACTAGTGAGAATCCTAAGTATTAAAATGATTCAACTTAGCTTATGGCTATAATTTTTCTTGGTAATCCTATGCAATATATTATGCCATTTAGGCTTTGTTATGTAGTCAATATCACTTGCTTTATATTTGTGGAAAGACATCTATCTATATAATTATTGTGCATTATGTAGTCATTACGTCTATAGTAGAAAACTTTCCGTTTACAGAAAAACTAGAGCCAATTGACAAATTTCATTGTTATATTTGAACTCAGAATGTGAAATTCATTAAGAAATGGATCCTTTTGTTTCCAAAACTGGCAAAAAATAAAAATTTGTTGAACAGTGTAGGTGGCACTGATAGGTAGCACTGACTGGCACTGATGGGTGACATTGAAAGGCAGCTCAGATGGGCACTGATATGTGGCATTGATGTGCACTGGTATGCACTTATGTGTGGCATTGATGTGGCACTGACACTGATGGGCACTGACAAGTGGCACTTCTGGGGCAACACTGATCATCAGGGCACACTGATCATCAGTGCACTGATGATCAGTGTACATATCCCCTCCGCGGAAAGCTGATTACCGGCTCTCCTCTCGAGCTGTCAGCGTGACAGCTCGAGAGGAGAGAAATGCCGATAACCGGCATTTCTGTGTTTACATGTGATCAGCTGTGATTGGACACAGCTGATCACATGACAGAGCCGACATCTTCGACTTTCTCCATGATCCGCTGTGTCCGAGGGACACAGCGGACCGGCGATCGGTGCGCTGCGTGCTCCCTGAGCCGCGCATGCGCAGTGAGAATGGTAGGACGTCATATGACGTCCTATCAGAACGAGAGAACCACCTTGCGTCCGTCATTGTACTATAGGGCGGGCGGAAGGTGGTTAATGGGTAGAGTAAGATGTTTAAGAATGAGACAGCAGAGTCCGGTATTGGAACAGTCCACTTTTTAGTGAACCGTTTTTGGTTTTTTTTTGCATATAGCTGAGCAATGATTCTTAGGAGGGTAAGAATTTTTTTTTTAAATCAAGCAAACTTTTTATTGAGAGGAACAGATATGCAGCCACGTCACATATTCAATGAAAACAAACACAGATCGATTAGACAAGCGAGTAATGCATTATACAGATTGTAGAGCCTTTGCCGCAAGCAACCAGCATAATAGATTTACAAAGAATAATCACTCCTAGATTGTAAGCTCTAACGAGCAGGGTCCTCTGTTTACTCTTGTAACAAACTGTATTGTAACTGTACTGTCTACCTTCATTTTGAAAAGCGCTGTGCAAACTGTTGGCGCTATATAAATTCTGTATAATAATAATAATCATTCCTCCTCTTCCTCATCACAAGCTAATATAGAGTCGAGCCATCTATCCCAAACTTTGTGATATTTAGCAGGGCTTCCTCTGTGTATATAAATAACCTTATATGGTAAAGTTCTATTTACCGCATATACCCACTGTGAAAACTTAGGCGACAGTGCCTGCAACCACATACGAGCAAGCAATAGTCTAGCCACAAATAGCGTCTCTTGCAAAAAAAAGTCTGGAATTTGTCGGTTTGTGAGCTAGGAAGAAGACCGAGCAGGTACTGTTTAGGGCACAGGGTAAGGGGGGGAGCCAATCTTGTCATGTAGGAACCAGACCACCTGAGACCAAGTAACCCCATATGAGGGGACAAGGACCATATTAAATGAAAAAAAGTACTATCAGGGTCCCCACATTTAGAGCAAAGTGGGCTATGTTGTGGCCTGTATTTAGACAATCAAATTGGTGTCAAGTAGGTTCTATGTATAATATATAGCTGAGTAAGACGGTGCTCGGGGAAACCGTCTTAGTCGAGGACAATACCTCCTCCCACATTTCATCATCCAGCTCCCCCATGTCCACCTCCGAGTGGGTTTTAAGGTGATATGCCATAATGATGCAGAAGGTGAAAGCAAAGCATTATAGAATGTGGACGTGAGTTTCTTAGATTCCATGCCCAAAATCACATTCAAAAGACAATTAGAGTTGGGTTGTAAAAGACAATCCCCAAACTGGGCCCGCAGAGCATGACGGAGCTGGAGATAACGAAAAAACAATGTAACGGAACCAGACCCTGACTGCACTTGGGTATTTCCGTAATAATACAACTCCTCCATCCGAACACTGACCACGGACACCATCGCTGACCATACGAGACCAGTCTTGAAATAAATCAGGAAATAGACTACTTTATTTTAACACAGATACAAGATATATACATTCAAGGGAACAATTCCCCCTCCCTACACAGGGTGGGGCAATCCACACCCAGTAACAAGAAACACCAGCAGACAGTCCCATCAGGGGGAATTCACAATATTAGGACATATCACCCTGCACCCCTAACAGGCACAGGGTGACTTACACATAAGAGGGATATGGGGAGCTGAGACAGGGGTCTCCTCACCTCTCCAAAGTGAGCTGCGTCCATGGGCCCCCCACCCAAAGTGACTCCCGTCACAAACAAAGTTGGGGAGGTCATATTCACCTTTGAGGGTTTGAAAAGATTTGACTCCCGCACTGGTGATCACCTGGGAAACAAATCCCCCTGTGGATCCATAGGCTAAAATCAGGGAGTGTGCGCAATTCGGGGAGATTCGGGTTATCCCACAAAGGGGAACAGGCATGGATATGCGGAAACTGCAACCTTCCAGAGTGAAATCTTGCAGTGGTGATACAGCAGTCCCCTCTGGCCCCCCACAGCCACGGGATCCCGCACAACCCGCAGTAATAACTGAAAGGGATGAACAACCCAGGAAAAAGCCGGGGCACACACCAGTGCAAGGTATCTATTCCTGTCCCGCTTATCCAAGTGGAAAAAATTAGACAATTGGGCTGCCAAATAATAAAGGTTAATATCCGGGAGGGCGGTACCCCCCCCCCCCCCCCCGATGTCTGGAATTTTTAATGGCGCGCCATGACAATTTGTGCCAAGCACTACCCCAAACAAAAGAGTTAAGCATAGAATCAAGGATTTTAAATACCCGCAACGATAAATATATCGGTGCGTGTCAAAGAATACAGAGAAGTTTAGGAAGGCGCACCATCTTAATCAAATTAACCTGTCCCATAACCCCAAGGGGGAGATGAGACCAGGCTTGCAATTTGAACTTTAGCATAGGATAAACGGATTCTAAATTAAGTCAGGAATAATCCGCAGCATCACGAAAGACCACAATCCCGAGACAGGTAATGTTGCTGACCCCAACCAGAGGAAGACTAGCCTTTTCCCTAGTAGGGGCACCAAAATCTAAAGGAAGAATCTGGGATTTCCCCCAATTTATACAGAGCCCTGAAAAACGGCCTAAATCCTTAATAAGAGCAAGAGCAGCTCCAATTGAAGGACCCGCATCCTCCAGATACAAAAGCATGTCACCAGCATATAGACTTACTATCTCGGTCAATAGACCGGAGCACAAACCGTGGATATCAGAATGTAATCGGATAGCTATGGCCAAGGGCTCTACTGCCAGTGCATACAGTAGGGGAGATAGGGGGCAAGCCTGACGCGTGTCCCCTGAGAGGGGAAAGGAATCCGATACCCGACCACCCACCAGGACCCTAGCCGTAGGAGCGTGATACAGTGGTCTAAGCCACTTAAGGAACTTGGGCCCGAAACCAAAGTTGCGTAAACATTCCCATAAATATCCCCACTCCACGGAGTTAAAAGCCTCTCTAGGGAGACAACGACTCTAGAGCCCGTGTTATCATGGGTAGCTTGCGAATTCATGAAGAGCCTTTGAAGATTGAATGCCGTATTCTTGGCCGGCATAAACCCGAGCTGATCCGAATGAATTAGATCTAGTATAACTTTATTTAGGAACAAGGCCAGGGCCTTAGCCAAGATCTTAATATCCAATTGCAGGAGGGAGAAGGGGCGATACGACTCAAGGAATGAGGGGTCCTTCTCGGGTTTAAGGATGAGGACAATTAAAGCTTCTCGCATAGACTGGGGAAGAGAGGCAGATTCAAAGATATGTTGATATAAAGAAAGAATGTCAAGAGGGGATTAACGATTCCTGAAAATATGTGTAAAACGCCAGAGGGAGTCCATCAGAGCCCGACGCTTTCGAGGACAACAGGAATATCATCTATGGAAATAGGAGCCTCCAGCCTCAGGAAATAGGAGCCTCCAGACTTCCATCATCTGTGGAAATAGGAGCCTCCAGAAGAGCAACCTGGGGGGGGGGGTAAGGGTAGGAAATCGGATGAGCTCACTCAATTTTTACAAACCATACCGAGAGGCATGAACCATGGAAGAATAGAGACTAGAAAAAAAAGTAACGAAACTCCGCCGCCGCCAGATCTGTGTCGGTGACGCTAGCACCTGAGGCGCCCCTCAGGGAGTTCACGATGGGGGGGTCGAAGGTCCAAATGGGCCAAGTATGCTAGAAGGTGACCGATCTGTTCTCCATGCTCGAATATTCCCTGCCTGGTAAAAAAAAATATGCTGCTTAGCTTTCTCAAAGAGGAGATGATTAACCAGACGTGCCTGCAACCTGACCAATGAGGAGACCTCACCCGAGGGGTTAACTTGAAACAAATGTTCTAGGTCAAGCAAACGCTCCTGTGCCCGCCAAACAGCTAAGCTAAATGTAGCTTTGTATCTGGAGATCCCACGAGCGTGCAATTTAAAGGAGTCCCAAACAAAACCAAAGTCAGCTGCACCCTCATTATTTGCAAAGTACCAACTCCAAGCGGTCTGTACATCCTCCAGATCCGGAAGGACAGTCAGCCAAAAAGGATTCAACCTCCACATATAAATAGGGGAGGAAGAAGGCTGGTTGAGTGCCATCCAGTAAGGAGCATGGTCTGGATATTGCCTGACTATAGCCCGAGGGGCAAAACCCACCTCCCCCAGTTTAGATAGTAGCAATTTGGATATAAATATATAATCTATGCGAGACATCATAGAGTAGGAGGCCGAAAAACAGGAGTAAGCTTTGATCATGGGGTGCAAGTATCTCCAAGTGTCCACTAGTGCAAATTCCATCAAAAGTTTAGCAAACCCGGTAACATGGGATGGAGTAAGAAAAGAGGGGTCATAATCCAGCTTATCTAAACTAGGGTCTATAATCATATTAAAATCCCTCAGCCACACTGCAGGAATACCAGGAGGACATGCAATGAACGTCAGACCGTCATTGAATACCGCAAACTGAAAGGGGGGAGGGATATAGTAGGCCAATATTAACAATTCAAGGTAATTGAGAACAGCATGTAGAAAAAGAAATCTGCCCTGTGGATCCGCCTGCAAGGTCAATTACTGAAAACGGACCATCTTAGCAATTATGGTGAAACCATGTGAATTGGAGGTGTAGGTAGCTTGATATAGCCAGCCAATCCAGGGTTTTTTAAGGGCCATCTGAAGTTGACCGGTGATGTGGGTTTCCACAAGGACCAACACATCAGCCCACAGAGATTTTAGTTGGGACCTAATTGCAGTACGCTTAGGTCGAGCTCTCATACCACACATTCCACGTCAGGAACTTGCGAGGCCATGGCACTTTAAAAGATAAAAGGCTTGGAAGGCAAATCCTCAGGTGTAAGACATAGTATACAATAGGATCAAGGGGTAGTGCAAAATACAGGTATACACTTATCTGGGACATAAACGGGCCCCATACATTGCATACGGTGATACCATGAAATCAGCAATGGACAGCACAACATTCCTCTCAAGTTTGCAAACACACTATAAAACAAATAGGAACAATTGGAACAAATAAGAACATAAACTATAGACTCTGGACCAGCATAGAGAAGGGAGTAAAACTGCATTCCACTCCAGCTGGCCAGGAAAACTACACATAAATGAAGTTGCAGAATGATAAATAAAAAACACCAGAGCTCCACCCATAACTGAATTCTGCGGACAAAAAACTGCAACTAAGCCCAAGGTGTGGGAACAGAGCTCCAGGTACTAGGGGAGCGAACAATTTGCTGAAAATCAGTACACAGTCGAGGCTGCCAGGTATCCCATTGAAAAAATAAATAACCCAGAATAAAACCAGCAAAAAATTAAAAAATTAAATAAAAAAAGAGAGGGAAAAGAAAGAAGAGGGGGAGAGGAAAAAAGAGGAGGAAACAAAGGGAAGGAGACGCAGAGAAGGAAAAGTAAGAGGAAGAGAGAGAAAAAAAGTAGGAAGTGGAAGAAAACAGGAGAGGAAGAGAAGGAAAATAAGCGGGCAAGAGGGGGGGGAAGAGAAAAAAGAAAAAATAATAAACACGGGAAAAGTAGAGAAGAAAGACTGAAGAAAAGAGAAGAGAAAAAAAAAGAAAAACGGGTAGAGGGGGGAGAGACCAAACATCTAGAGAGGAAGGGCCCAAGACTCACAAAAAAGGATGTAAAAGAAAAGGAGAGAGGAGCTGAAGCTGAAATATGAAGAGATAACAAAGAGGAGAGGAAGAGGATCAGATACCAGTAGAGAGAGAAGGAAAAAAGGGAAAGTGAAGACAAGGAGTAATATGGGAAGCATAGACAGAGGGATACACTCTCAGGGCACCGGGCTATGGGGGGGACTAAGCATAATAGCAGAGACCGTCCCAATAATAATAATAGTAATTAAAAAAAAAAAAAAAGGGGTATATCAGGCCGGAGCAGGTCCTGGTGCTGTCTGTTGGTCCAGCCAGGTCAGCACAGTTTCTGGATCTTCAAAACAATGAACCTTGTCACCCCCCACAACTCGAAGTCTAGCAGGGAAAAGCATAGCATAGGATACAAGGTGGACCCGAAGTTGTCCCTTAGCCGCCACAAATTGTGCACAACGTTTTTGGACCTCGGCCGAAAAGTCTGGAAACACCGTGACTCTGACATTCTGGAACGGAATACTTTCCTTTTTCGTGGTGAGGCGAAGAATAGTGTCATGGTCTAGATAGTTAAAAAATTTGGCAATAAACGTGCATGGCGAGGCTCCCTTGGGTGGAGGCCTAGAGGCCAAGCGATGGGCGTGCTCCACCACGAAGGTAGGGAAGAACGCCTCCCTACTGTAGGTAGTAGTAAATGGCGACTCCAAGAAGGAGGCCGGGTCAGAACCCTCCACATTTAGTGCAGACCAACGAACCGGAGGTTACATTGGCAAAACCTGTTTTCCATATCGTCTTGCTTTTGCAGCACTGTATGAAGCTGATGTTGCAGGCGTTCGGTGGTGACTTGTAATGGCGGCAAATCGTCCTCCACATGACTAAACCGCGCTCCCACCTCCGTAACCCGCTCCCGGAGTTTTTTAAATCCTGTTGAATAAGCGAGATATTGATCTTCACCTCCTCAATCTTACAGGTTAAGGTACTTTGGCAGTTAGAGATTTCCTTCAGCACCTTGTTAGTCTCAGACTTCACTGGGTCTCGGACAGAGCTCCCAGAAGTGCACCGTATGTCATGCTGCTCCAGACCACGCCCCCCCCCCCACGAGGGTGAGAATTTTTAAGGAGAAACCCAAAAGTCATTGCCCATTCTATTGGTTCATGAATGGGGAATGTCTTTTTAGATTTTGCAGGACTTTTAGTATCCAGAGTGGCATGGCGAGACAAGGGACGTGTGACTATACCAAGGCTTTTGCACACAGCAGAAGCGAGCATAGCCAAACTGGAAGCATGCTGCTTGAAGCCACAGCATCAGGTATATAGAAGCCTGTGGATAAGAATGCCTGGAGCTTTCGGGGCCTCTAGAGAGGGATGGCTGTATTAAGGCTTTTTAGCTGTCTGACAAGATTTCCCTTTAGTTATGTGAGAATTTCTCAAATAGGTCACTGGTTGCATGTCTGGGATAGAGTCAAAATCAGATGAAGAGATCAATGTTAAAATAGGATCATGCTTCAAGAGGTTTGAGTGATTTGCAGTCCAGAGTGGCAGAGTCAATGTTTTCCTGAGCTTACAGTGGTCCAGTGTCCAATCACCTGAAGGCAGCAGCCTTTAAAACAGGGTCTTTGAATATCCAGCCTGTGTCGTGTACTGTAGAATTAAGATTAGATTAAAAGATAAAACAGCAAAAACAGTTTCTTGCTGCAATGTTCACCTGCAGTCCAGAGATTTACTCCCACAGTACTATTTTACTCTAAACAACCAAATGTATTTGTTCTGGGACTTTGAATGAGGCACAACACACATGACCAATGAATAACTAGTTTCCAACATTGTTATTTATTAAATGAACTTCTCAATACATACAAAAAGAGGATAAAATGGTAACAAGCTGATTTGTAATTAATCCATATTAATGCATTTTATACATCCTTAAATATACTGTTGACCATATACAATCCCGAAGTCGATACATGATTACACTAAAATTGCATCCAAAAATGTTTTGTGACTCTGTTCACGTCTTCAGCAGCAGATGCATGCATAATATCTGTAAGGTAAAACATCAAGTATGTAGCATAACTAATGATATCTCGTAATACATGGAGTAATTCCAGCCTCAATGCCCACCAGAGACACTAATACTCACAAATCAGCTAAGAATAGATATGACAGTATTTCCAAACGGTGATCGCCAGGGGAGTCTGGTGGCCCTTGAGGCTGGAATTACTCTATGAATTATGAGATATAATTAGGTATGCTACATACTTCATGTTCTACCTTACAGATATTATACGTGCATCTACTCCTGAAGGAGTGACAAGGTCACAAAACACATCGAGTTTTTGGATGCAATTTTAGTGTAATAATGTATTAACATCGTGATTGTACACTGCTCAGCATAAATGAGTACACCCCTTTTGAAAAGTAAGATTTTAATCAATATCTCAATGAACATGAGAACAATCTTCAAAATTTTGTCAAAACTGAGTTTTATAGAACATTTGTTTAGCTCATTCCATGAAAGTAAGGTTAAAAGTATAACTTAGATTACAAAATCATTAGTTTTACTCAAAGTAGTAGGTTCAAAAATGAATACACCCCACAACATAAGCTAGTACATCTAGTATTTTTTATGACCTCCATGATTTGTAAGGACAACACCAAGTCTTCCTTCATGGACGACACCCATGTATGCCATTCTTCTGTAGTGTACGTCGTATTGTGTTACGGGAAATAATCACCCCAGTTTGGCTTCCTCTACTTCTTTAGCTAACTGCAGTGAACTTGCATGGTGATTTTCTTCAACCCCTATCATCAGAAGACGCTCCTGTTGAGGTGTTAACTTCCATAGACGGCCTGGACATCTCTCTGAGATGGTTGCAGTTCCATCTTTGTTAAATTTTTGTATCACTTTTGCTACAGTTTTCTGAGTGGTAATTACATTTTTGTCAATCTTCTTGTAGCCTTCCACTTTCTAATGTAAAGAAATTCTTTTCTTTCTCAGGCCTTGTGACATTTCTCTTCTATGTGTTACCATTGCTGACAGCATGAAATGGGAAGGGGTTTTCTTTGATAAGCAACGCCCTTTTATAATCAACTGTCTGCTGGACACCTGTCTAATGAATAATTAAACTCACCTGTAGTTGAATTCCTGTTAATTAGGATTTTATTGTCTAAAAGTTAGCTTTGCTCCTAAGACTTTCAATGGGCTGTATTCTTTTTTGCAACATGGTCTTGAATTAATTTGTTATGAAAAATCCTTTTTTGTGTGTGCAAATTAACAAATCTTGTTTGCAATCAATGGTCCGCATTTGTGGGAGTTTTTTGTTGTATAGTGTCCTATAGAAAATGTTGATTCTGAAAGAAATGGAAAGGTTATCTGACAAATCGGTTGGGGTGCTTACTCATTTATGCTGAGCACTATATATGGTCAACAGTATAGTTAATGATGTATGAAATGCATGAATTCCAAATTCATTACAAATCAGCTTATTACTATTTTATCCTCTTTTTGTATGCAATGAGAAGTTTATTTATTAAATAACAATGTTGGAATGAGTTATTCATTGGTTGTGCCTCACTCAAAGTCCCAGGACAAATAAATTGGTTGTATGGATATATTAATGAAGGGATGGAGGCACCTCACTGGGTACACAAGGTCACATTCTATTTTATTTTATTCTAAATGTCCAGCATCATTCAACTCACTTCCTCTGAGTCAAGATGGTCCTGAACGCATCCCAGCCTGCGACTGGACAGTAAAAGGAGAAGCAGCACAGTAAAAAGCTCATCTCTCTATCCGTCTGATTCTCATCTTAACAGCATGCTTCTTGGCAGCACATATTTATTGCATCTTTGTACTGATTTTGCCTCTCACATTCCAGCTCTGTTGTACACGGACTACAAGAGGCAGGTAAAGTTCAAATTCAGATATATTAACCACTTGCCCTCCAGAGGATTTACCCCCCATCCTGACCAGGCCATTTTTTGAGATACGGCACTGCAATACTTTAACTGACAATTGCGTGGTCATGCAACACTGAACCCAAATGAATTTACGCCCTTTTTTTCTCCACAAATAGAGCTTTCTTTCGTTGGTAGTTGACCACCTGTGCGGTTTTTAATTTTTGCGCTATAAACAAAAAAATACCAACAATTTTGAAAAAAAACCCCAAAAAACTATATTTTAGAATTTTTGCTATTAACCACTAGGGGACCGCCCACAGTACATATACTGAGGCAAGGCAGCCCCTGGGCACAGGATCATGTATATAAACGTGATCCTGCATTTCCGGGTAGGGGCCACGCACGACGCCCTACCCGCGGTGCCGATCACAGCCCCGGGAGTCAATCACTGGGTCCTTGCCAGTGATTACCGGCAAACACAGACAGGGAGGGCTGCATTGTTTACAATGCAGCTCTCCTCCCTGCCAGTTTGGGCACACTGCTCAGGATGGCTGGGCACAGCCATCCCGATCTGTGTGCTTACACAGTTAAGCACACATCCCCCACCCCCTAGTAAAACACTCCCATCACACAGTTAACCCTTTGATTGCCTCTCATTGTTAACCCCTTCCTCCCCAGTGTCATTAGTACAGTGTCAGTGCTTTTTTTTTTAGCACTTATCACTGTATTGGATGTAAATTTTATTTGGGTGCAGCGTTGCATGACCGTGCAATTGTCAGTTAAAGTAACGCAGCACCGTAACGTAAACCACTTCTGTAACTGGTTCCTGACCGCCCTATAGCAGAAATACTGTTACAGGGCAGCATGGTTGTGCTAAATAACGTATATATACATGATTCACGCTCCCGCGGTAGACACTCCCCTCCCAGATAGCATCAGATTCCCATCAGTACACCAATAATCACATTTAACCCCTTGACTGCCAGGAACACACTCATACACAATAAACCTCCACTGCTAGCATAGTGTTTGAAAGGATTAATATCTTTGATCAGATTAGCAATATACCAGCATTCACATTAGCATAATGTCCCCAAAAACACAGCATTAGCGGGATCAGCCCCAGCACCTACATGTGGCCCCTACGCTTACCCCCCCCCCCCCTTCTCCCGCAGCAAGTGCAGTGTCAGCAGGGCACTGCCACTTGATACACTACACACAAAACCGCAGTGTTTGCAGAATCAGGCCTGATCTAGTGCCACTCTACCCTTTGATGAACTGGCAAGCACCAGCAGCCTAGTACATTCTGGTGTTTCACATACCAGCACTGCAGTATCACTTGGTGATGTGGCGAGTCCCATAAGTGCAGTACAAGTTGGTGCGGTGGTGAGCAGAAGTATTGTCCCGCAACCACCAAGAATTCGTACACAGGCCCATAGAGCCCCTAGTATCCTTCCGGATGTGCTTGCAAATTCCGATTGGCAGCCCACAAATTCTGCAGCACCTGTACTTCCCCCATTCACTGCCCAACCCAGAATTCAGGTGGAAACAGCAAATTTAACTACTCCCCTTGATTTTTTGGAGCTGTTTTTCACGGAATATCTGTATGCATTGATTGTGGATCAAAGCAATTTATATGCACAACAGTTTATCGCTGCCAACCCAAATTCAAACCTTGCCAGACCATTCGCATGGAAACCCATTACGGTTTCCAAATTTAAAGTGTTTTTGGGCCTAACCCTCAACATGGGCACTACTAAAAAAAAAATGAATTGCGGTTGTATTGGTCCACAGACCCGATTCTCTGCTGCCATGGCCAGGCATAGATGAGAGTATAATGTGTTTTATGCATTTCAACGACAATACACTCTGTCATCCTCGGGGTGACCCTGAATTTGACTGGCTCCACAAAATGTGGCCCCTCGTAAATCACCTTAACCAAAAATTTGCAGATGTCTATACTCCCCAGCAAAACATCTGCATTGATGAGTTCCTCTTTAATTTTTCTGGCTGCCTTGCATTCAAACAATTTCTCCCCAGCAAGCATGCCAGATATGGGGTCAAGATGTATAAGACCTGTGAGAGAGCAACAGGCTATAAGTTTCAGATTTCCAAGGGAAAAGAGTCACGTGGAGCCCCCGGATGCCCAGAATACATAGGGAGTAGTGGCAAGATAGTTTGGGACTTGGTGTCATCCTTTTTCCATATGGGGTACCACTTATACATGGACAATTTTTATTCAAGCGTGCCACTATTTAGACATGTTTTCAATTTTGGAATTGGCGCATGTGGCACCGTGCGACCTAATGTGTGCCCACCATTAGAAGTGGGTGGATGCAGGGCGGTATATTCTAATGGTGGGCATACCAAACACTTTTGCTGGCAGAGATTTCTTCTCTTTTTTTCCATTAAACCCACAGACTGCATACAAAAAAAAATAAAAACATAGCATATATACCCAACAAGGACCAGCGACATACTAGTACATCACTGGACTTTTAATGGTTATACCAGGATGATGCCTACAGCTGCAGGCATCATCCTGGTAATGTTTTTTCACCCGGCGATTGGCTTTCATGTAAAAGCAATCCTAGTGGCTTATTAGCTGCAGGATTGCTTTAACAACCAGCAGGAGATGATGCACCCTCCCCTGCTGCCTTCTACGGCCTTCTTGGCAGTCCCGTGCCATCAGAGGAACCTGAGAACGCAGCCAGTGTTTCTATAAGCTGACCATAGAGCTGATTGGAGACTGGAATGGTGCCAATCATCTCTATAGTCTAAGAAATCAGAAGCTACGAGCATTGCATCACTTCAGTTTCGCAGGATATAAACAGCGCCATTTGTAAATTGGGAAAGCATCTGATCACACCGATCTTGGTTTGATTAGATAATGTAAGGGCAGAGGAGATATCTAGAGTCTGATAGACCCCAGATTTGTCAAAAAATAATATATGACAATGCCCATTGAAGATATAGGGGATATTTGCATTCCCTGTGATAGCATTAAGTGAAAAAAAAAAAAATTAAAGGGACAGTGTAAAAAAAAAACAAAAAACAAAAAAAACAAAAAGCACCCTTGCCCCTTGCATGCGCACACCTGCGTTGACCCTGTGCCGGTATGTAAACAACGGTTGCACCATGCATGTGAGGTATCGTTGTGAACGTCAGATCAAGGGCAGTAATTCTAGCACTAGACCTCCTCTGTAAATCTAAAATGGTAGTTTGTAAAGATTTTTAAAGCGTTGCCTATGGATATTAAAAATATATGCAGTTTGTCACCATTGCACGGGGCATGCACAGTTTTAAAGCATGTCATGTTTGGTATCTATTTACTCGGCATACCGCTATCTTTTATATTTTACCAAATAATTGGCCAACATATTGTGTTTTTGTGCATTAAAAGTAAAGAAAATGTTTTTTTTTCTTTTTTTAAATTTGCGTTTAAAAAAAAAAAAACCCGCTGTGCAAGTACTATGTGACATAAAAAATTGCAGTACCCACCATTTTATTCACTAGGGTGTTTGATTTAAAAAATATATATAATGTTTGGGGGTTTAAATTAATTTCCTAGCAAAAAACACTGATTTTGTTTCATGTGAAAAGTGTAAGAAAAAGCTTGATCTTCAGGTGGTTAGAAGAGTGAGTGATGTGTGGCATAAACTGCTAATGCTGGGCATAAAATGCCCCCATCCCCCAAAATGACCTTTTTTTGGAAAGTAGACATCCCAAACTATTTGCCGAGAGGCATATTGAATCAATAGAAGAATATTTTTTTACCACAAGTTTTTGGAAAATGACATTTTTTTTTTTAATACACAAAATTGTCACTTAAATGATATACACATGCCATGGGTATATGTGGAATTAATCCGCAAAAAATAAACTCTGCTACTTCTCCCGAGTATGGGGGTACCATATGTGAGAGACTTTTTGGCAGTCTAGCCAAGTACAGGACCCCAAAATCCAATAAGCACATCCAGGCTTTTAAAGGGCTTTATTTCCTCATTACACTTCTGGACTGCCTATCACAGTTTTGGAGGCCCTGAAATGCCAGGATAGTACCAACCCCCCCCCTACCCAAAATGACGCCTTTTTGGAAAGTAGACACCACAAGGAACTTGATAAGAAGCATGGTGAGTATTTTGCAGATCTCGTTTGTTGCCACAAGTTTTTGGAATATGAATTAAGAAAACAAAAATTCTTTTTCTTTTTTTTATATTTCAAAAGCTTGTGAGTAAAAATGAGATCTGCAAAATACTCACCATGCCTCTTTTTTTAAATTCCTTGGGGTGTCTACTTTCCAAAAATTGCTCATTTGGGGAGGGTGGGGGGGATTTGGTGCTATCCTGTCATTTCAGGGCCTCCGAAACTGTGATAGGTAGTGAGGAAGTTACGCACCTTCAGGCCTTCAAAGTGGTCATTGGATTTCAGGCTCCTGTATGCGGCTAGGCTCCCAAAAAGTCTCACATATGTGGTATCCCCATACTTGGTAGAAGTAGCAGAATGAATTTTGGCATGTAATTCCACCTATACCCATGGCTTGTGTGAGAAATATATAATTTAAATGACAACTTTGGGTAAAAAAATTGTTTTTTGTCATTTTCCAGAAACTTGTGGAAAAAAAATAAATCATCCATGGATTCAATATGCCTCTCAGCAGATAGCTTAGGGTGTCTACTTTCTGAAATAGGGGTCATTTGGGGAAGTTTCTACTATCCTGGTATTTTAGCACCTCAAGAAATGTGATGGGCAGTCAGAAAGTAACAGCTGTGTAAATTGCAGTATCTATACCATAGTTTGTAAACACTATAACTTTCTCACAAAGCAATCAATATACACTTATTGGTATTTTTTTTTAACCAAAAACATGTAGAAAAATTCATTTTGGCCTAAAATTATGACGAAATTTGAGTCATTTTGGATATTTTTTATGACAAAAATGAAAAAATAGTTTTTTCAAAAATGTTTGTTTATAGCGCCAAAAATAAAAAGCACAAAGGTGATCAAATACCACCAAAAGAAAGCTCTATTTGTGTGAAAAAAGGACAAATTTAATGACCGAGCAATTGTCAATTAAACTAGTGCAGCGCTGTATAGCAAATAAAATGGCGTAAATTGCAGTATCTATATCATAGTTTGTAGACGCTATAACTTTTACTCAAAGCTATCAATATACACTTATTTGGATTTTTTTTTTCCAAAAACGTAGCAGAATACATTTTGGCATAAATTTATAACTAACTTTGTGTTTACTATATTATTTGTTATAACCAAAAGTAAAAAATATCGTTTTTCTTCAAAATTTTCAGTCTTTTTTTGTTTATAGCGCAAAAAATAAAAAGCGCACAGGTGATCAAATACCACCAAAAGAAAGCTCTGTTTGTGTGAAAAAAGGTCGTAAATTTCATTTGGGTACAGCATTGCAGGACCGTGCATTTATCAGTTGAATTAGTGCAGCGCCAAGTAGCAAAACTACTTGGACATTAAGGGGGGTAAATCCTCTGGAAGGCAAGTGGTTAAACATGTCCAGTAAAAAAATTTAAAAATCAAATTTTGGATGGCGGGGCTGGCGGACATCTGGAGGGAACTTCACCCAACTGAGTGTGACTTTACATTCTATTCCTTTTTTTTTTTTTTTAATTTAAATATTTATCCATTTTCAAACAAACCAATACAAAATACAAAGTTTCACGATAGATAATACAACATACCAAAAAACCCTTATTTCGTATCTTTTCTCCCACTAATCCCCTTTCTTTCAACCCACCCTCCACCCCCTCCGGCTTCTTTAAACCCATGACATCTATCTGATCGACTTGTATCTCACATCCTCTGGATACAAAGAATTGGAAGATAGAAAGAATGACAAATTACTATATTTTCTCCTTTTTCTTTCCCCTTTCTCTCTTCACGTTCTTTCTTTCCCCTTTTTTTGCTCTTACTTATTCAGTACCTTCTTTTACCTTTACCTTAAATTCCTCCCATTTCTCCCATTTCTTATAATATGCTCCCATCCTATCTTCCTGTATATAATAAAGTTTTTTCCAATCTCGCAATCTGGTCAACTCTATTTATCCAGTCCTCTACTCTCGGTGCCTCAACTTTGCGCCAAAACCTGGGGATCAAACTTTTTGCTGCATTTAGGTAACTCCCTATACCCAATTCTCTATATTTATTCTCAGATATTATTGGGTTATGAAAAAGACAGGTTTCAGGGTCCAGTCCGATCTCTGTTCCAGTAATGATCCTAATTTGATTTATGACTTTTTTCCAATATATTTGTATTTTTAAACAATCCCACCATATTTACATTCTATTCCAATCCTCATGACAGTTTTTGTAGAATTGACCATATATTCATGCATGTTCAGCAGCTTCCCTTGGTCAGGCGGATAGCTATTCCCTCCTTGCCATCTCTGGGTCGGAACGGCTCCCTTTTCATTGGCGCATTAATGACTCTTTATTGACCACTCAGATTACCTGCCAACAAATAGAATTTTTCTTACGAACATACTTCACGGAAAACTCGGGATCGGTCTCTTCGGCAGTGCCCCTATGGGAGGCGCATAAGGCCAGGGTGTGGGGTCATGTTATACAGCTGGCACCGGTCCAGAAGCGGGAACACAGACTTTTTGGAGCTTCATTCTCTCCTGGCCTCTGTGGATGCACATTGGAAGTCATCTCCATCCGCGGCCCATAAACACGCTCGGGACGCCCTGGAGGCAGAGTTGGACCTACTTGCCTCTTCGGAGGCGGAACGGGCCCTGCGTTGGACCAAACACAAATTTTATTCCTGTGCTAATAAGCCGGGCCCGATGCTGGCCAGGAAACTCAATTCTGTGGGGAAACCCCATAAACCGATTCGACTGCGACTTCCCGCAGGTAGCTGTACTTCTAATCCCCAGCAGATTGTATCCCATTTCGCAGACTTCCTTTCGCGCCTTTACGCTAAACCAGATCCCTTCCCTGTGGCTCAGGCAGAGGCATTCTTTCAAGATCTCCGACTTCCTGGATTATCCGAGACAGCACAGATGGCCCTCAACGCCGGAGTCACCGTATTGGAAGTGCTCCAAGCTATCAAATCTTTACGGTCCACCGCGGCCCCAGGTCCCGACGGCTTCTCTGGTCTCTATTATAAGAAATGTTCAGCCCTGTTGGCGCCCTTTTTGGCTGATTATTTTAATGAGTTATGACAGGGCTCCTTGCCCGCTCCGGACGCGCTTAGAGCGCATATCTCCATGATTCCTAAGACGACCGATGATGTGCAGGAACCGCAAGCCTTCCGGCCCATTTCTCTTCTTAATGAAAACCTTAAGATATTGGTCAAGATCCTTAGTCTTTGTATCAATAAATATTTGTGTAGGGACAACAGGGACCAAATAGGTTTTGTCCCTGGGAGGCAGGTGGGTGAAAACCTTTGTAAAGTGGTCCATCTTATACATTTTCTGCAACAGCGGCAAATACCGGGATTCTTACTGTCCTTAGACATATATAAAGCCTTTGATTCTCTATCCTGGGAATATCTGTGGTTTGTGCCCACTCGTTGGGGTTTTGGGGATTCTATTCTTTCTTGGATTCAAGCCTTGTATTCTTCCCCTTCCGTTAAATACGCTGGGTATTTCTCGGATCCCTTTCCTATTGGGTGAGGGACGAGACCGGGCTGCCCCTCTGTCCCTGGCGCTCTTTGTCCTGGCGCTTGAGCCGCTGGCTTTAGCGCTCCGGACCAATTGCAATGTATCGGGGGTTCCATACGCGGGACAGGAGTTCAAGTTGAACCTTTTTGCGGACGATGCCCTCTTGACTCTCACTAATCCCCTGATGAC
Organism: Staurois parvus; assembly: GCF_062004578.1. Classification (NCBI taxonomy): domain Eukaryota; kingdom Metazoa; phylum Chordata; class Amphibia; order Anura; family Ranidae; genus Staurois; species Staurois parvus. The sequence continues at coordinate 147,061 of NW_028318036.1, read as the reverse complement.
GCTTCCTAATTTGCATCCGGTCCTTGATTTTGGGTCTCCGTATTAACTTGGATAAGACTGGCGCTCTCAATATTACTTTGGCCTCAGATTTGGTTTCGCGCCTACAGTCCCACTTCCCTTACAAATGGGTTTCTTCTTCTCTTGAATACCTAGGCATTCGCTTGACCCACACTTTTGACTCCATTTGCTGCAAATTATTATCTATTGCTTCACTCTATATCCTCTCTTATGCATTCTTGGCAATTTTCGCACCTGTCTTGAATAGGACGGGTTAATTCAGTGAAAATGACCATCTTGCCTAAACTGTTATATTATTTTCGCACCCTCCCAGTGCGGGTTCCCCCTCATTTTCTTCGGTTGATTCAGGCGAAGATTATGCGTTTTATCTGGGTCGATAAGCGCCCCAGAGTCTCCAGAAATACGCTTTATGTTCATAGACTCCAGGGTGGTCTTGGGGTGCCTAACGTAACTAAGTATTATCAGGCGAGCCAGATTGCCCTGCTGTCTATGTTGCACGCTTCCTCTGATGTTCCTCTCTGGGTCCTGCTGGAACTACCTAATTGTGCCCCTATCGCAACATCAACGCTTCTATGGCTTCCCCATGCCCTGCACCCTATGACACCGAGTCCGATGTTGTTCCATTGCTTGCAAGTCTAGGACTCGGTACGTTATTCCAGTGGCCTGATGTCACCTTTTCTGCCTTTGCTCCCAATTATTAACAACCCTCTTTTTCTTCCGGGTATAGATCAACCGAGGGCATTTTCTTGGTGGGTGGCCAATGGTTTTTCGCAGGTGCAACACTTTTTCATTTTTCGGTCCTTCCCCACCTGGAATTCTCTTCGGGAGTCCCGGGATGTCCCCCCTGCAGAATTTTTTCGATACCTTCAATTGCGGCACTGGCTGCTTTAGCTGCGGGGCACTTCTGCTTTCCTGTACCGGAAATCTGCCTTTGAACAGCTTTGCCAACAGCGCCCTGGGCCTTATCTCCCTTTTTTATGCAGCTTTGAACAAACGCTCATCGCATACTTCTTTCATATGTTGTTCAGTGGAAGTGCGACCTGGGAGTGGCTATGGATCCGGAGAACTGGAATAGGGCCTGGTCACTTATAGCTAAATGCTCATTTAATATGATCACGCTGTAGGTGGCCTATAAAAGTATTGTTTTGTTGGTATTGGGTTCCGGCTCGTCTGGCCCAGGCAAACTCTGCCTGTAGTGATCGATGCTTTTGGGGTTGTGGCCATCGTGGAGATGTATTGCATACCTGGTGGTCATGCCCGAGACTGTTTTGTTTTTGGTCTCGAGTGTTTGGCCTCCTTTTCACCTTGTTCCATCTCTCCATATGCCGGAATGCTCGGTATGCTTTGCTTCACTGCCCCATAGCGGGCCTGTCAGGGCTCCCAGGTGTGACCAGAGGTGTGTGACTGACGCAGGGAAACGCAGACTTCAGATATGTGATAAACAATATAATTTATTAACACTAACCATACAAACATAAACGCAGTGCAATACTAAAACATAATACAGTGCAAACAAACCAAACCAACCACCCACAGATAACAGTACATACAAGCAAGCGTCGTCAGGCAGGCCGGGTCAATATCAATAGGGCAGGTAGGTACAGGGGGAGCAAGCGGAGATGGGTCGGGGTCACAGGCCAGGTTCAGCAGGTAGCTAGCAGCGTAGTACAGAGGGTCAGGCAGAGGGATGGTCAGGGTCACAAGCCAGGGATCAGAACAGGTAGCAAGCAGCGTGGTACAGAGGGTCAGGCAGAGAGATGGTCAGGAGCGAGCCGGGATCAGAGCAGGAGAAGTCAGCAGCGGTTCAGATCAGGCAGGGTCAGCAAAGGAACAGAAACAGGATGCAGGACAGATACAGGGCCCAGGACAAACACAACACCAAGGCAGAGTCTGCAAGTCTGGCCATCCCTTAAATACACCAGTATCATCAGTTCCAGGTGTTAGCTGGCTGAAAGGTTGAGTCTCTGATTGCTGGGAGCACCCGCTGGCCAGCCCTGGTACTGCAGATCAAAAGGCAGGTGAGTCCCACCATTGCTGGCCAGTCTATTCCTGACAGGGCCTCTTGGCTCACCATCAGAAGTTGGCTTCCTATTTGTTTTTATCGGCTACTAAAACAATTGCTCGGGCCTGGAAGAGCCAGTTTGTCCCTCTTCAGGGGGTGCGGGATCGTATAACCACTCAATGAACAGATGTCAAGTATCTGCAACAACTCCCAACGTAAATTTTTGAAAATATGGGAGCCGTGGTTGCAATATGCCTTTCCCATGCTCCCCCCGGCTAGTCTGGGGATGTGATGGTGTTCGGTATTGACGTTCTTGGACCCCTGCTCTTTGGATTTGCTATATTATTTTTTTTTTTCCCCTCTTTGTACTCCTTTCTTTTTCTGTTTGTTTTTGGTGTGACTGTGGATAACTGCTTTTAGTTTGTTAGTCAGAGTTGCATCAATGTTCTTGTAATTTATGTGCCATTGATAGCCCCTGCATGGGCATACCTTTTGCCCTGTTGGTGTTAGAGCACTGTTTTTTCTATTTTTTATATGTGCAATTGTTTGCCCCTGCGTGGGCGTGTTTTGTTGCCTCTGTTTTATACTGTTTAAAGATTAATAAAAAAACACTGAATTAAAAAAAAAAAATCAAATTTTGTCATAAATTTAGGCCAAAATGCATTCTGCTACGTCTTTTGCTAAAACAAAAATCCCAATACATGTAAATTAATAGTTATGTGAATATTATAGCATTTACAAATGGCGGTATATATGCTGGAATTTTTTTTTTTCTTTTACTAATAATGGCGGCGATCAGTGACTTATTGCGGGACTGTGGTGGGCTGACACTGGGGGGGGGGGGGATCTGACTTGGTGTCAGTGACATCCCAAATGACACCAATACAGTGATCATTGCTAACAAAAAGCACTGACACTGTACTAAAGACACTGGGCAGGAAGGGGTTAACATGTTATGCGGAGCCATACATAGCAGTGTGCAGGAGCTGACAGGGGAGAGATCTGTATTGTTTATATACATGTCTCTCCCACGTCGGAAATACTCGGAGATCGCCGGGTGCCAGTGGGAAATCACTGGTTGGGACCCAGTGATTGACAGCAGAGGTCGAGAATAGTGGCGCAGGTAGGGCATGCGCACGCCCCCTACCCAGAACTGCAAAATCACGTATATACATACGTGCCACCCTATAGCAGTATCTCTGCTACAGGGCAGCGCGGAAGAGGTTAATGATGAATGGATGATTAGAGAGCTGCATTACTTTGTGCGTTCTATATCTGCATGGAGTTCACTTTTAAACTTACTTTGGTATGTTTAATCCTCCAATTGTGTGTCTGTGAATGCTGTAATAAAATGGAGGATGTTCTGCTCGAGTATCATTCTTTAGACGTTTAGGAATATTTGTATTCGTGTCTTGCCGTTTTCTTTTACCTAAAAGCACAACAAAAACACTTCAGAAAAGAGCACAAAAACAACTTTGTACAACAACTCCAGATGAATGTTTGATATACAATCGGACACACAATGGCAGCCCATACCCTCACAGTCACATATGGATATCAGCCTACAGTGAGATGGCTTTTTGAGGGAAAAGTAATCAGCTCAGCACTGTTTTTTAGATTTCAGGAAGAAACGACTTAAGTTACTTAAGTAACTGTAGAAAAGTCACACACACACTGTGAAAACATACTAACACCGTGTAGATAGTGTACCTACTACCATATTGATTAAACATTATTTTGTGAACGTTCAAACATAACATGGGAGAATACTTCTAACGGGTGCAACTAATCTAATGTTGGCCATATATGGCTTGAATTTTGAGCCATGGGTGGCCCTGTTGGCACTACCTGGCACGACAAACCTTGAACTGTCAAACGAGACATTGAAAATTCTTGGCCCAAAAGTTAATAGGATGCTGTCACCGTTCAGGTATTTTAACAGCTGCGGGAGCATAAAAAACTAAATGTGTTTGGAAATTAAAATGAAAATGTATGCTTTCTTTATGACATAAAGCACTCCGATGAATCAGAAAAGCTCATTACTTACTCATACAATCTAACATTTGATTGTTTGAGATTTGCTGAAGTTAAGATTTGCCGCAACTGGTTACAGATCATCTTACTTTTTCACCACACACACGAAAAAAAAAAAAAAAGTATAAAAATAATGCTTCTTTCAGAATCGGTACTTGTATTTGAATGTAAGTTTGGACTTCCAAGTTCAGAGCTTAACAGCTGTGGTGAAGACCCATAAATGAACATACAATACTATCTTATTGTAGACAAACCTGTACAGATATCAAAGTGTGTGGGCTCACATAGGATCAATTACAGTGCATCCACAAAATCTGGATAACATTTTATGCAACAGAAAGGACTTGTTCACACAGTGTGGACCAGGGTGGTAAAAAGCAGGCGGTTAAGCTGCGGTTTTACCGACCCCAAACACCCACCTAAAATTGGTGCATGAAGTCGCTCAGGGCTGTACACAAGCCATGCAGTTGTGGAGGGTCAGCATTTTGAGGGTTTAAACAAATTGTGAGCCTTTCTGAATTGTTATCCACCGTGTTTTATTTTAAAGGGACCCTAGTATAATTTGAGATTTCCCCACAGTGGCTTGATGATATTAAGGTCAGTAGATTGTGATGGCCACTCCAGAACCTTCACCTTATTCTGCTGTATCCACTAGAGGGTCAACTTGGAAGTGTGCTTAGGGTCATTGCCGTGCTGGAAAGTCCAAGAGCCTCCTAGGGGCAGCTTTTGTCCAGAATGCAAATTATCTGCCAGTATTTACTGATAACATGCTGCATTCATTTTGCCAGCACTTTTCACAAGATTCCCTGTGCCTTTAGAGCTCACGCACCCCCAAAACATCAGTGAGTCACCACCATGCTTTACAGTTGGGATGGTATTCTTGACGCTGCTGACCCCTCTCCAAACAGAACGCTTATGGTTGTGACTATAAAGCTCTATTTTGGTCTAGTCACTCTAGGTTACAGTGTGCCAGAAGCTGCAAGGCATGTCAAGGTGTTGCCTGGCATATTGTAACCGGGCTCATTTGTGATAATGTCGCAGTAAAGGCTTCTCTCTGGCAACTCGACCATGCAGCTAATTTTTGTTCAAGTATCGTCGTTTTGTGCTCCTTGAAACAATCACACCATCTTTTTCAGAGCAGCCTGGATTTCTCCTGAGGTTACCTGTGGGTTTTTCTTTGTATCCTGAAGAATTCTTCTGACACTTGTGGCTGCAATCTATCTACCTGAGCATGGCTTGATAATCAAGAGATTCCCAAATTTTCACTGCTTATTAAGTGATTGAACAGTAGTGACTGGCTCAGGCCCATCTGGAGGGACACTGGGGATGCCATGCAAAGGATGGCAGCTGTGGCAGTCTACATTGGCAAGCCAGGTAAATGTGTGCCTGGAGGAATGCCGTTCAAACATAGTTGATGGGTGCAGGGTGTGTGTGCTAATGAAGTCAGGTGGTGAACTGCTTCCCGTGTCTTACTGGTTTCAACATCCCAAATCTACATACCAGTAAATCATGAAGTTTTCTATGAATACAGCAGGGGTTAAGGTAATGCCTTGTTCTAAAAATCAAAGGAGGCTTATTTTTCTGCAACAGAGGTACATTAATGGTATATTGGTACATAGGAGAGCTGGAACTTGGAAAAAAAAAAGGGTGAACTTAGCCTTTAAAAAGGAGTCAAACAACTATATGATAATAAATGGCTTCATATGATCACTATCCTCAAATATAAGACACCTGTTTGACACGATAAGTCATATTTTCATGGTCAATGCCAAAATTTTCACAATTTTTGCCAGGGCATGCAAACTTTTGAGCACAACTGTATATTCACACATATACATTCTTTATATTCCAAATAAACATTAAATACAGTATTCAGAAGGGAGCATTCCACATTAGTTATTCTTATTTTTCGCTGGGCCTGTCTGACTAAGCCATAGGACAAAGATTTTGGATGAGGATGAAGCAAATGTCTGATTCATTCACTTGTTTACTGAACTCAGTTGCTCAAAGTTTACATACACACAGATTTTTACAACAAAAGAAAAAATGAAAATCAGTCAGGAGCTCCATTAGATGGCTGGTTAGAGTATATACTAGTCAGATAACATGAACAGTATGTAGTGTAACTAGAACGCCATTTTATATTTACCAGACTTTAAAAAGAAAAAAAAAATCTGTTTACATAAAAGCAGGATTTTTTGTTACGCACCATAAAATCCCTTTCTCGGAGTTCATTGATGGACACAGCTTCTTCTTCTTTATCTATAACCAAAAAGGGATTTATAGCCCCACCTACAGGAGTAGGACACTAAGCAGAAGAAAAACTCGGAACCTCCTATGAGCAGTCCTCTCTGGGCGTAAAACCCCCTCTCTGCTATAGGCCTCCAGACAGTTATAAGCAGTGTCAAAAGGAGAAAGCTCCATAGAGGGGTGAGTGCTGTGTCTGTGAATGAATGAGGGATTTTTCAGTAAAAAAAAAAAAAGTAAAAAAAAATCCCGTTTTCTCTTACATTGACGGACACAGCATCTTCTTCTTTATAGACAAACAGGGATGTCCCAAAGCAGTGCCACAATGAGCAACCTGCCAACAATCTGGACCACATTGAAGGGGTGCCCAAGAGTCAGAAACAGCTGCCTGCAAATTAAGCAGCCAAAACTACCAACAGAGGATAACTAACAGATCAACTGTAGAACAATGTCAGAAACAAGAGCATAGAAGCCCAGATGGCCACAATGTAAACTTGAGATAGACAATGGATGTCAGAATGCCCAGGCGGCGCTAACCAGCCTGGTAGAGTATGCCATCACGAGGAAGGGAGGATCTTGCCACAAATTGCGTAAGCCTACACACGCGTCAGCCAATCCAATAGAAAAAAGTGGCAGAGGAAGCCTCTGTGCCTACATAGAGAATCAGATCTCCGGAAGGCTGCCATCATAAAAGTGCACATGATCACGCGAACCAAGCCATGAGTGTATAGCCACTCCTCCGGGTGTGACTGTCAAGGACCAATGGAGGAAAGGGTATTGTCCACATTCGAGTGAAAACACCTTCAGAGAAAAGAAGGGGCTGGCCAAAAACACCACTGCAACCTAGTGCAGAAGCAAATAAGGCTGCTTAGAGGACAAAGCTGTCAGTCCAGACACCTGCTGAGCAGAACTGTTAGCGACTAGTAAGGCAACCTTGTGCGAGAGTTTACCCGTTGAGCCGACAACACCAATTAAAGTCCCATGGTGGCAATGTGCAGCGCTTAGGGCGCTACATTACGTCCCCCTGGATAAATGTGCAAACTAAAGACAGCATGGCTAAAGGGCACTGAAAGCACATAGCCAGAGCAGAAATGTAACCCTGGATGTACTCAACACAAGCTGCTGGTCAACGCCACGTGGAAGGAAACCCAGCACCCAAGCACGGAGAAGGAGCTAGGATAGAACCCAAAGGCTTCGCACCAATCTATATAAGCCCTCCAGGAGCGATGACAAATCATCGCGGAGATAGACTTACAAGCCTTAACACCCACCCGTGCTTCGGACACCTGGCTGTCAATATCCAGGCCAGCGAAGGGAAAGCAGGGTGGAACACCGGATCCTGAGATAGAAAGTCCTCCCAAAGAGGCCTGGGAGCATCTGGCCGCCACCATCTCGGCGTACCATAGATGGCGAGGCCAGTCTGGAGCCACCAGGATGACTGTGATCCTATCGGCCTCTAACCTGCATAGTAGACGAGGAATCAAGCAGAGGAGCGGAAAGACAGAAAAAAAATTGTACTGATCCCTTGGTCGCAGTGGCCAGACGATCCAATGGTCTTGCCACTTGCTTTGGTACTTACTGGTTGAAACAGGACAACAGAAGATCCACGTCTGGCATCCCCCAGCAAAGTCAGAACTGATGCAACACCTCAAGGTACAGAGATTACTCGCTGTGATCCAGCGTCTGATGGCCGAGATAATCTGCTTGCCAGTTTGCAACCCCCGTAATACGTACGACAGCCAAAGCCAGAAAAATCTTTCCACCGATCTCAGGGTGTGAGATGCCTTCAGTGCTGCTGCTGTGCCTCTCTTGCCTCCCTGAAGATTGACATATGCCACCATGATGGTGTCATCCAACTGGATCCTGATCGACAGGCCCCATAGGTGACTGTCGAACATGTCTGTCGCAATCGTACAGCCAGAGACTGACGCAGTCCTCCATTTTGTTAAGAAATCTCCAAGTTGTCCCTCATTCTCCCCCTTCCCTCTCTATTAATCCACAGGGACACATGTGTGTTGGACGTGTCGCAGGCAGGCCAGAGCCCAGCAGGAAGCCTCGAGGTGCCTGGTTGTCTGAGAGAGCTGTGCAATATCACACCTTGTAAAAGATAACTCAAGCCTTCCCAGGAGTTCAAGGCATTCCAATGAAGCAAGAACCAGATAAACACTTTTAAAATCCATTTTTCCCCTATGTCTCATATCTTGGAACATGAGAGACTTACATAAAAACCAGGCATATCGTCAGATTGGCCAAGAGGAGACGAACAGTTTGATAGGTCACTCTCCTTGGCTGGAATACTTTATGAAAAGCAGAAAAGTAGATCTCGTGAACCATTCAGTGTAGAATTTCATATTTCATATCTAATCAATCCTCAGACGTGTCTGCACAATAATCTACCCGTGGGTTGAATGTCACTTGAGCATATGGAAAGTTATGAGCCAAAATATTAACTATAAGAGATTTTGGCTCTAGTTTAGGACTACGCCCAGATCTTCCCACCCTAAACGGGGTATTGGTCCTTGACTTCAGAGGCACTCCCTGCTGGGGAAATACAAAATGAGCTGTCAGGCCTAAGAAAGTGAAGTTGAAGAATTCTCACTTTTTAACATCAGAACCACCTGGGGAGCGGAGCCTGTTCATGGCGGCAGGGGAGAGAGCAATGTAAGCTCTCTCTCCGCAAGGCAGTCACCTTCCCCTCAATGTGCCCCGTAAATACCGCTGGAGATGCCCGGGAGGCCCTATCTGTGAGCCAGATCCCACCGGAGAAGTAAGGAGGACGGAGTGCGGTGGGTCCGCTGCGGTGGGGTGGCTGGAGGTCCCTGTTCGAGACAGCGGGTTGCTGAGAGCCTGGAGGATGCAAGGCGGCAACGTGACCCCCCCCCGCAAAAGACTACTTCCCAGGAAGAGAAGCCGTCCGGAGTTCCCAGGCAGAGGGAAGGCGTCGGCTTCTCACTGACAGCTGCAAGTGGAGACAGATATGGACAGGACCCTGTGAGAAGGGTAGAACTGGCCGGAGTGTCGAGGAGCTGGGAAGACGCTGGCCTGACAGAGAGACACCCTGCCTGCTACCTGTTAAGGAGAGCAGGAGGGAGGGAGAGGAGTGTGACCCAGAGGAATCCCCCCAGAGAGGAAATAAAGACAGACAACAGATAAGGAACCTGAAAGAATGCCTCACTGAAAAAGCAGTCGGAAGGAGGGTGAGTGAGGGTGGCTGGACTGTATATTGATTCTGTGTATGGAATATTCAGGTTGAAGTAGAGGAGGAATACACTGAGGAAAAGGGGGATTCCCAAGGGGACAGAAGAAAATATGAATCCTCCCAAGGGTAATTATAGCACAAGCCCTAGAGCTTAGAGAAGAGGGATTGTATTTACAGCAAATATGAAGAGTAAAAATAGTAAAGGGAGTGGTCCTAAGCACCCCCAATCTGGAACGATCAGGAAATATACGTCCCAGGGAAATGTGACCCCAGAAAGATCTCAGGAGGCATGCGAAAGGAGTATAATGGAAAACAGTTTGGATAAGAGTGCCAGGTCTTCTGAGGAAATGGTTAACAGCCAACAAACATCAGAGGGAACAAAGTTCAGAGAAAATGAAGGAGAATTATAAACCCCAAATAGAAAGGAGATGGCAGAAATGTTTAAAAATCTGGAAAAATCTATTAAACAAGAGATGGGGATTATTCAGAATGATTTGGGACATTATCCAGAGTAGAAGAAATGGAAGAAAAAATTTAAAAAAATGCTCAAGGTATTCCAGAATTAAAAAAATCAGATAATGGAGATGAGGAAAGAACAAAAAAAATGCATTATAAGTTGGAGATACAAAGTAATAAGAATAGGAAAAATAATCTCAGGATAAAAAGAGTCCTGGAGCTTACACAAGGAGAAGATCTAAAAGAGACAATATGTAAAATCTTAAACTCCATTATGGATAAACCCAATACTGAGAAATATGAATTGGACAATGTATATAGGATAGGAAGGTTCCAAAGGGATCGGGTGGAAGAGAGACCAAGAGATGTAGTTGTACAATTCAATAAATATGGAGATAGAGAAGAAGTATGGAAAAAGATAAAAGGAAGAACCAGTATAATATATGGAGGAAAAAATATACAAGTGTTTGCAGACTTGACACCTGAGACATTGTGGAGAAAGAGATAATTGAAACCATTACTAGAACAGATGAAAAAACAGAATATACAATATAGATGGAGTAGCTTGACGTGTTTAATTGGATGGAAGAATGGAGTCACTGCATACCTGAGATTTCCTGAGGAACTAAGAGACTTTTTTGATAAACTTAATATTCAGAAAATAGAGATCCCAGGTTGGGAGGAGGAAGAAGGGGAGATATGTGCTATGAAAAAAGAGGAATGGCAGCTAGTTAGAAGAAATAGAGAAATGATAGATAGGGGGACATTGGGGGAAATGGAGAGAAGGTGAGCTGCACATGGACAGAGCCCAACCCCAAGATTAAAAATCAAACGTGGCATTAGGGCCACAAATGATTAGAAGGCAAATAGTAGGCCTGGTAGGGGAGAGGGGTGGGGAGGAGGGGTGGGGATGGAGACAGATGGGGGCGGATGGGGGGGGGGGGGGGTTATGGAGAATGGTATGGAGGGGTAGTGGGGTAGTAACACTCTGCGGGACAAGAGAAATAAGAAAGAGGAAGGGTAGGAGGAAGAAGTAGTTAAAAGGAGTAGGGTAAGATGGAAGAAATCCAATTTATAACCTATAATGTAAAGGGGTTGTGTTGTCCTGGGAAGAGATTCAGGTTATTTAAAGAACTACAACATAGAACATCTTTGGTGGTATTTTTACAGGAAACACATCTAGAGATGGAGTCAAAGGTTAGGCTGAAGACTAGATACTTTCCGACATGGTATTATGCGGACTCACTAATTAAAAGAGCAAAAGGGATTGCTATAGGTTTCGCAAAGAATATAAGGTTTGAGGTGGAGAAGAGAATAACGGATCTGGAGGGAAGATTTTTGTTTTTGAGGGGTAAATTACAGGGAATCGAGTGTACAATAGCTAACATATAATGTCCAAATAAGAAACCGGAGATATTCTTGAGAGATATATTGAAGAAATTGATGGATTTAAAAAGGGTTGTATGATAATAGCTGGAGACTTTAATGTCTGTATGGACCCGCGGATGGATACCACTTCCCATGTGAGGAGGGAGGAGAGCAGGTCCCTGAGATTATTAAAGAAACTGATACATGAGAGTCAATTAGTTGATATATGGAGAATCAGGAATATGAAAGATAGAGACTATACCTTTTTTTCACAAGTACATGAGACTTACTCTAGATTAGATTATATACTGGTAGAACATCGATTTATAGAGTCTGTAGTAGAAGTAAAAATTGGAGGAAGTACACTGTCAGATCATGCCCCTGTTGCAATGAAGTCAAGATGGGGTAAAAAGGAAAGAAGGGGTTTTGTCTGGCGGATGAATGAGGCACTCCTTATGGATGAAGAGATCGATCGAAAGATCGAGAGGGAAATTAAATGGTTTTTTGAGGAGAACGAAACAGAGGATGTGTCGGTTGCAACAGTGTGGGAGGCCCATAAGGCCTACATTAGAGGACTACTCATTGCAATAGGGGCTAAAAAGAAAAAAGAAAGGAGGGAAAAGATTAATAGACTGTTAAATTAAATATATGATCTTGAACAGGCTCATAAAAGGGAAATGTCTAAGGAGATCACGCAGAAAATAATAAAGAAGAAAAAACTAGAGAATGTAATGGAGGAGGAAAAAAGAAGAGTTTTTAATAAAGTAATAAGTGAAAGGTATAGATGGGGAGATAGGCCAGGAAAGTATTTAATGAGAACTTTAAGGAAAAATAAAAATAGGAATTATATAGAGAAAATAAGAAATCCCAAGGGGGAATTAGTGCACTCTACTAAAGATATCACTAGAATATTTAAAGATTACTATAATGAGTTATATAATATTATACCCCAGGATATAATAAATAAAACTGAAACAGTAAATAGAGAAAAAAGAACAACATACTTAAAAGAGGCAGGTCTACCAAAACTAAGCGAAATACAATTGAACTCCCTAGAAGCAGAAATTACATCAGAGGAAATAAAAATAGCGTTAAAAGACACTGCGGCGGGGAAACGTCCGGGTCCAGATGGATATACGGTAAAATATTATAAAAAATATAAAGAGTTATTAATACCCAAATTGAAGATATATATGAACGCTTTGGGAAATGAGACAGAAATAAGGGGAGAATCCTTACAGGCTAATATAGTTCTAATCCATAAGGAAGATAAAAGACCCCTCGCAGTGTGCGAATTATAGACCAATAGCGCTGTTAAATGTAGATACTAAATTGTACGCAAAGGTTTTGGCAAATAGACTGAAAGATCTGATGCCGGAGTGGATACATGGGGATCAGGTGGGGTTTGTCCCAGGGAGAGAGGGTAGAGACAATGGTTTGAGATCACTGTTGCTCATACAGGAAGGTAGAAGGGGAAAAGCCCCAGTGATACTGATGTCAATTGACGCTGAGAAAGCATTTGATAGAGTGAGTTGGGGTTTTATGATGGACACCTTGGAAGTGTTGGGAATAGGAGACAGAATGAGAAAGTGGATCGAAGGGTTATATAGAGGGCCTACAGCCGCTATCATGGTTAATGGAGGAAGATCGGAGCTTTTCGGGATGTCAAATGGTACAAGACAGGGATGCCCATTATCTCCACTGTTATATGTTTTATCATTGGAGCCATTGTTGTCTACGATAAGGAAGAACATAGATATAAAAGGAATATGGATAGGAGACAGAGAACATAAGGTGGCGGCTTATGCGGATGATTTGATGTTCTATGTTGGAAATCATAGAATGTCACTCCCAAATTTAATGAAGATACTGAAGGAATATGGGGAATTATCAAATTTAAAAATTTACCCAACAAAAAACGAAATTTTAAATATAAACCTTAAAAATAGTGAAAAAGAAAAAATACAAAGCGAACTCCCATTTGTTTGGAGAGATAAAGAACTAAAGTATATAGGGATAAAACTGTCAGCCTCAACTAAGAATCTGTATAAAGCTAATTATATCTCACTACTAAACGAGCTTAAGGAGGAGTTGAAGAGAGTAGGAGGAGGAACTCCATCTTGGATAGGTCGTATAAACTTGATAAAAATGGTAATTGTGCCCAAAGTATTATATAAATTTCAAATTATTCCAATCAAACTTCCAGAGGGATATTTTAAAGAACTTAAAAAAATGATAATAAGGTATATATGGAGGAATAAAAAGCCTAGAATAGGCTATGAAATGTTGACTAGAAGTAAAGAAAGAGGTGGATTGGGTGTACCAGACTTTAAGAGATATTATAAAGCAGTGATAATTGCGAGAATTTTTGATTGGACTCATAATCCAGAGAAAAGTTGGGTCAAAATTGAAAATACACTAAGTGGAATAAATTTAAGTAAGATTATATGGGTGCCTGCACAATATAGGGGATTAGAGGATAGCACAAGTACGTATACTTTTTAATGTTTTAGGAGTGTGGGAAATGTTACACAGACAAAAGGGATGGGTTTTTAATTCACAGTTGATGCCACTAAGGAACACAGAACATTTTACCCCGGGGCAGGAAAACATCACAGGGAAATGGATTATAAAACAAGAGGCGCAATTGAGAGATATAATGGTGGGGGAGGTATTAGGATCATATGGAGAGTTGGAGGAAAGAAAAGGGAGAAGTTTTCAATAGGATGGATGGATTACAATACTACCAACTGAAACATTTCTTTGAAAGCCTCCCAAAGCCTATGACAACTAGAAAAGAGTGGAATCCATTGGAGAGATTGTTGGAAGCACGGGGAGATGGGAGACACGGAATTGCAAAAATAATTTATGCAAATAGGAAGATATTGTTTGAATGTCTTTTTAATAGAAATGTGAATTGTATTTGGATTGATAAATTAATAAACATTTATAAAAAAAAAAACAAAACAAAAAAAAAAAAAACAGAACCACCTTGGGAGACCCTTTCGCTCTGAAACTTGATCTGCTAATCTAGGACTTTGGCAAGTACTTTAACCCTCTAATGTCTCTCTGCTGTGCTGTTGTTCGCTGTGTGTGTATATATATATATATATATATATATATATATATATATATATATATATCTCGGTTACATCTTTTTTCTGTAAATATTTTTATTGCACGCTTTTGACCTTTTAGTAATAAATCCTTCCTTCTGAAAGTGCTGAACTGTTTCTATAGCTCTTTATTGCAATTTACGAATTCCTGCCTCTAAAAGAGCGCTACTGTGTTTTTTTAACCCTCTGTATAACCAGCCTGCGGTGACCATGTTATACAGACGATTATCTCAACCATTATAGTGTTATAGCTGATATCGCAGTTTCCTCTTTCTCTGTACAAAAAGGAGGTGGTGACAGTGTGAAGGGTTAATTGCGTAATTAACCTGACCCAGTAACAATCGCATTCAGGCTGCCGCTACATAGATTGTGGTCCAATTAGCTGGAAAATCATTGTGCAGGGTGCAGCTGGGTGTGGCATTGTTACGCATGTGACATCGTGGTTTTAGATTGGCTAGTCCTTCGGTCATGAGTTTGGTGAGAAGGGCTGGGGTCTGACGCCGTGTTCATCACATATTGGTGGCAGCGATCCTGGGATCGTCACATATTGGTGTCAGCGATCGTGGGATCGTCACATATTGGTGGCAGCAGTGGGATCATCACACATTGGTGGCAGCGATCCTGGGATCGTCACAATGTCCATGACAACTTGTTTGCCCGAAGCTTCAGGACAACGATGGTCAGTCGAGTCTCCCAATCCAACAGAAAACTACTCCGGAGACCAGAACCATGAGCCTTGTCCAATCCCAACACTCTGGCCTAGTCCGATGGGCTGGCATCCATCGTGACCACAGTTTGTCTAAGAGGAAGGGAGGACTTTCCTTTCCGTAGAGCTGGAGACCATACAAGGCAGGCCCTCGTCACTCGCTCCATTCAAATCTGACCATACAAGGAAGCAGAAGACCTTCAACATTGTTCACATATGGAACTGGGCATATATGACTGCTTAGAAGGTAGTCACCATCTAGCCCAAAACCTGACTGCAAAAACAAAGGGAGAGCCGACTGCACGCCAAGAGCTGCCGGACCACTGTAGTTCGTCCGATGGGAGGAACACCCTTGGCCTGTTCCGGACTGCGAATCAGCCCCAGAAACTCCAAGTGTTTGGCCAGGGCCAACACAGACTTCGTGAGGTTCAAGATCCACCTGAAGTCCTGTAGGGAATGCTTGACAATCTACACGCCAGCCAGCAGGGACGAAGGGGTCTCTGCCCGCAGGAGCAAGGCATCCAGGAATTAAATCACAGCAATTCCTCGTTATCTTAGCAAGGCCAGGACTGGGACCAAGACCTTGATAAACACCCAGGAAGCGGAGACCAGACCGAAGGGCAGAGCTACAAATTTGTAATGCACAATAGCCATGCATAGGAAACACTGATTTCCCTCACAGATGGTGTCAGGTACCTACTGACAGTAACTCTAGAGCTCCACAGACCGGATTTCCCCAGGGCGCAGAGTCTAAGCCCCAAACTGCTTGTTCACCAGAGCCCCTGATGGTGGGGATGGACTTGGAGCAGACTGAGACCCGGTCGCGGCCCCTGGGTACACCCAGCTGCAGTAGAAGGAACCGCCAGTGGTACGTAGCAGGATGGGAGCCTGACGTGAAGAGGCAGAGCAGGCCCAGACAGCAATGGATGGATTGGTGCAGGATGGATGGACAGAACACACCGTGAAGCAGTTGCGAAGTCAGACAGGCCGGGTCGGTAACAGTGGAGGCGGAACAGTACAGAGCAGCAGGCAGAGAATGGTCAGGTCACAGGCCAGGTTCAGCAGCAGGAGGTCAGATAATCAGGAACAGGCAGAAGAATAGTCGGACGAGCCAGGGGTCAGGGCAGGAGACTGTCAACAGCAAACCGGGTCAGGCAACAGGATACTCTCACAGGAAAACAGGATAACAGGGACAAGCAGGAACAAGACCATACGGCAACTTGAGCATGCAAGAGTCAGTTTAAATAGTGCGCCCGCGATTGTTGCTGTGGGCGCCTATGTCCTAGCGCCCGTATGTTTGTTCGTATTAGACTTCCGCGCATGCGCAGACCCGTGCGCCGCGGAGAAACCCGAGATCCCTGACAGATGGGAATGTGCAGGGAGGTGTCCTTGATGTCTATAGGACCTAGAAAATCCCCCTGGTAAAGGGAGGCCACCACCAAGCGTATGGACCGCAATATGGGACTTGTGAACCTGCACGAAGGCAAGCAGGTCCCCGAGGTTTAAGATCAGGTGAATCCCGTCCATCTTGGGAACTGGGAACAGACTAGAGCAAAAAACCCTGAACCGCTTCAACTCGGCCACCAAAACAAACACTACCCTGAAAACCAGAAAGGACAACCTCCACCCTACAAACAGGCAGGGCAAACCTGCGTGCTAAGGTGGACCTTATCTGCAGCATGAACTTGTTGATCCTGGAGTGTTTGCCCCTGGCCGCAGAGGCCTGGAAGGGCAGGATACAGCCTAGCAGAAAGGAAGAACTTCCATTATGGGGCCGGACAGACCCCTAACTCTCAACTTCGGAATCGGAGGAGCCGTGAACTAGCAACTGGGACAAGCCACCTGGAGGTCAATCTACACACCTAGAAAAACATGTCCATGGGCTCGGAATGAGACTCTCTCCACATGGCCGCTGGCTGAGCCACCCAGAGCCTAATGAGACCCCGTAAGGGGGGCAGCAGACTGAAGCCTTCAAAAATGAGGCCCCGTAAAGGGGGCCGCTGGCTGTGGCTCCGCAAAGGGGCCACCCGAAGGAGCCTGAGGAAGCCCTACCAGGGAAACCAATGGATGAGGTCCAGCCAGGGAGACCATCATCTCAGGCCTTGCAAAGGAGGCCACTTAATGGGGCCCTGCAAAGGGGGCCAATGGATGGGGCCCACTGGTAGAAACCCAGTAAGGAAGGCCGTTCACAAAAGACTTGCAAAGAGGGCCGGGGCCCTGCAATGAAGGCCACTCAATGAGGCCTCTCAAGGGAGATTGCCAGCTGGGGCTCCGTCTGAGAACACCCCAAGGTGTTTCCAGGCTGGGATCACTCGAGGGAAGTAGTAGTCCTCCCAAATAGGACTGGGAGCATCCGCCACCACCATCTCGGCGTACCATAGATGGCGAGGCCAGTCTGGAGCCACCAGGATGACTGTGATCCTATTGGCCTCTAACCTGCATAGTAGATGAGGAATCAACATGGAACAACATGGCCACCGACAGCTGACTTAACCTCCATGTACAATAGCATAGAGGAAGGTGGGGGCACACCCCTAGCCCAGCTCAGCCTCCAAGCGCCCTGCCACTGCACCAGGTATACCCACTAGACTGGATTCCCCCCCTGCCGGCATCCCTGCAGTGAGCTGGGCAGAGAGAACTACGTGGGAGGCGGATGCCCAAAAAGGAAAATGGCTACTGCCGCTACCTGGCAGAGCAAATGGTGCGCGGCACTACACGGCTAGCAGGTTGCAAAGCCACGGCCTAAAGTGGCAGGGAGCCCAACAATGTGGGAGGGCCAATTAACATCCACAGGCCTCCCAACAACAATCCCCTAGGCATCCCAAGGGGGGTGCAAGACCGGTCCTCCGTACCTTTGGGGGATCATGAAACCTGGGGGGGTGCATCAGAGGACAACCACCCAAAGCTAACCAGGCCAGGGGACACAGTGCATCTGGGCTACAGATTCAAGTCCGTGCAGCACACCGCTAAACCGGCCCAGTATCCCTCAGCTAACCCCCCTGTGACACAGGGAAACCAGGGTAACAGGGTACCCATCCTGCTACAAAATGCCCCAATGATCTCAGGGGTGGGGATGATGTAGGAGAGCAAGCATGGAGAAGAGAGGAGAAACCTGTAGGGACTGACCACCCCAGGGAGTACCCATGCCCCTCACGCATCCAGGGAAGTAGAGGAGGCATCTACATACCAATCCATGGAGCGTGCAGGTAACACTCCCATGACAGATCCTCTTCTCCACTGAAGTAAGGGGCTGCTAGCCAGGGGTACACTGTGACACAGACTATAGGCGCCTGGTCATATGTGTCCCTGCGAGACATTTAACTCGCTGGTCACCCCGGTCCAGAATGGGACATCGTTGCAGCCGACTGAGCGTGAAGCTAGTGGTCTGTGTGCGCTCGCTGGTCAGACTGGGATGACCACTGGATCTAGATTATCCAGCCTGTCACCCAGCTCAGCTGTTGATAGAAGATCTCCGCAGGAAAAAAGAAAATTCCAGAGAAAAATAGAAAAGGAAAAAAAGCAATGGGACCACAGATCCCAGCAAAAAAAAACCCTAAAAAATGCTTTAAAAAAAAAAAAAAAACTAGCTGGAAGTGGGATGGGTTAAATACAGACTGTCCCTGCAACTTTACTTTTTTGCCAGTTTCCAATCACCTGAAGGTATCTGCATATAACCCATGATTAAAAACTAAAAGTCTGTGTTCTGCACGGCTCTCTAGGAAACAAAATTTACCTGTAAGTCAAAAATCTATTTAAATTTACAAATATATTTAGTTTCTATTCCCCTTCAAAGACACACTTGTCCATTGGTGAACTGAAGGTGAAATGCCCACAAACCATTTACACAATATACTGAAAGCCCTAAGTGTACAGTACAGAACATGGGATCTTTAGTCTTTAACCATGGGACAGCCAAAAGCAGTCAACTGAGGGGTGGAAAATGCAGCAAATAAAACAAAGAATTGCTCCAAAGAACTAGAGCAAGCTGCTTGTAGAGCCTTAACCACTTGTCGTTCCTTACCAGGCCATTTTTTGCGATACGGCGCTGCATTATTTTAACTGATAACTGTGCAGTCATGCAGCGCTGTAAATTAATTAAATTTATGTCCTTTTTTTCCCCACAAATAGAGCTTTCTTTTGGTGGTATCTGATCCGCTCTGCAGATTTTACTTTTTGTGTTCGACAATTTTGAAAAAAAAAATTATATAAATTTTTATTTTCTGCTATAAAACAATTCCAATAAAAACATTTTACAAACCAAATGTCTATATAGATTTAGGCCAATATGTATTCTGCTACAAATTTTTGGTAAAGAAATCCCCAATAAGTGTATATTGATTACTTTGAGCAAAAGTTACAGCGTCTACAAACTATGGGACATACTGGAATTTTAATTAAATAACTTTTTTATTCTAATATTGGCAGCGATCAGCGACTTATAGCGGGACTGCAAAATTGCAGCAGACATTTTTACACTGACACTTTGTGGGAACCAGTGACACCAATACAGAAAAGAGCTCTACCAGAGATGGCTGAATAGGCCGACAGTGACAGACATGCCCCCACTCTAATAAGTCAGGGCGCCCCATCAAAACATGTCTTGGAGGTCTACATCTTTCAATAAAAGTGTGTTTTATACTTGGGCTTGGAGAAAAAACATTTTCCCAGTCGCAGGAGTAGAATATTTACATGCAGAAGGGCATGCCTTCTTTTCCCGGGGAAGAAGTGTATCCTCATCACCTGTGATCTCCTCAATATACTTGACTAAGGGACCAAACAGTCCCAATGGAGAGAAAAGATACTAGCTGGGAGAGGTAGCTGTATATAATCCATGGTTAAAGAACACAAATCATGTATCCTTTTGTCACCATGAACTTGTTTATATATGTGGTTTGTGACACTATTGTTTAGAATATAACTGCAACGACATGCGATTATCTTTTTTACTTTGGATTTATTTGGATTCACTTCACATTGTTTTATTTATTTATTTAGTGAACCATTTTTTCCTTTGTTCATCTCTATTATATGGAAAAAAGAATAATGGGATTAGCAGTTTACAGAACAAAGATGAGACTTTTTTTGCTGTTTAACATTTCTGGCAAGATCAATCTCTGGACTGGTAAGCTGCAATAGAGCATATTTTTGTTTAGTTATCCTTTAACCACTTCCATACCAGGCACTTTTAGCCCCTTCCTGCCCAGGCCAATTTTCAGGTTTCAGCGCTCTCACACTTTGAATGACAATTGTGCGGTCATACAACATTGTACCCAAACTAAAATTTTATCATTTTCTTCACACAACTAGAGCTTTCTTTTGGTGGTATTTAATCACCGCTGGGGTTTTTATTTTTTGCTAAATTAACAAAAAAAAAAGACCAAAAATTTTGAAAATAAACACGTTTTTCTTTGTTTCTGTTATAAAAGTTTGAAAATAAATAATTATTCTTCATAAATTTAGGCCAAAATGTATTCTACTACATGTCTTTGGTGAAAATAACCCAAATTAGTAATTATTATTTAGTGTGTAGGAAAGTTATAGAGTTCACAAACTATGGGAAAGATCTGAATATTGATCAGTCCTGAAGTACTGACGTCCAATCCATTCTTGAGGTCCAAGAATGTTAGAACAGTACATATATCCCCCAAATGACCCCTTTTTGCAAAGTAGACAGTCCAACGTATTTCATAGCAGGCGAGTTTTTTGAAGTTGTAATTTTTATGTCTTAATTTTTTTGGATATGAAGAAATAGAAAAAATGGCTTTCACAATTTTTTTATTTTTTTTTTAACATACTGTCACCAGTGCAGTACAGCACCATCATAACTAGCATGGCAGTGATCAGGGACACTGACTGGTGACAGTACGAAAAAAATTTGATAATTTTTTAAATTTTATTATTTCTTATTAAATTTTTTAAAGAATTTTTTTTCATATTTCACTATGACCAAAGTAGTATAATGCTACCATAGTAACATTGTACTACTTTGGGGAAGTGATCAGTATTTATTTTTCTTTTACACAATTTGCTTATAGCAAAGAATTACTTTGCTATAAGCAAGGATTTACCTGAATGAAAATCGATTCATTCAGGGGTTTTTTTTTTTGTGCTTAGCTGTGATTTGGCCACAGCTAATCACATGACACAGCTGGGCTGCGATTGGCCCAGCTTGTGCATGTGATTGCTGTGACCATTCACAGCTAGCCACACTTGTATACAATGGATGGCATGAAAGGAAGCCATTCATTGTATACGACTGTCATGTGACCTGCTGTGCAGGCAGGCAAACTGCGCATGCCTAAAAGGACGCCATATGGCGTCCACCCGGAGGGACGAGGTGCTTGCCCGGCCTCCATCTGGCCATAGGCCAGGCGGTAACCGGTTAAGTATGTTGTACTAAAAATCAGAATGCGATAACATTTCCTTGAAATAAAACTACATATGGACAAGGAACATTTTGTATTAGTTTTCAGTTCCTTTCAAAGTAACATTACATTAATTTAGTGTAAGTTACATACCAGGGTCTGACAATACATCTGCACCCGGGATTTTAATAAAGACGCCACTTTCTTCTGCAAAAGATAAAACAAGGTCACATAGCTTTATAATTCAATATATAGTAATAGAAAATAGGGGAAAAGGGGAAACATAGGATTTTTGTTTCTCACCTGTAACAACCTTTTCTAAAAGTACATCACAAAACACAGGATCTTAGAGTTGGAACATGGATTATGCAGCAGCCTTCAAAGAATTGGACACTGGCAAACAAATCTGTAAGGACAGCTCTAACATAACCCCTCCCACACTCAGCAAGCCTGCATTTGGTAGCAAGCAATAAGGAGTAAATCATAAGGAACAGAGCAGAGGTGCTGGTGTCCTGTAATGCACTCCAATAAAAGTATTTTGCAGATAAGGGTCCTTTCACGTGATCAGCATCAGTTCCATCACACAAACAGATAAAGAAAAATGCATGAAAACTCAGGCCTTTTATGTCAGTTAGTAAATACATACATATTTAGTTTAGTTTACATCAGAAAACTTTTGGTTTTTCACAATTCTGTTTTTTTACAGTTCTTAAGAAACTTGTCCTAGGTGGACAAAAGTATAGACAAAAAAAAAAAAAAGATTTGGGCTAAAAGCAGACATAGAGCATAGACAAAAATGGATCACAATAGTGTACATTATGTTTCTGTCTACATAAACGTAAAATGATACAAACCTTTGGAGTCCGATATTCAGACATACGTTGTGGCTCAGTCTGGAACAGTCTGAAAAACTGACAGATCCAGACTCAAAGCTTGTGAAAGGGCCCCAAGACAAAAATCCTATTTTCTGAATTGTAAATTACAGGACACAGGATCTGAGTCTTGGACCAGTGGGCATCCAAAAGCACTGCAGCTAATGGGTGGGTAATGCAGCAAATGCCAACAGTACTACACAACAATGGGCAAACATAGGATTTTAAACTTAGTAGCTAAAACACCTCACATCCAAAATTGGCACCAGCAGAGGCCTGAACATCCACCTGTTAAAACAAACGAGTGAACAGAAGACCAGGTGGCAGCCTTACAAATCTAAGAAGCAGATTCCTGATGCTGAAAAGCCCACAAAGCAATGATGGATCTGTTAGGGTGTGCCTTAAAAAGGAAAGGGGAGAACCTTATCCTTTAAGCTATAAGCTCAGATAATGACTAGTCTAATCCACCTGCATTAGTGAAATGAAAGACAGAAAGTTCCCTGCAGAGATCCACTGGATTGACAGAGTGAATCTACAGTAATTGTAATATAAATGTGATGTAGCACTATACGTAAACTATTACCTTTTGTGCAATTGTTATAGTAATACAAGATGTTATAGTGATACAAGATAACACCCAAATCTATTCAAGTGACATTATAAGTAATTAGTGCAATCTATATCAAATTAGAATATTCAAGTGATAATTCCAAGATAAGGTGGCACACAGTGATTCCCTTTGCATGGAAAAAAAACAAAATAATAGGTGATATTATAGTTAATGTCCACAGCATCCAGTGATTTCACATATAAATGGCACACAAAATTCTTCTAAAACATGCTCCTGTGTTGGTGCAGGTGGTGAGAGATATCCTAAATGGCAGGCATGCCCGCTCACCTTCCCCCTGCGACCCACAGGGGCCACAACGCCTTATGAATCACCCAGGATCCTGCACGCTCCTTTCAGGATACAAATAGCTCCACCAATCTCAGTAGCCTTAACTCCACCTTCAGTTGTTTCTCATAGACAGACGGTACTGTATATTACCTTATAAACTCGTCGTATTGAGATCATGCAACAGAAACACAAAGATCCTCCATAGTGTAAAACTGCATAACAGGTTTAATAAAGATAAAAACACCAAGTACAGACTCACAATTTGCAGGGAAGACAGTTCGCAGTGTGTATCACCTCTCTAGGATGTACTGAAAGCACTCTGGAGTAGCAAGATGGAGCTGGACCAGAAGTGCGTCACCACGTCGCTTCTATGCGTTACGCCACGCCCCTCGTAGCTTCGCCAGGATCCTGTGTGTGTTTTTTATAGGCATAGCAGCGCAGGAGGATTTACCAAATAATCTACAGTAACTGCCTAAAAGAAGCCGCAATAGAGAGGACAACTCATACAACACGCACTGCATGCAGACCATGGAGAGAAATCTTCCTGGAATGCTTAGGGACAGGACATCATTTCTAAAAGGACAGTAAAAATGAAGCTTCTAGCAAGCTATCACAGCTAAAATTTAAATCCATGAGGTCCATGCAGTCAACCATTTGTGGATCAATGTCAGCACTGATCATATCACGCTTAAGGCATTGAACTGTAGTCAGCCCCAGTCTCGCATAGGTGAACTACCACCAGGACCAGGTGCAAGGTGGAATCTGCCAGAGCATTGTCCTAGAAAGTTTCCAGTCTCTTATCAGTAAGAACAATGAAAGGCAATTTTTGACCATTCCTCTTTGCATACTTGCTTCAGCTCAGACACATTTGTAGGATGTCAGGTGTGAACAGGTGTGCTCTTTGGCAAACTTTAGGCACAGGACAATGTTTTTTTGGAGAGCAGTGACTTCCTCCATGGTGTTCTGTCATGGACATCCTGCCTTACATATAGTAGACTCATGTTCCAGTGATGTATTCAGGCCTTTAGCTGTTACTCGTGGGTTCTTCTTTACCTCATTGAGGATTCTGCGTTATGCCTTGGAAATCATCTTGGATGGGCGCCCACTTCTAGGAAGAGTAGCCACAGTACTAAACTGTCCCTATTTATAGACAATTTGTCTATAATCATCAAGTCAGTCAACTGATGTGTGCCTGAACACTTTGAGATTGATTTGCATCCCTTTACAGCTTTATGCAGATCAACTACTTTTGATCTTATGTCTTCAGAGAGCTCCTTTTTGCAAATCATGATTTACATCAGCTGATGCTTGTTAAGAACTGCAATCTTAAAACATTGTCTTATCAAAGTGTCTCTAAACTAAACTTCCAACCATACTGTTTAATGTGTGTTGAATAAGGACACAATAAATTAGAATTGTTTGTGTGTTATTAGCTTAAGCACATTGTGTTTATCAATTATTGTGACTTAGGTGAGGATCAGATCACATAATATGGCAGATTACTGCAGAAAACCAAGGGTTCATATACTTTTTCTTGCCACTGTATAATCAACCTGTCTCATCGATAACTCTGTCACATATACTCCTCTGCTTGCAATAGCTTCCAGATCATATCAGACGATATGTGTGCTGTGGGTGATCAGTTGGATATATGAAACTATCGACTTTTGAGCTACTAGGAGCAGCTTGTTCTACTTGCTACTCTATCACTTGTAGCAGAATTTACAGTGACTTCAGTCTTGTGTCGGGTGTCAGGCATGCTGGTGATAATGCAGTACAGCAGGTGTAGGCAACCTTAAAGAGGTGGGAGATCTACCTAAACAACATGGGGAAAGACAGATCACTGTGCACAGTTTCGCATTCTTACACTTGATTTAAACCTCAAATTGCCATACTACCGTGCTGCAATCATGTGCATTGCACGGCAATCATGGATTTAAATCAAGTGGTGAAGAGGCATCATATTGCCTTCTCACCACCTGTCAAACACTCTCGGATCGCTTTTTAGAGGAGCAGCAGCAGCATCTGCTGCCTGTAATTGCATTCGGCAATAGCACACTTAGGGTTTGTTCACATGTAAAGTTGGGAAGTGGTAAAACCCTGCAGTTGTGTCACAGTTTTACCGCCCTCAATCTCTACCCTCCTTAGCTCCTGAGGCAGCGGTCAAGGTGTACACATGCCATAGCAGGAATTGAATCCAGTTTCTTTTGGTGGATGCTACTGCCTGTCTATCGCCACCCATTCCAGCACTCTAAGCGCTTCACAACTGCATGCTTCTGCGGGGTCCAAGGGGTAAAGCAGGTGGTGAGAAAGCAACACAACACAGCCTTCTTTAACCCCTTATTTGCAGTACTGAACAAGGTTGCAGGGCACTTGCAGAGTGGCCTCATTAACTTGAATGGTCATGCGTGGCAGGTGCTACACCCACCAACCGCAACAGGGAATATAACTCCTGCTGAAGCTGTGACATGTGTACACCCCTGTCCACTGCATCTAAAGAGGGTGCGGTTGGGGCGAGGGTGGTAAAAACAGGTCTTAACTATGGTGTTTTACCACCCTGCAATCTGGAAATATAAATTAACCTTTATTGTTCTGGGAGCTTTATAAGGTTGCTTTCACACCGATGTGCTGCGGGGTATACATGCACCGCATCTGCAGGTTTCCTGGGTTAACTGCGATTGACTTCTAATATATCCCGTAGGTGTGGTGCACTTTCTGAAAGCACAACAAAATTCCTGTATTCAGAAGTTTTGGTGCACTTTCAGAAAGTCCACCACACCTGTGGAATATAATAGAAATCTATGGCTAAGCGCAGCAAACCTGCAGGAAAGCTGCAAGTACACTGCACTGCATCCGCTGTGTGGGTAAACCACAGTGTATCAGTGTGAAAGCAGGCTTATACGATTATGCCCAGTGCATTGCTTCACACTGACCTGAAGATCTCTTCTTTCCTGCTGTTGGCACCACTCTAGAGAACGCTAGCCGGGATACGAGGTGGAGTGCAGTTGGTATCACTTCGCATGTGACAGGAGCCAGCACTACAGAGGAAGCATCGGCTTATGCCGCTCTTGCTCCCTACTACAGCTCCAACTTGACAAGTAGTCTCTCTGCATTGCACTGTTTGATGCGCTAGGATGGCAGGTCAGCAAGCCCAGGCCGCGATCTACCAGTCACCTGGTTGCAATCTACTGGTAGATCGCGATCTATGACTTGATCACTCTGCTGTAGAGGACCAGCGAATTACACAAGACTGCCAAGCTGCTGGATTGCTGAGCATGGCTTCTCTCACTTGCACCTTTCTGTTCCCTGGTTTAATTGATCACTAGAGTAATATTGTAGCAAGGATGGAGGCTTGAGTCAGATGTTAATTACGCCACGAAAGCAATTTAATCAACGTGTTTCTGAGCAGTACTCTGCTCCCTCTTCAGGAGAATAGGCTCACTGCTGTCAGTCAAATTCCTGTGAGGAGAGGCAGGGCGTGGCTTTTCCATGAACGCATATGCTTGGATGCTGCCATAACACACAGCTTTCTAAGGAGTCACCCAGAGAATGGAGCAGACTGCACTGGTGGGGAACTTGCAAAAAAAAGGTAAGAGACTGCTCTGTGCAATGGTATTGCACAGAGCATGCAAGTATAACAAAAAAAAAAAGGCTTTAATATCACTTTAGGACTGAAGACAGTGGTGTTGAGTAGCTACAAGAAAGAGAACAGAAGAGACTAGAGATGCACCAACATTCTGGTGGTCGAAAACACCCCTTTCGGCTATCGGCTGAAATGAAAGAAAAAAAAAAAAAAAAAAAAGAAGCACTGATACAGGTGCCAAATAAACCCCGATACAGGTGCCAAATAAACCCCGCCCCTCGCAGTCGCCCGCTCACCAGTTCAGTCTTACCTGAGAAAACATCAATCCCGACGCTGGGCAGAGAAATGGGTGAATCAAAGATGGCCGCCACACATCTCTATGCCCTTGGAGGACCAGAGCGATGTCACTTCTGGTTACAGCCATTTATTTTTTTTTTTTTTTAAAAGCACTAGATCAATGTTTTTTTTAATCCAATGCTTTACATTGTAGAGGAGAGATGTGGGGTCTTATTGACCCCATATCTCTCCATAAAGAGGACCTGTCACTAATTATTCCTATAACAAGGGATGCATGCATTTCTTGTGAGAAGAATAAAAGTGATTATATTTTTTTTTAAAAGGAACAGTGCAAAAAGAAAACATGAAATACATTTTAAAAAAAAAGGTTAAAGTGCCCCCATCCCCTTGTAGTGGTGAACACATACGTAGGCCATGCCCACATATGTAAATGGTGTTCAAACCACACAAGTGAGGTATCGCCACAAACGTCGGAGCAAGAGCAATAATTCTTACACTAGACCTCCTCTGTAACTTTACACTGCTAACCTGTAGACATTTTTAAAGCATCACCCATGGAGATTTTTAAGTACAGCAGTTTCATGCCATTCCACGAGCGTGTGCAATTTTAAAGCGTGACATGTTGGGTATCTATTTACTCACCGTAAAATCCTCTTACATATTTTACAAAACAATTGGGGTATATATATATATTTTTTTTAATCAAAGTGTATTTGTTTCCAAAAAATATATATTCAATTTTAAAAACTACACATTTCGGTTTCGTTTTTTTGGCCAAGTGCATTTTGAATTTTCGTCTTGGGTTGCAGCAACAGAATTTTCATTTCGGTGCACCACTAGAAAAGACCTCCTGCAGGTACATGGAGCTGACTTGTAGAACAAAAATAAAAGGAAGGTCAAGTCTTAAATAAGGGTAGCTGAGAAAAGACATCCATCCTCCTAGGACACTAGCAAAAAAAAAAACCCGCTGTTATTTACCTGTTAACTGTATTTCCAGGAATCTTCTAGGACAGCTTCACTTGAGAGATAGGGCTCCTCCCAGGAAACACCCGCTCCACCTTTTCCCCTTTATAAGTATCCTCTCTCCCAGTGGGCCCTCAGTATAAGAATATGACCGAAGGCCTAGGAGAAAGCATAAAAGAAAAACGGTAATAGAGACAACCCATCACAGGTTCATAACATACCTGGACATCAGTACATAATCACAGTAATCGGGAGGGAGTTACGCTGTCCTAGAAGATTCCTGGAAATACAGTTAACAGGTAAATAACTGCGTTTTCCCGAGTCATCTTCTAAGACAGCTTCACTTGAGAGGAGTTGAATAGAAATACATACATTAGGGTGGACCCCTTGCTTGTAGGACCTTCCTGCCGAACGCCTGGTCCTTGCTGCCAATCAGATCCAATCTGTAGTGCTTAGCGAAGGTGGCGAAACTGGACCACGTTGCGGCTCTGCAGATCTGTCCGGGGGAGGCCCCCACCTTTTCCACCCAGGAGGCCGTGGTGGCCCTTGTCGAGTGTGCTTTTAGGCCGGGTGGCGGTGACAGGGCCGCAGTTCTATAACCTTCTGAGATTGCCTCTCTTATCCACCTCGCGATGGTGCCTTTGGAGGCACTGTCCCCCTTCTTTGGACCCTGGAATAGGATGAAAAGACGGGAAGAACGTCGTTTGATGTATGCAATCAAACATCTTCTCACATCGATTTTGCTATAGTCCCCCTCTTCCGTGCTGCCTGGGTTGCCATCAAGGGAAGGTATTATTATTTCCTGTGACCTATGGAAATGTGACGCGACCTTAGGTAGAAATGCCGCATCTGTGTGGAGGATGATTCTGTCCAACAGGACCGTGCAGTATGGTTAGATTACTGATAGAGCCTGCAATTCGCTGACTCTGCGGGCGGAAACTAATGCTATAAGGAGGGTGGTTTTCAGAGTTAGAAATCTGAGGTAACATTCCTCCAGTGGTTCGAAAGGCCCTTGCCGAAAGCTCTTCAGGACTGTGCCCAGGTCCCATGTGGGGTATTTTGATGTGGACGGGGCTCGGCGCCTGGAGATAGCCTTCAGGAACCTGATTATCAACGGGTCTGCCGCCAACCTCAACTCCAGAAAGTTTGACAAAGCTGCTACCTGCACTTTAAAGGGTATTGGCGGCCAGGTTCTTATCCGCCCCGGCTTGGAGGAATTCAAGCACTGTATGCAAGATGGGGGCCCCCGGTGCCTCGTTCCTGTCCTTCCAGGCGGAAAATTTCTTCCAGACTCTATCATATATAGGCGTTTGTCGATTTCTTCCTTCCGTCCAAGATGGTGGCGACCACTCTTTCAGACAGCCCCTTCTCCACTAGCCTGTCCCATTCAGAAGCCACGCTGCTAAGGACAGCCTTTCTGGGTGAGGATTTAGCACTCCCCCTTGGGCGAGTAAATCGTGTGAAGGTGGTATCATCCATGGGTCTGTTAAGCTTAGTTCCCTCAACAGGGAGAACCATGATCTTTTGGGCCAAAAGGGTGCAATCAGGATGACCGTGGCTTGAGATGACTGGATCTTCTGTACCACCTTTGGTAACAATCTGAATGGAGGAAAGGCATAGAGGAGGTTTCCTTCCCAATGCTGGGCTAGCGAGTCTATCCCTGCACTCCTGGGGTCCTTCTGCAGGCAGAAGTATCTCTCTAGCTTCGCATTTTGGCTGTTGGCAAAGAGATCCGTAGAGGGGGTGCCCCATCTGGCGCATATTTGATTGAATGCTGAACGGCTGAGGCACCATTCTGTCTGGGTGACCTCTTTCCGACTCAACTGGTCCGCCAACTGGTTCAGATCCCCTTTTAGATGCACCGCAGTGATGGACTCTAGGTTCCTCTCTGCCCAGCTCAGGAGGGTTCCTGGCAACTCCATCAGCCTCGGGGACCTCGTGCCCCCCTGCCTGTTTAAGTATGCTACTGCCGTTGTGTTGTCGGATAGAATCTGGACTTCTCTCCCCTCTAGCCTTTCCTGAAAAGCCGTAAATGCTTTGAAGATTGCCGACAGCTCCTTGTAGTTAGATGATTTCCTCGAATTTTCTGCATCCCATCTGCCCTGGGCCGGGCAGTCTCCCATATGAGCACCCCACCTGGTCATGCTTGCATCCGTGGTGATCCTCATTGGGCTGGCTTGCTTCCATTTCCTTCCCGCCTCCAAGGTGTGGATGTTCCCCCACCACCTTAGTGATTCCCTCACCTTGTGCGTGCTTGGCTGCCATCCCAGTGGGAGAGGGTGTGATTCTGTAGTACCCTGGAGTGGAGCTGTTCCCATTGCACCCCTGGTATTGTGGCTGTCATGCTCCCGACTAGCTTCACTGTGGTCCTTACTGTGAAGGCCGACATCCCCTGGAAGGCCATCGTGTCTTGCTGCAGTTTGAGAGCTTTTTCCGTTCTCAGGTATGAGCAAGCATTGGTCCAGGACGTACCTCAAATACGTGATCCTTCTGGAGGGTACTAGCTGTGATTTTTCCTCGTTGATCAACCACCCCAAGCTCTCTAGAAAAGATATTGTGCGTTCTACGTGGGACCTCAGGCCTCTTTCTGTATCCGAAAATAGAAGCAGGTCATCCAAATAGGGGATGATATTTATCCCTTCCAGCCTCAAGACTGTTAGGGGTTCCGCTAGGATCTTAGTAAATATCCTTGGAGCTGATGACAGGCCAAAGGGGAGTGCATTGAACTGAAATAGAATCGTTCTTCCTCGATTCCTCCCTTATCGGGACGTGCAGATATGCATCCTTCAAATCTATTGAGGCCATAAATGCTCCTGGCGACAAGAGTTCTTTTACCGTGTATATGGTCTCCATGCGGAACTTCTTGGGTCTCACGAACTCTTTTACCTTCTTCAGATTTAGTATCATCCTGTAGGTTCCAGACGACTTCTGCCTGAGCATTCCTTCCAGGAGGTCCACCAATGCATCTGCCTTCTCCCTGTCCCTTGGCAGGGGTGTTGTGAAGAATCTTTGAGGGGGGGGCCTTAAAAACTCTATTTTGTAACCTCTGTGAATGGCCTCTAGAATGCAAGTGTTCTGGGTGATCTTCAGCCATTGTGTGTGGAAGTGCCCCAGCCTTCCTCCCACCTGGCTTCTCCAGTCACTTGGGCTGGGTCTTGGGTCTATTCTGGTTGGGGTTGAAGAGGAAACCTCCCCTGCCCCTTGACTCGTTCCTGCCTCTCCTTGCGCCCCAGCCTGTGCGCTGGCTTTGAAACCTAGTCTCCCTCATCGTGTACTGCCTGTTGATGCGAAACCCCTTTCGTCCTACTTGCCTGCTGGAGACTGGAAAGCTCTTCTTTTTAATCGGCCGACCTTTCCAGGACCGAAGTTAGTTCCGGCCCGAAGAGGAGTTTTCCCTCGAAGGGCAGACTTCAGAGTTTGGACTTAGAGGCAAGGTCCCCCTGCCAAGACTTTAGCCAGATAGCTCTTCTCGTGGAATTTATGAGCGCCGTTGATCTAGCTGAGAATCTGATAGTTTCTGCTGATGCGTCTGCAATAAAAGCCACCGCTTTTTCCAGTACCGGCAGCGATTTCAGGATTTCCTCCGCCGGGGTGCCTTGTTCCAGGTGCGAGCGGAGCTGCCCCAACGATACATCTAAAGTTCTGGAGACGCAAGTCGTCGCTACTGCTGGCTTGAAGTTCACCACGGACCCTTCCCATGCTCTCCTCAGGAATGTATCTGCTTTCCAGTCCATTGGGTCTTTCAGGGACCCGCCGTCCTCGAAGGACAGGTCCGTCGCTTTCGAGATTCTAGAAAGAGGGGCATCTGGCTTCGGGCAGGTTTCCCACACGGAAGCATCTTCTTCCTTGAACGGGAATCACCTCTTAAGGTTCTTGGGAAAGAAAGCCTTCTTTTCCGGCTCTTCCCATTCCCTCCTAATAGTGAACCATAGGGCAGAGTGCACTGGGAATGTGCGGCTGCTCTTTGTTTGTAGCCCTGCGTACAGCTGGTCATGGAGAGAGAGGTCCTGCTGTTCCTCCTCCAGATCCAGAGTCTCGTAGATCACTTTCAGAAGGCCCTCTGTGTCTTCTGCCTGAAAAAGGAATCTTTGTGCTTTTGGGTCACGATCCTCAACCTCACCTTCCTCCGAATCTGAAGTACTCGATGGTTTGGCTTCCCTTGCGACAGTTACCTGGTCCTGCTTCCTCTTTTTCCCCCCCCTGGGCATTGCCTGAAGTGCCCGGTTGGGGCTCGTCCTGGACTGGTCCCAGCTTCTGCTCCCTGAAGCTCTGAAAAGTCTTAGACATCTCTTGGGTCATATTCTGTTAGAAATCCTTAAAGAGGGACCCAGACTCCTTTTTGATAAGCTTATCTATGCAGTCTTGGCAGAGTTGCTTCCGCCTGGAGCTCGCCAGCTTCTTTCTGCAAGTAGCGCATTTCTTTTTTAGCTCGCAAAGAGCTTCTCTTCCCCCTCTATCCTCCTCCTGTGGGCCCATCTGGGGAAAAGGAGACATAGGTATTCATCAACCACGCAGGCCCCCCAGGGACTGCCCCACGTACACTCCCCCAACACCCAAAAAAGTCAGCAGTGGGGGGGATGAGTGTGGGGGTGCCCAAGGGTCCCAGAGGGGGGAGGGGGGGAAGGGGGAGGGGGTGAGTGGCAGCCATAGAAGGCCCTTACCTTGCCGCAGGCCTCCCCTGGCCCAGACAGATCTGCCTCCATCCTGCCACAAACTCCTCCTCAGTGCGGCGGTTTTTCAGGGACTGGCAGGCTCCCTGAGGTCCCTGCGCGCCGACCTCCCTCTCACGGCCGCCGGTGGAGAAGCGGCCGTGGTGTGGGCTCATTCCGCGGCCCGCCGCCCATTTCCAACATGGCGGCTGCTGCTCCATGCTTCCTGCGCCGGAAGTGACACCGTCCCGGCACCCGGAAGTGACGCGGTTGCGGCGTCCTGACCCCGAGCAGCCTCACCCACTGGCCATGATGCCGGGATCCTGGAACAGGTAGGACTTGCCTCAGCCCCCCCAGGGAAAGGCACCACTGCCCAGGTCGGCGGAGCAGGGTTCTACCCCCCTGGAGAGCACTGCTGGGACCATCCGGGGTCTGTCACCCCCAACCCCGAAGGGTCTGTCCATAGGATGAGCCTGGCTGAAAGCCCCCCCACAAGGCCCCTGCCTTGCTTAGAGAAAGGAGGAAGGGGGGGCCTCAGCCAGGGGCCCTCTGTACCTCGCCAGACGGCCGGGAATAAAAAAATAATAAACCGGGCGTAGCTCTGTCCTGGCCGGAGGAAACACTAATACTGAGGGCCCACTGGGAGAGAGGATACTTATAAAGGGGAAAAGGTGGAGCGGGTGTTTCCTGGGAGGAGCCCTATCTCTCAAGTGAAGCTGTCCTAGAAGATGACTCGGGAAAATTAGGCAAGTTAGGAGTAGGAGGGTATATACCCTGGGTTAGTCTACAGTTTTTTTTCAGTTTTCAATCCCCTCTGTAGGAGGTAGCGTAACCCATCAGTTTAAAGCAGGGGTCTCCAAACTTTCTAAACAAAGGACCAGTTTACGGTCCTGTCCTTCAGACTTTAGCAGGGCCGAACTGTGGCCAATAGGAGTAGAAATTGTCCTGCCATCAGTGGGAGTAAACAGTGCATCTTTATTATTAGGGGGGGGAATAGTGTCCCATCATTGGTGTCAATGGGAGAAATAGTTTCCCATCATTGGTGGCAGTAAGAGAAATGATATCTCAGCGTTGGTGGTAGTGGAGAAATAGTGCTTCATTGTTGGCGTCAGTGGGAAGAATAATGTCCCATTGTTGGTGTCAGTGGGAGGAATAGTGCCCCATCATCGTGTCAATAGGAGAAATAATGTCCTGCTATTTTTGTCAATAGCAGGAATTATGACCCATTGTTGGTGCCAGTGGGAGAAAAAGTGCCCCAAGGGCTAGATAAAAGCAAGCAAAGGGCTGCATCGGGCCCCTGGGCTGCAATTTGGAGACAGTGGTTTAGCCCCTTGATGCCAACCACACACAAATATGTGGCCGCATATTTGCGTATCTCCCTTTGTGCTTTGTTACATCCCTATAACTGCAAAGGTATGATCAGAACTTACAGAACGTGTGTGGTTAGGCACTTACAGATAGCTGAGGTTCCAACATCTATTGACCTTATCAATGAGTTTTAATATTTAGGTTAATAATTATTATTCAATTAGCATATGGCAGTGTAAAATGTGTGCTAAATAAACCTGTCTTGGAAGACAAGTACACTCTGTACCGGTATGAAAGAAAAATAAAGAGATCTGTAAACTGAAGCTGACCTTACAACCTCCTCTACATTCTTTAGTCTTTGTTACTTAAGCTAGCTATAGACCCAAAAACTCTGCCAATTCAGCGGGGACTGGCTGAATTTTGAAAAATGTGTGACCATCCCATCTTGACAGCAGTTGATCATTTGAAAACTTCTCGATCAGCACCATTGTATCCTGACAGCAGCAATCCTCTGTCAGAATACAAAGTCCTGCAGGCAGGGAAAGATGTCTTCATCCAACTTCTTTGGATGGAAGAGAAGAAAAAAAAACTAACCATCTATGGCCAGCTTCAGTGACTGATGCAAAGAGAACACTGTGGTAAAATGTGAAAATACTAACAGATTAGATGCTTTTGCTACATGGGTGTTTTACAAACTGCTAATAAAACCTAATCATTTTTCAGTTGTTCTTTAATTTATCATGATGGCTACACTGAAGATCATTCACATTTTAGGATGCAAAAAATCTAGAAAATGTAAGAATGTTAACAAAATTAACAACTGCATCTGTATATCGGTTTTAATGAATAAACCATACCTTGACTGTACTGAGTGGGACTAACAGTAAATTGTTTGACGGTAGTGCATTCAGATTCACATATGAGGTTCTTCAACAGTGTGTGGATTTCCGCAATGCTTCGGGATGTTGCTTTGAATAGCATTCTTCTCAGAAAGCCTGTGTTAAACAGGGAACCAGACCTGAGAACAACAAGAACACAAGCGGTTTATAAATCTGCGATGTAGGTGGTGTGTGTATATTCAGGTAATGGATCATTAACAAAGTGTTTTCACTGTGCAAACAAGAACAAAATAAAAAACCTGATAATTGGGTCTCCATCTAAAATCATTCATGCCAGGTAAGAGCAAACTGTCATAAGATAAGAATGATTTCCATGCAAAACTCATTGTGACTTTAACCACTTGCCCTCCAGAGGATTTACCCTCCTTCCAGACCAGGCCATTTTTTGCGATACAGCACTGCGTTACTTTAACTGACAATTACATGGTTATGCAACGCTGTATATAAATGAAATTTGTCCTTTTTTTTCCCCAAAAACAGAACTCTCTTTCGGTGGTATTTGATCATGTCTATGTTTTTTATTTTGTGCGCTATAAACAAAAAAAGACCGACAATTTCGAAAAAAAAAACAAAACAATATTTTTTACTTTTTGCTATAAAACATATCCAATTAAAAAATTAAAAAACAAAATTTCTCATAAATTTAGGCCAAAATGTATTCTACTACATGTCTTTGCTAAAAATAAATCCTAATACGTGTAAATTAATTGGTTTACGTGAACGTGATACATCTACAAATGACAGTATAAATTTCCAATATATACAGTGCATCCAGAAAGTATTCACAGCGCTTAACTTTTGCCATATTTTGTTATGTTACAGCCTTATTCCAAAATAGTTAAATTAATTTTTTCCCTCAACATTTTACAAACAATACCCCATAATAACAACATGAAAGAAGTTCGTTTTGAAATCTTTGCATTAAAAAAAAAAACAAAAAACACATGTACATAAGCAGGAATGTTAAATTCCTATTGCCTATGCGATTGAAAAAAAAATGTGAAAAATGAAAGTTACACCCAAGCACATAACATCCCCCACCCCCCCAAAAAAAAATTAAGCCCCCAAATATACACACATACTGTACAAACATAAAATCACACGCTGAAAATGTTGATTGCGATACACAGGTTACATATCGCCACGCACGCTAGAATGAGAGCAATAATTCCAGTACCTCCTCCGCAACACTATACAGATGACCTAGAAGGGGCTTTAAAAGTGTCACCTATAGCAAATATAGGGTACTGAAGTTTCTCGCCATTTCACGAGTGCACGCAAATTTAAGATTTGACCAGTTCGATATCTATTTACTCGCTGCAACCTCGTCTTTTATATTTTACTAAAAAATAGTGTAATTTATTGCTTTTTTTTGTGCCCTAAAATGTTGCGGTAATATCATTCGACATAAAAAATTGGAACTACCACTATTTTATGCACTTTGGCGTCTTATTTTAGAAAATATATCATATTTGGGTTTTTTTTGTAATCTTCAGGCCCAAAATGATTTTTTTAAATCTTGTGCAAAAAGCGCAAAAACAGCTCTGGCAGCGAAAGGGATAAAGGATAAGCCGGACACTCCCCTTTCCTGAAAAGCACCCAATCAGTGCTCATTACACTGAAAGGTCTCTACTCCCTGCTAGTCCCTGAGTGCGGTGCTGGAGACAGGCAGGGAGGGGAGTAGGAGATAAACAGCACAGTGTTAAAAATATGACATATTTAAGTCACCATAAAACCCCTTTTGTTTTTAAAACATTCCTAAAATCACCTCCGATTTAACCACTTGCCGTCCGGCTGCTGTATATAAAACGGCTGGAAGGTGGCAGTCCAGGGGCAGGTTGCCGTTTATAAACGGCGCCTGCCATTTTGGACTGTGCGCGATCCGGTGCCCGCTGTGTCCTTCGGATACAGTGGAACACCGATCGTCGTACGGGACCTCTGTGCGAGGTCCTGATCATGTGATCACTGATTGGTCAATCAGTGATCACATGCAGAGTAGTAAGCAAGATGTCACTTCTGACATCATTGCTTACTACGCCTGAAATCTGTGAATGATCACAGAGGTCACATGGTACAAGGCTATTCACAACAGCCTTGTACCATGTGACAAGCTGTGACCAATCACAGCTCACACAGTAGTTCTCAATGGCTGCAAGAATGCAGCCAGAGAGAAGGAGAATTGATTGCTTTTACATCCTTTATGGGTGTAAAAGCAATCAGTGTAAAAAAAAAAAAAAAATCATCACCCCCACAAGTAATACAGTGTCACCATGGTGACACTGTACTGCTAGGGCGACAGTATGTATAAAAAAATAACAAAAAACAAATATAAAAAAATAAAATAAAATTGTAAAAATTAAAAAAAAAATTATAGTTTTTGTTTATAAACTAATTTGGGTTATATTTTTTTTACTAAAATAACTGAATACATTTTGGCCAAGATTTATGATGAAATATTATTTGCAAAATTTTCTAAGAAAAACATTTTTTCAAAATGTTTGGACTTTTTCATTTATATAGCAAAAAAAAAAAAGTAAAAATCCCAGTAGTGAATAAATACCACCAAAATAAAGTTTTATCGGTCTCAAAAAAATGCTAAAAAATTCATATGGGTACAGTGATGCATAACCGTGCAATTGTCATTCAAAGTGTGATAGCGCTTAAAGCTGAAAATTGGCCTGGGCACGAAGGGGGTAAAAGTGTCCGGACTTGAAGTGGTTAAATACAGTTTTGGTTACAACATTTTTTTTTATCTGGACAAGTAGATTGTCATGAGGGACAAGTAGATTGGGGCACCGATTCAGTCCCTTGGACAAGTAGTTTTAACAAAAATTTCCACACCCCTAATAAGTATTCACAGCCTTTCCTCAATACTTTGTTGAAGCACCTTTAGCACCAATGACAGCCTCAAGTCGTTTTGAGTATGCTGCTACAAGCTTGGCATGCCTATTTTTGGGCAATTTCCCCCATCCTTCTTTGCAGTACCTCTCAAGCTCCATCAGGTTGGATGGGGAGCGTCGGTGCACAGCCATTTTTAGATCTCTCCAGAGATGCTCAATTGGGTTCAAGTCTGGACTCTGGCTGGGCCACTCCAGGACATTCACAGAGTTGGCTCGTAGCCACTCCTTTGTTATGTGGGCTGTGTGCTTAGGGTTGCTGTCCTGTTGAAAGGTGAACCGTCGCCCCAGTCTAAGGTCCAGAGTGCTGTGGAAAAAATTTTCATCAAGGATGTCTCTGCACATTGCTGCATTCATTTTTCCTTCGATCCTGACTAGTCTTCCTGTTCCTACTGCTGAAAAACATCCCCACTGCATGATACTGCCACCACCATGTTTCACTGTAGGGATGGTATTGGCCAGGTGGTCCACAGGGCCGGGTTTCCTCCAGACATGACGCTTGCCATTCAGGCCAAAGAGTTCAATCTTTGTTTCATCAGACCAAAGAGTTTTGTTTTTCATGGTCAGAGTCCCTCAAGTGCCCTTTGGAAAACTCCAGGCAGGCTGCCATTTGCCTTTTACTGAGGAGTGGCTTTCGTCTGGCCACTCTACCATACAAGAATGATTGGTGGAGTGCTGCAGAGATTGTTGTTTTTCTGGATGGTTCTCCTCTCTCCACAGAGAAACAAAGGAGCTCTTTCAGAGTGACCATTGGGTGCTTGGTTACCTCCCTGGCTAAGGCCCTTCTCCCTCGATCGCTCATTTAGGCCGGGCGGCCCACTCTAGGAAGATTTATGGTGGTTCCAAATTTCTTCCATTTACGGATGATGGAGCTCATTGTGCTCATTGGGACCTTCAATGCTGCAGAAATTTTTCTGTACCCTTCCCCAGATATGTGCATTGATACAATCCTGTCTCGAAGGTCTTCATGGCTTGGTTTGTGCTCTGACATGCACTGTTAACTGTGGGACCTTATATAGACAGGTTTATGCCTTTCCCAATCATGTCCAAACATCTGAATTT
The DNA here is from genome assembly GCF_062004578.1 of Staurois parvus. NCBI lineage: Eukaryota > Metazoa > Chordata > Amphibia > Anura > Ranidae > Staurois > Staurois parvus. Next base: position 108,122 of record NW_028318036.1, on the reverse strand, counting down.
CCCACAGTTGGACTCCAATCAAGTTGTGTAAGCATCCCAAGGACAATCAGTGGGAACAGGATGCACCAGAGCTCAATTTTGTGTGTCATGACAAAGGCTGTGAATACTTATGTACATGTGGATTTTTCGTTTTTGATTTTTAATAAATTGCAAAGATTTCAAAACGAACTTCTTTCACATTGTGGGGTATTGTTTGTAGAATGTTAAGGAAAAAAATTAATTGAATCCATTTTGGAATATGGCTGTAACATAACAAAATGTGGCAAAAGTTAAGCGCTGTGAATATTTTCTGTATGCACTGTATATATTGGAAATTTATATTTTTTATACAAGTAATGGCGGCGATCAAGGTAAGTATGTTATGTTCCATGTCTGTGTCTATGATCGTACAATGGTGCTGGTGGGACTTTACCTGCCGCCCCCGGCTAATATTCAGGTTCTTTATGATATCATGGAGTTGCTTGTCCATTAGGATTCTGATGCGGTTTTACTTCTTGGTGATTTCAACCTAGTCACTTGCCTACCTAGGCAGACTCCACAGTGCCGTATGGACATCCCCTGATCTTTCCCACTGGGCATCCACTTCCACCCCACCATTAAAGAATATATGTGCCATTCGGCCTCACACAGGACTTTGTCCTCTATCGATTTATTGTACGCCAGCTCTGCCTTTCTCCCTTATGAGACCAGTATTCTCTCTAGGGGGATCTCTGATCATGCCCCCCTTTGTTTGACCTTGACCCTATCACCTCCCCCAGGTGTGGCTCACTTGTGGCGTCTGTCCTGGTTCTGGACAATGGATACGAGATTGACTGAGTCTCTTACTGAATCCCTCTATAACTACTGGGTGCTTAATGAAAACTCTTCCTCCCCATTGGAAGGACGGGACATCTTTAAGGCTTGGGTTAGGGGAGAATATATTTCTCGGATCTCTGGTCTCCAAAAGGAAGCGGCTGCCTCGTTGGTCTACCTGGAGGACGCCTTCAAAACCTTGGAGGCTGTTTATATGAGTGACCCCTCTCAGGACCAGTACCTGGCGTGGCGTCGCTTGCTGCGGGAATTGTCTGTGGCCCGAATGGAGCAGACCAAGAAGGTTATGTTGGCTTCAGCCTAGAGGGTCTTTGAATTTGGGGGTAAAAATGGCAAGTTATTGGCGTGGTTGGCGAAGGGTCAATTCATCGCCACTCGCATTGGTGGTGTCCGGGATGCGGAGGGGGCATTGCTATCCTCTCCAGTTCTCATCAATGCCCCCACGCCCTTTACTCTTCTAGGGCTTGCTTCTCTGTTGGGGACCTGACCGCCTTCCTCGACACTGCCCCATTCCCTGTGCTTGACCTTGTGGCCAGCGAGCAGCTCAAGGCTGAGATTTATCTGGAGGAGGTGCAGGAGGCGATTGGCTCTCTCCAGGAGGGAAGACACCTGGGATGGATGGCCTCCCAATCAAATTTTATTCTCAGTTCATTGATCTCTTGGCCCCTAGACTGACTTCCCTGTTTGCGGAGTTCCTGTCTTCAGGGGCCTTGCCTGCACCTATGGATGAGGCTATTATTGTTTTGGTTCCCGAACCCCGCGAGGATCCATTAGATTGTGCCTCTTATCGGCCGGTCTAGTTGCTTAATGTCGGTGCCAAGATCTTTGTGTAAATCCTTGCCACCTGTCTGTCCACATTTGATACATGTGGACCAGACAGGATTTATACCGGGGACGGGTACCAATATCAATATACGGCGCCTTTTTCTTAACTTGTCCTTGACACATGACAACCCTGGTACTCGAGTAATTGCCTCCATTGATGCCGAAAAGGCTTTTGTTTCTGTTAAAGTGGATGTACCTGTGGGAGGCTTTGGTCCAAAGTATCTTTGTTGGGTTCAACTTCTCCACAGGGCCCCCAAGACGAGGGTCCACACTAATGATTGGCTCACTAATCTCTTTACTTTACATCGTTGGACCCGACAGGGTTGTCCACTGTCCCCTGGCCTCTTTGCCCTGGTGCCTCTAGCTATTTTGGAGAGAGAATCCCACTCTATTCCGGGGCTGAGGGTGGGGGCTCTGGAGAAGCTGTTCCTATACGCAGATGATGTACTGCTGTATTTGCATGATGCGGGTCCGTCGCCACACGGCTCTGAAGCTTTTCAATCTTTATGGCTACTTCTCAGGTATACACATTAATTGGGATAAATCGCTGCTTTTCGCCCTAGACGACAATGCCCATGTCGAGGCCTTTACCTCTCAGCTCTCTTGGGTAGAGGAATTAGGGTACTTAGGAGTTCAGGTGACCAAGGATGTGACCCATTTCCTTGGCCATAATCTTCTCCCCCTTCTGTCCTTTCTGCGAGAGCAGTGTAGGACTTGGTCAGCTTTTCCGCTCAATTTGATAGGCGTATCAATTTACTGAAGATGACCATGCCTAAGTTCAACTACCTCTTTCAAAACTGCCCAATTTGGATCCCTGTATCTTTCTTTAGGGAGATAGACTCCTGTGTGACTCCTTTCCTTTGGAAGGGTGCCCTATCGCGCCTTGCAAAACCCACCCTACATCTCCGTGCTGACATGGGGGGGTTTAGCCCTCCCAAACTTTCAAACTTACTATTGGGCTGCGATGCTGGTGTAGGTTTATTGGTGGTTTGGGAAATCTAGGTTCAATGCTGCCATCTACTTGGAAATAGCCTGTTTGGGATCTCCAGCAGGTCTCCATAATATTCCTTATCGGGGACGTAGGGCTATGACACCATTCCTGGACTGACGCAGGCTACTTTACGAATCTGGATTTAGGCTAGAAGACAATTTCTTCAACTTAACCATATCTATCCAGCCCAACCTCTTTGGGGGAATCCTACACTCCCTCATTTTCATTCCATTCCAGACCCACATCTTTGGGCCAGATATGGTGATAGAACCCTGGCTGATGTTATGCCCTCTGGGGTGCTTTTACCATTTTCTCAGCTCGCCCAGAAGTTCCATCTCCCACAGAAGATATTCTTCCACTATCTGCAACTGCGACATGCGGCCAGGGCCCAATTCCCGCAACCACCTATCCTTCAGGGGAACCCTATTGAGGATCTGTTGACTCAGGAAGACCTCTGAAAACCACTGTCTGCTCTCTATAGAACGTTGCTTGGTGCTTATTCCCCTAAGGTTGAGAAGTTATGGGCTACATGGAAAGAAGATATTCCTTCTCTGGATGAGGATTGGGCGGAGGCTCTAGAACAGGGTCCTGGGTTGGTTATCTCCTCCAGGGATAAGCTCATACAGGTTAAATTTCTTCAAAGGGTCTATTTTACCCTCTTGAGGCACTCCCGAATATATCCAGAGTGGGACCCTACCTGTCCTTGTCGGCTATATACAGGTACCTTTGTTTTGGACGTGTCCTAGAATTGTATTGTTTTGGTCTGATGTTTTTTATTTCATTAATGTATGTACTTGACCCTTTCATCTGCCTTAGCATTGTTGGGGCTTCATGACGATGGGCAATGATCCCACCATTTGAAGTTGATGATCTCATATCTCCTTTATTATGCCAAAACAGAGATCCTATTAACCACTTGCCTTCCAGAGGATTTACCCCCCTTCCTGACCAGGCCATTTTTTGCTGTTCAGCACTGCGCTATTTCAACTGGTAATAGCACGGTCGTGCAATGCTGTACCCAAACAAAATTTATGTCCTTTTTTTCCACACAAATAGAGCTTTCTTTTGGTGGTATTTGATCACCTCTGCAGTTTTTAATTCTTGTTTTAAATTTCTTATAAACAAAAAAAAAAAAACTGCAAATTTTGAGAAAATAATATTTTTCACTTTTGGTTATAAAAAATATCCAATAAACGCAAAGTTAGTCATAAATTTAGGCTAAAATGTATTCTGAAATAAAGGTATATTAATTGGTTTATGTTAAAGTTATTGCGTCTACAAACTATGGCATATATATTGGAATTTTGGAATTTACTTAACTTGTACTTTCTGACTGCCTATCACATTTTTTGAGGTGCTAAAATGCCAGTGCAGTACAATCCCCCCCCCCCCTTTTTGGAAAGTAGACACCCCAAGGATTTTGCATAGAGGCATGTTGAGTCCACGGAACATTTTATTTTCTGCCACAAATTTTTTTGAATATATATTTTTTTTTTTAACACACAGTTGTCACTTTATATATTGCTCATGCATGCCATGGGTATATGTGGAATAACACCCCAAAACACATTCTCCTACTTCTTCTGAGTATGGGGATACCACATGTGAGAGACTTTTTGGTAGCCTAGGTACATACAAGCCCCCAAAATCCAATAACCACCTCCAGGCTGTCAAAGGGCATACTTCCTCATAACACTTCCCCACTACCTACAACAGTTTTGGAGGCTGTAAGTTGCCAGGATAGTACAATCTCCCCCCCCCCCCCCCGAATAACCCCTTTTTGGAAAGCAGATACCCCAAGGAATTTGATAAGAGGCATGTTGAGTATTTTACAGATATCATTTTTGTCACAGGGTTTTAAAAAAAGAAATAAAAAAAAAAGAAAAAGAAAAAATAAATTTTCTGTTTTCTTTCTTCGTTTTCCAAAATCATGTGGCAACAAATGCAAAACACTCACCATGCCTCTTAGTAAATACCTTGGAGTGTCTACTTTCCAAAAAGGGATCATTTGGATAGGTTGCTTCTACTATCCTGGCATTTCAGGGCCAACATTAGCAGCCTATGCCACACATCACCCACTCTTGAAGACCAAGCCTTTTCTGACACTTTTTGTTCACATGAAAAAACTGTTTCCAGCGGGGGGCACATGTGCGTTCACACCCCAAAATAGGAAGCGACGCAAGATTAAGTCGCTTTGCCAAGAGCTGCTGCTCACCCTCAAAATGCGGGTAAGCGGTTGGCAAATAGTTACAATAAAAAAAAAAAAAAAAACCTCTTTAATTTTTTTTTACATTTTATTTATATATTTTTATCAGAATAGTACAATGTTACCACAGTAACACTGTACTATTGTGGAAGGGGGGGGTGATGAGGGATTTTTTTTTACACTTTGCTTTGCAGGAGAAATTAAGATCATTTCACCTGCAATGCAAAGATTGCTGTCATGAACTGTCATGCATGAGTTAAGTTTTGACAGCTCAGGATAATGATCTGTGATTGGATGGAGCTGATCACATGGTACAGGGTGCTGTGATTGGCCCCATGTATCATGTGACAGCTGTGGGCCAATCACAGCTCACTAGGAAGAGAAGCAGAGTTGTTATGAATGAGATTAATTCATAACAGCTTTGCTGCGCACCCCCTTGTGTTAGTACAGCCAGAGTGATGTACGGGTACGTCGCTTTGCCTGTAGCTACCACTCTGCCGCAGTACATTGCGGGCGGGAAGTGGTTAAAATGAAACTGGATGTACAATGTACAAGCTTACCTATATTAATGGGGGCTGTCCCTGGAAATATGATAAAGGTATGGCTCCCTTGGACATCTCGCTGAGAGACTGTGGTGGCCCATTACTAGTATATTTAGTGAGGACTTATGGTAGCCTCTACCTACTCCCCCCCCCCCCCCCTTTCCTCTTTATTTTTCATCCCCCCCCCCCCTCCTCCTTCCCCTCTTCGACTTCTATGGATATCTGGTTTCTGCTCAGTACACCCTTGGGTTTTCCCCTTACCTCTAATGAGGCAATATTGGACTGATGTCCATGATTGTTGTATGCAGCTCATTTTGCTCCTCTCTTCCTTTTGTCTTACATTGGATGTTGTGCAATATTTCTGTTACAATGTTTTATACTTTCCTTTGACAATGAAACACCCTGTTTTTGTAAAAATCTACTAGTCCACCTAACACAGTGTTTCTGTCACAAGGGTGTCTTGGTCTCTCGGTTTGCCCTCCACTGCAGGTTACATTTCCAAAAAGATCCACAGAGGGGTACAGTATAGTGTACAGAGACCACACGGATCAACAAGAATCCATGTGTGGAAGTATCAAAAAGTCATGTAACCAAGGTGAGAGGACTCAGTGAGTTCAATGGGTATAAGGTCTCTGGGAGTTCAAATTGGTGAAACCTTCCTTAAGCAATCATTTCTAGACATTTATCATGGATTTATTAATGTAAATTGCAGCTTGATTCACTTTTGTGCAGTTTAGGGCTCTTTCACACTTATGCGTTTTTTGATGCTTTCCCATTGACTTACAATGGTAGAAGTCTTTTTGGTGTGCTTTTGAAAAACTGCACCAAAAAGAAACCTTCCATTGTAAGTTAATGGAACATCCGTGACTTTTCAAAGCGCAGTGCGAGGTCTTCATTAATGTTATTGCTGAAATTAACTGAGCAAAATATAAGTGCCTAATTAGTGGAGGAGCTTGTTTGTCTCTTATGATATTGCACAAAGCCTGATCTTTGGGACTATTAAGATGTTTGAATGGGCCCAGGATTATGATCATACATGACCATAAAGATTTTCTTTATCTTGTTCAAAACATCAAGTCTAACCAGATACAATTATTATTATTATTATTATACAGGATTTATATAGCGCCAACAGTTTGCTCAGCGCTTTACAATAGAATGGGAGACAATACAGCAACTATACAGTTCAATACAAGAGGGACAGGAGGGCCCTGCTCCTTGGAACTTACAATCTAGGATTGACAGCAGTCTGAAAAAACAGGTGGTTTTGAGTTGAATATTTGTCTAATGTTGGCCATACAGAATACAATCATTCAATACAACTACAGAGCAGTTAATAAAATTATACTACATTGGGCATTTAATTAGCAAATAATGAACTGGTCTTGATGGAAAATCTAACAATGTAAACAAATGTTTAAAAAAAAAAAAAAAATCTAAACTCGTGAACAATTTTTAATTGTTGCTTATATGCATGGTCAAGCATATAAAAGATAGGTCTTTTTGTACCAAATATGCAAGCACAGTTCCATCAGTAATCTTCATTTGATATTTTATGTTGCCATCCCACTTGCAGTTTGAAAATTAAACATTTTGGCAAAAGAAATTAATCTGGACATTAAAGTGGTTGTAAAAGGCTCAAGGTTTTTTACTTTCATGCATTCTATGCACGAAGGTAAAAAAAACTTCTGTGTACAGCAGCTTCCCCAGCCCCCTCAATACTTACCAGAGCCCCATCGAGATCCAGCAATGTGGATGACAGCCTCGGCTGTCCTGGGTCACTGTCTCCTCATTGGCTGAGACAGCAAGCAGGAGCCAGTGGCTCAAGCTGCTGTCAATCACAGTCAGCCAATGAGGAGAGAGGGGGTGTGGCCAAGCTGCGTGTGTGAATGGACACACGAAGCAGCAGGTGCCCCCATTGCAAGCAGCTTGCTGTGGGGACACCCGACAGACCGGAGGAGCCAGAAGAGCCTGCGGTGGACCAGAGAAGAGGAGGATACAGGCTGCTCTGTGCAATACCCTAGCAAGCAGCAGGTAAGTATAGACATGTTTGTTGTTTTATAAGAAAAAAAACAAAAATGAACCTTTAGTATCGTTTTAAGCAAACAAGCAATTTTGCAGTGTGACTATAGAACACATCAAATGCAAAACAAAACAGTACTTACCACATTGGGCCAAGCAAGGCTGCTGATCTTCCAGGCATACTTTCATGGCAATCACATGGCAGCTGTTTATATGGATTTTCTAAAGATAAAACAATATTGTTAAAGAATATTCTGATGGTTTTGTGTGCATTTTACTTTATTTTTTTCTGATAGAGTGTGGTGCAAAAGTTTTAGGCAGGTGTGAAAATGCTTTAAATTAAGAATGCTTTCAGAAATTGAAGTGTTAATAGTTTACTTTTATCAATTAACAAAATGGAAAGTAAATGAACATAAGAGAAGTCCAAATCAATATTTAGAATGTCCACCCTTTGTCTTCAAACCAGCATCAATTCTTCTAGGTACACTTGCACACAGTTTTTGAAAGAACTCAGCAGTTTTTGAAAGAACTCAAACATCTTGGAGAACTAATCTCAGATCTTCTGTGGATGTAGGCTGCCTTTGGTGCATAGGACATGGAAACAAGGATAAATGACTTAATGCACAAAAACATAGGAAGTGAGGTGCAGAAAAATGGCAGCAGGTGCTCTGGAGTCATAATGTGCAATATTTGGCTGTAGCAGGAGGCAGTTTGTTTGCAAAGGGCTGGAGAGCGGTACAATAATGAATGTCTGCAGACAATAGTGAAGCACAGTGGAAATTCCGTGCAAATTTGGGGCTGCATTTCTGCAAATGGAGCTGGAGATTTGATCAGGATCAATGGTGTTCTCAATGCTGACAGACATATCCATTGTAAATATAACATCGAAATGTGCGCTGGTTCAGAGAGATCAAAAGCTGCCAACACTAAATTCTGATACAAAGAATTTGCAAGACATACAAATAAAAGTGTATCGCTAAAAGTGTAAAAAACAATAATATTACTGGCCTAGCTAAACATCCGTGAAGCCGGATGTGACAACACTTGCAATACAATAAAAATAGTATAAAAGTGAAAACACCGTGAAAGTGAAAAAATAAATCCCAGCGCTAAAAAACATAGAAAAATATCAAAAAGTGTGATCATGAATCTTCAATTTCTAGATGATCAAATGTTATCCATGTGAAACACATGTCACCCCACTTCGTGCTCAAAGAAAACTTACCAGATATATTTGAACATCTTGTTATAGAGTGGTCAAAATGGGGTCAAGATTGATCAGAACTGCTCCAGCTACCTCCATGGCCTCCAAATGTGGTCCAAGTGGCGTTCACCCACTCCATATGGAACGTCAATACATGTGTTGTCAGTAATAAAAGTGGCATGTACATGGGATGAGAAATCTCTAGAGAGAACAAGCATCAGGACTGTCCAGTAAAGTCTTGCCTCCAGTGTATTATTTGTATGTACATACTTATCCATCATGCTATATCAGGGGTATAGAATTAAAATACACAGAGGTCTGGCCAGTAACATTTTTTATTCAGCAGGGGTCCAAGTCTCATATTGCGCCATATCTTTCATATCACAGCCGCTCCCCATCCGTACGTTGCAGTTTCCCCTTTACATTACAGCCCCCCCTTTTATATTGCAGCCTTTTTCACATCACAGTCTCCCCTTTACACCACAGCACACTCTTTTTACATTGCAAAACCCCCCGCTTTACATCACAGTGCCCCACTTTATATCATAGCGCCCCCACTTTAAAATATAGCTTTTTTTACATTACATCACCCCCTTCACATCATAGCACCACTTTGCATTACAGTACCCTTTACAACACAGCGCCCTCTTTACATCACAGCACTCTCCTTTACAATATAGCCCCCCCTTTACATTTCAGCACCCCTTTTTAATACATCCCCCTCATACAATACAGCCCCCCTTTACATCACAATCTCCCCACCCCCCATACATGACAGTGCCCCGTCACAACACAGGCCCCCTTTGCATCACAGCGTCTCCTTCCCTTCAGTGTCCCCAGTCCCCCCTTCACATCACAGCCCCCCCTTTACATCAGTCCCTTTCTTAGCCCCTCCCTCTATTTGCATCTCAGTCCACCTGCACAGCTCCCCCACCCCCTTTCCTTGCATTGAAGTCCCCTTCACAGCCCTTCTTTATTTTATACGAGTCCCCTTCGCAGTGCCACCCCCCTTCCCTCACATCCAAGTCCCCTTCACAGCCCCTCCCCCATACCCCCAGTCCCCTTCACAGCTCCCCTTTCTTATATCCAAGTCCCCCTCACAGTAACCTCCCATCCCTGTACCCTAGTCCCCCTCACAGCCCCCCTTTCTTATATCCAAGTCCCTTTCACAGACATCCCCCCTTTCCATATATACCAGTGCCCTTCACAGCCCCCCCTCCCCTTTCTTGTATACCAGTCCCTTCACAAACTCCCTTTTTTGTTTCCAAGTTCCTTTCAAAGCCCCCCCTTCTTTACATTCCCCAGTCCACTTTCCACAAAAGCCCTCTAACTTTCGGTCCATTTCCCCCTTCCAATCAGTCTCTCTATAACCCTTCTAATCCTAGCTTGCACAGCAGTCGGTAGGTGGGTGGCGCAGCTTATCTGGATGGGGGGCAGGACTTCCCAGCTTTTCCTGTTGATGGGCAGGTGATTTCTGGGACCGCCCCATGTCTTGGCAGTAAGTCAGCTTGGACGTGCCGCACCTTCTGCCTGCGATGAAGGCTGAGATGGCGGCGGGGAAAGGAGGTTATCAGCTGGGAGAGGACACCCAGGTTGCTGGGTGGCAGAGCCGCGGTCCGAATAGGACTGTCCTTCGGTCCGGACCACCATTTCGCGATGACTGTGCTATATCATCAGAGAGGTGTGTGAATGGCCCCAAATTTTTTCTGCAGCAGAGCAACAGTATCTTCAGTGTAAAGAAGAACAAAGAGCTCTGGAAGTGGTGCCCTGATCTCAATCTCATCAAGTCTGTCTGAGATTACATCAAGAGAAAGAAGGATTGAGGAAGCCTACATCGATAAAAGATCTCTGGTTAGTTCTCCAAGTTGTTTGGAACAACCTACCTGCTGAGTTCCCTTAAAAACTGTGTGCAAGTATACCTAGAAGAATTGAAGACACAGGGCGGTCACAAGGAATATTGATTTGAATCCTCTTCTGTTCATTTACTTCCCATTTTTTTAAATTGAAATCCTGTATAATATAAATACTGTATAATAATTGATAAACTATTACCATTTTTATTTCTGAAAGCATTCTTAAATTACAAATACTACTTTGCAAAGTAGAGCTTATGGTGCTAAATCATAAAAAGCAAAACACAGAAATGTAGCAATAAAAAAAAAAAAAAAAAAAAAAAAGGAATACACAATTGCAATTTGCTCAATTTCACAGCACTACTATAGGCTGTCTATAGGGGCCACCACAGACAAAGGTTTATGATCAACATACTACTTAAACAGCTGAAAAACACAAGGCGCAGGTTACAAAGGTTGATATAGTGCCTTTGAACAAAACTCTTGTTCTTGCTTGTTGAAATAAATACAAATAAGTACAAACAAGCACCATACATGGAGACATGATCTTTAACAATACAAAAGGGTCTGTAAAACATAACTTAAACAAGGCATGAAAAGGCACCATTTGAATAAGCACACAGAAAATATTTTTCTCCCCAATACCTACTCAATTCCTAGCTGTGCAGAAGACCGTAATCTCTAGATTAACATCCCATTTAAAGTTTACTCCAGCTGGAATCCTGGCATTCAAAAATCTAAAAAACTCCTTCCTGCAGAGCTAAGAAAATGTATCTCTACCGCTTTCTGGCCTTACAATCTTCTCTATACTTTTTATCTTTAAAGAGACTACATGCAAAATGTGTATGTCAACTCATTGGAGTTGATTTACTAAAGCTGGAGAGTACAAAATCTGGTGCATAGAAACCAATCAGCTTCCGGGTTTTATTGTAAAGGCTTAAATGATAAGATCACCTTTGACAAAAACATTGCTTGGGCTCTCCCGCCCCACTGGACAGCCGAACAAAGTCAGCATTGGGGTGGGGGCGTTTTATGCCAAGCATTAGATGTTTATGCCACGCATCATTCACTCTTCTAACCAACTGAAGATCAAGCCTTTTCTGACACTTTTTGTTCACATGAACAAAATCAGTATTTTTTGCAAGGAAATTAATTTAAACCCCCAAACATTATATATTTTTTTAAAGCAGACACCCTAGTGAATAAAATGGTGGGTACGACAATTTTTTATATGGCACATAGTACTCGTGCAGCGATTTTTCAAAAGCAAATTTTTAAAAAAAAATACACTTTTTTTTACTTTTAATGCACAAAAACACAATATATTGGCCAATTATTTGGTAAAGTATAAAAGACAATGGTGTGCCGAGTAAATAGATACCAAACATGACATGCTTTAAAACTGCACATGCCCCGTGTAATGGCGACAAACTGCATACATTTTTAATATCCATAGGCAATGCTTTAAAAGTTACCATTTTAGATTTACAGAGAAGGTCTAGTGTTAGAAATACTGCCCTTGATCTGACGTTCACGGCGATAGCTCACATGCATGGTGCACCCACTGTTTACATACCGACACAGGGTCAACACGCATGGGAGGGGCGAGTTTTTTATTTATTTATTTTTAAAAGTTATTTTGATTTTTTTTAAATTATTTTTCCACTGTACCTTTAATTTTTTTTTATCACTTTTAATGCTATCACAGGGAATGCAAATATCCCGTATAACTTCAATGGGCATTGTCATATATTCTTTTTTGAGAAATCTGGGGTCTTTCAGACTCAGGATATCTCCTCTGCCCTTGCTTTATCTAATCGAACCAAAATCGGTGTGATCAGATGCTTTCCCAATTTGGCACGGTTTATATTCTGCGAAACTGCACCCAAATTAAATTTACGTCCTTTTTTCCCACAAATTGAGCTTTCTTTCGGTGGTATTTGATCGCCTGTGATGTTTTTATTTTTTGCACTATAATAAAAAAAAAAAAAAGGCTCACAAATTTGAGGAAAAAAAACATTTTGGACTTTTTGCTATAAAACCTGTCCAGTAAAAAAATTTAAAAATCTAATTTCATCATAATTTTTGCCAAAAATGTATTCTGCGACATGTCTGCTAAAAAAAAATCCCAATACGTGTAAATTAATTGGTTTACGTTAAAGTTATAGCATTTACAAATGGCGGTATAGATACTGGAATTTTAATTTTTTTATATTAATAAATGGCAGCGATCAGCGACTTATGGCGGCGATCAGCGACTTTAGGCGGGACTGTGGTGGACATTCTGACACGGGGGGGGAAACTGACTTGGGGTCAATGACATCCCCAGTGACACCAATACAGTGATCAGTGCAAAAAAACCAAAACACTGACATTGTACTAATGGCACTGGGGGAGGAAGGGGTTAACATTTTTAGGCAAAGGGTTAACTGTGTGACGGGAGTGTTTTACTAGTGGGCAGGGGGTGTGTACTTCACTGTTGCATGCTGTCCCGGAAAGCTAATCTCTGCTCTCCGGGAGAGTGAGCTGGGAACTGAAAGGGAGCAGAGCTGCATTGAAAACAATGTAGCTGTGCTCTGTTTCACTGTTTGCCAGCAATCGCCGTTTAATGACCCGCCGGGACCCAGTGACTGACAGCCGCGGCTGCGATCGGCGGCACGGGTAGGGCGGTCGCGTGCCCCCTACCTGATATGCAAAATGATGTTTATAAACTTGATATTGCAAAGCGGCGCCGCCCTGCCGCAGTATATGTACTGTGGCTGGTCAGCAAGCAGTTAAACTGAAAGTAAACATTGTACCTTATAACTTGGGGAAATAAACTAAAAAAAACATTTTTGTTGGGGATGCAACAGCATGTACTATATACAGTATTGTGTGTTAATATCACTTTACCAGTAGATGGCACTGTACACTAAGGTTACCAGTTGTGCATATCTGTAAAACTTGTTTGTTCTCTCTCTTCTCTCTGTCTTTATAACCAAGATGTCTGCTGTTACAGTTTGCTGAAATGTTTTGTATGTTTGCAACTTAAGCCACACAAGTAAACCAAGTTCTGCCTCATCACAAGCTACTAGTATCTTCTCTAACACATAACCAACAGGTTATGGGCCCAGCTCCAAACACTGGAAAAAGGAAAACTACAAGCAAGTAAGTGCTGCATTTACAATCCTACCAAATCCTGTGTGAGGAAACAAGAGCTGTATCCAATTCACTGAAAGATGGCAAGTGCTTCAGATATGAAGTTTACAATAGCAAAGCTCAACAATACCAACTGCCAGCTATGGAAGTTTAAGCTTGAAATGCTGTTATCCAAAGATGACTTGTGGCAGGTACTAGATACATTCTTTAAGATTAAAGATGGCCGCCGGGCCTCCACGTGGCACCGGTGGTGTAGTGTCAATGGCGTCCTGGGCTCCACCTGACGAGTTTCGTGCGCACGCACTTCTTCAGAGGTAGAGCTGAGGATCGTGCGCACGAAACATGTCAGGTGGAGCCCAGGACGCCATTGACACTACGCCGCCGATGCCACGTGGAGGCCCCGTGGCCATCTTTAATCTTAAAGGGTCAGTTATTTGATTAAACCTGGCACCATTGTGAGTTTTGTCTGAACACTCCTGTTTTTCTTGAATAAAATCATTTTCATCAACCTACTACACTATGGGTTCTTTCCTGTGTCTTCTGCGATGAGCCTTTTCAGCTTCTGCAGACCCAGACTGATCCTGCACCAGCCTTTGAGAGGAGGAATTTTCCACTTCACACACTTCTGTAAGGATTTCTGTGACCTGCTGGACCTCCATTTCGCCACACGAGGGCGCTTCATCTTTACTATCTTCAGCTCCTGCCCATTACCAGACCAGAAAAGAGAGGGGAATCTCCATATCATATACACATGCGTATTATTAATACGTTTCTGGTTAGTGCGCATTTCTAACTTTTGCACTGGAAATCAGCGAGCACCATTACTGGACTGTGTTTTATTTATTTATTGATTTATTTATTCATTTATTCATTTGCTTTGGTTTCATTTATTATCTACATCTGCCCGCAATATAGTAACATCACACAGCGCTGCATTTTCTTTATATAAGTAAACTATATCTGCTGCGCAAACTGTATAAGATGAGGCTGGGAAAAGGGCAGGAAATGGGTGAACATGTAAATGCTATGCTAGAAATTGTGGACCAGCTGGGTGTAATAGGTGAAGAAATGAAAGATAATCATGTAGTAGCACTACTGCTATGCAGCCTTCCAGAATCATACAGTGCCCTTCTAAATGCTGTAGAAACTGAACTGACGATAGAATATGTTAAAGGAAAATGAATTGATGAATACAGCAGTAGAAAGGAAAATTTGCATAGTGAAGAGAACGAGAGACCAGAGGCAGCTCTGAAGGTGCATGAAGACATAAGACAAAGCAAAGAAACCAGGGTATGTTTTCACTGCAAAAAGGCCAGTCACCTGAAAAAGAACTGTTCAATCTGGAAAGCTGAGCAGCGAAAGTGGGAGCTACCCACAAGAGAAAGAGCTAAATTGGTCATGACAGAAAATGAAAGTGCATCATGGAGTGGTACTTTTAAAGTGACTCAGAATAGTACCTCACACGGATGGTACTATGATGATTCAGGAGCAACAAGTCACATGACAAGCGATGAGACATTCTTCACAGAAATTGATTTTAGTGTAAAAGATAAAGTCTTCCTAGCAAATGGGAAAAGTATTACAGCGGAAGGTAATGGTCACAGATTTCTGAACTGCAAAATGCCATCAGGGGTCAAGCAGAGCATCCTTGTAAAGAATGTTCTATATGTTCCAAGCCTAGCAGGAAGCCTCCTATCAGTTAAAACCCTTGCAAGCAATGGACTCACTGTCCAGTTCAGAGGTAATGAATGCTCACTTCAAAATGGAAAGCAAATTCTAGCAAGAGGAAGGTTAAATTAACATCTGTACAAACTCGTCACTGAAAGAGAAGGCTAATGCGGCAACTCATAACCCACACAACATGTGCATCCACCTGTGGCATAGAAGATTGGGGCATCGAAACCCGGCAGCTATAAAGGACTTTGCAAAGAGAGGTCTATCAGAAGACATGAAAATATTGCCTTGCCACACACTCAGCAAGTGCACGTGTTGCATCAAAGCAAAGGCCATCCGAACCTCTCTTCCACAGACCAGTCAGAGTAAAACCATGGAACTGATACACAGTGATGTGTGCGGACCAATGAAAAAAAGCACACCTGGCGGGAACAGATATTTACTGACTTTCATCGACGATTATTCCAGGTACACAATAACGTATCTAATGAAGCACAAAAGTGAGACATTAGAAAAACTTCAAGAGTTTGTAGCTATGACAAGCAACAAGTTTCAAAGGAAACCTGGAATAATACGCACTGACAATGGAGAGGAATATATGAATAAAGAGATGGAATCATACCTAAAGAAACAAGGTATTATACACCAAACAACTTTACCAAACACTCCTGAGCAAAACGGCGTAGCGGAAAGAAAGAATTGCACTCTTGTAGAAATGACCAGATGTATGATTTCGGACGCTGCCTTACCTAACAGATACTGGGGAGAAGCAATAATGACTGCAACATACCTACAAAACAGGCTCCCATCAAAAGCTATTGAGAGTACACCATATGAAATGTGGAATGGATCAAAACCTAACGTAGGACACATCAGAGTGTTTGGCTGTAAAGCATATGCCCACATTCCAAGTCAGAAACGCTCCAAGTTGGAGAACAAAGCCATAGAAGGCATTCTGGTGGGCTACAGTGAGCAGAGTAAGGGATATAGAATCCTTTGTCCAAAGACCAACAAGGTCATAGTAAGCCGCAGTGTTTACTTTGATGAAAGTGAAGCACCAGATAATACAATTCTTGAAAAATGTGGAGAGGATTTACGCGCTGAATCGGCAAGAGACACTGACCCATGCGAAGCAGGACAAGAGCCAGAACAAGAAGTGGAACTTACAATCGAGCCAATAGAACCCACTGAACAACAAGAAATCAGAAGATCCTCTCGAATGACAAAAGGAATACCACCCCGCTATTTGGTTATCATACGCTGCTAAAACACATCAAACACAGGAGCCAACATCCTGGGAAGACATAGAAACTTTGCAGAGAAGGGAAGCCGATCAGTGGAGAAAAGCAGCTGAAGAAGAAATAAAATCACTTCAAGAAAATAAAACTTGGTCACTAACACAACTCCCTCCTGGTCGCAAAACCATCAGAAGCAAATTGACTTTTAAAGTGAAATATGATGCAGAAGGAAACATCTATAGATACAAAGCAAGATTAGTTGCCAATGGATACTCCCAGAAATTTGAAGATTACGATGGGACATTTGCTCCAGTTGTGAAACATTCCACGATAAGAACACTCCTTCGTATTGCTGCCGGAAAGGGAATGCAAGTAAAGCACCTATATGTCAAAACTGCCTTTTTGTATGGAGACATCAAGGAGGATCTGTACATGGAACAGCCACCAGGATTTGAGAAAGAAAAGAACCTTGTATGCAAACTGCAAAAGAGCATCTATGGACTCAAGCCAGTGGCGAAGGCATGGAATGAAAAAGTGAACAAAATACTCAGAAAAGAAGGGTTCTCAAAAAGTAAAGCAGATCCATGTCTGTATTCAAAGAATCAAGAGAACAAATGGACATACATCCTAATATACGTCGATGACATCTTGACATGTTTTAACCACTTCCCGACCGGCCGTTGCATATAAACGGCCGGACGGTAGCAGTACAGGGTCGGGTGGCCATTTATGAACGGCCTCCCCGCACCCTGCTTGTGCGCGCTCCCTAGGAGCGCGCAGCACCGCGATCCGGTGCGCGCTGTGTCCTCCGGACACAGTGAAACACCGATCGTCGGACGGGACCTCTGTACGAGGTCCCGATCATGTGATCACTGATTGGCCAATCAGTAATCACATGCAAAGTAGTAAGCAAGATGTCACTTGTGACATCATTGCTTACTACCTGTGAAATCTCTGAATGATCACAGAGGTCACATGGTACAAGGCTATTCACAACAGCCTTGTACCATGTGACAAGGTGTGACCAATCACAGCTCACTCAGTATTTCTCAATGAGTGCAGGAATGCACACAGAGAGAAAGAGAAATGATTGCTTTTACATCCTATATGGGTGTAAAAGCAATCATTGTAAAAAAAAAAAAAAAAAAAAAAATCTTCATCACCCCCCACAAGTAGTACAGTGTCACCATGGTACTGCTATGGTGACAGCATGTAAAAAAAAAAATAAAAATAAAAAATAATAAATAAAATAAAAATGTAAAAAAAAATGTTTAAAAATTATAATTTTTGGTTATAAACTAATTTGTTTTTGTTTGTTTTTTTACTAAAAAGATAACGAAATACATTTTGGCAAAGATTTGATGATGAAATATTATTTATTTGCAAAATTTTATTAAAAAAAACACTTTTGTTCAAAATTTTTGGACTTTTTCATTTACATAGCAAAAAAAATAAAAATCCCAGCAGTGAATAAATACCACCAAAATAAAGCTTTATCTGTCGCAAAAAAGGGTAGAAAATTAATTTGGGTACAGTGTTGCATGACTGCGCAATTGTCATTCAAAGTGTGATAGCGCTGAAAGCTGAAAATTGCCCTGGTCAGGAAGGGGGTAAAAGTGTCCGGTCTGGAAGTGGTTAAACAAGAAGGGGACTATGACCAAATAGTTCAAAAACTGAAACAAAATTTTGAAATTAAAGAGTTGGGGAACATTACTCACTACCTAGGAATTCAAATAGAGAGGGAAGAGGATGGAAGCTATCTTCTTAACCAAAGTCAGAAAATTACAGAAATGTTAGAACAGTTTCACATGCAAGATGCAAAGGAAGCGAAAACACCAATGGAACCAGATTATCCTAAAAACAATGGAACAGAAAACTTGTTACCCAACAATGATTATTACCGCAGGGGAATCGGAAAATTGCTATACATCGCCACCATGACAAGACCAGACATTGCCGTAGCAGTGGGAATACTTTGCAGGAAAGTCGCAATACCGTGTCAACGCGACTGGAATGCAGTAAAGAGGGTAATGCAGTACCTAAAGGGAACAAAATCGGATGAAGCTGCGACTTCCAGCATCGTCAAACCCAAAACTGATTGGATATGTGGACGCCGATTGGGCTGGAGACACCACTGACCGCAAATCTACAAGTGGTTACATCTTCCAGTATGGACAAGGAACCATAAGCTGGTCTAGTCGGAAACAAGTGACTGTTGCACTCTCTTCAACTGAAGCGGAATACATAGCAGCAGCACATGCATGTCAAGAAGCCATTTGGATTCGTCAACTTCTACTAGACATGGGACTGAATATGTCACAACCCACACCCATCTTTGAAGACAATCAAGGATGCATAAAGCTTACACACTCTGAGAAGATTAACCCAAGAACCAAGCACATTGATGTAAGATATCATCTGCTCAGAGACATGCAAGAAAAAGGGGCTATCGACATCCAGTACTGCCCATCAGAGGAGATGACTGCAGACGCACTCACCAAACCTTTGCCAAGGGAACGGTCATTGTTTTCCAGAAAAGAGACTAAATGTCATATAATTATGCACATGCCGTTGAGAAGGGGTGTTGGGGATGCAACAGCATGTACTATATACAGTATTGTGTGTTAATATCACTTGACCAGTAGATGGCACTGTACACTAAGGTTACCAGTTGTGCATATCTGTAAAACTTGTTGGTTCTCTCTCTTCATAACCAAGATGTCTGCTGTTACAGTTTGCTGAAATGTTTTGTATGTTTGCAACTTAAGCCACACAAGTAAACCAAGTTCTGCCTCATCACAAGCTACTAGTGTCTTCTCTAACACATAACAAATATCTTTCAGCTGGAGGGGGAAAGTAAAGGAATTTCTGAACTACTGTATACTGTAGTGAAGGGAAAAAACAAACAAACCAGTAAATACATTTAAAAACTGGCACCTGACAGCTGAGTGAATTGTCTGCAATTACATTTTTTTTATTTTAATTATCAGCAATTCTTTTTCATTCATCTGTCAGTGGGGAACCCCGCTGACAGCTGAAATAATAACACATGGTTGTCACTACTAAAATACTGCAGGAGTTATTTTATTAACTCATGCGGTATTTTAGTAGCGTTTACTGATTTTCTGAACGGATTAATTGGTTTTCAATGCATTCCTATGGGAAACAGTGTTTCGGTTTACGAATTTTTCGCTATATGAAATGTCCTGCAGAACGAATTAAATTCGTAAACCGAGGTACTGGTACATCACTGGACTTTGATTGGTTATACCATGATGATGCCTGCAGCTGCAGGCATCATCCTGATATCGTTTTTTTCAGCCTGCGATCGGCTTTCATGTAAAAGCAATCCCAGTGGCTAATTAGCTGCAGGATTGCTTTTACAAGCAACGGAAGACGATGCCCCCCCTAACCCACTACCTTCCACGGGCTTTTCGGGCAGTCCCGTACCATCGGGGCAACCTGAGAATGCAGCCAGTGTTTCTGCTAGCTGACCATAGAGCTGATTGGAGACCAGAATGGTGCCAATCATCTCCATAGCCTAAGAAATCGGAAGCTACGAGCATTTCATCACTTCAGTTTCACAAGATATAAACAGTGCCATTTATATATTGGGAAAGCATTTGATCACACTGATCTTAGTTTGATTAGATATAGTTGCAAGAAAAAGTATGTGAACCCCTTGGGATTATGTAGAGTTTTGCATGAATTGGGCATAAAATGTGCTCTGAACGTCATCTAAGTCACAACAATAGAAGAACACAGTCTGCTGAACATAATACTACACAAACATTAGATGTTGCCATGGTTTAATTCCACATAATATGTAAACATTCACAGTGCAGGGAGGAAAAAGTATGTGAGGCCCTAGCTTAATGACTTCTCCCAGAGCTAATTAGAGCCAGGAGTGAGCCAACCTTGACTCCAGTCAGTGTGATGATATTGGATGTGTTGCTGACAGCTGTCCTGCCCTTAAAAAACACACACCTGTTTTGGGTTTACTGGTTTCAAGAAGCACTGTCTGATGTGAACCATGCTTCACAGAAAAGAGCTCTCAGAAGACCTACGATCAAGAATTGTTGACTTGCATGAAGCTGGAAAGGGTTATAAAAGTATCTCCAAAAGCCTTGATGTTCATGTGTCCATGGTAAGACAGACTGTCTACAAATGGAGAAAGTTTAGCACTGTTGCTACTCTCCCTAGGCATGGTCGTCCTGTAAAAATGACTGCAAGAGCACAGCGCAGAATGCTGCATGAGGTAAAGAAGAATCCCAGAGTGTCAGCTAAAGACCTACAGAAATCTCTGGCACATGCTAACATTTTTGTTGACACATCTACAATAAGGAAAACATTAAACAAGAATTGAGTACATGGGAGGACACCACGGAGAAAGCCATTGCTGTCCAAAAAGAATATTGCAGCACGTTTGAAATTTGCAAAAGAGCACTTGGATGTTCCACAGCACTACTGGCAAAATATACAGTGGACAGATGAAACCAAGACTGAGTTGTTTGGGAAGAACACACAACACTATGTGTGGAGAAAAAAAAGGCACAGCACACCAACATCAAAACCTCATCCCCACTGTAAAACATGGCGGAGAGAGCATCATGGTTTGGGGCTGCTTTGCCGCCTCAGGGCCTGGACGGATTGTTGTCATTGATGGGAAAATGAATTCCAGAGTTTAGCAAGACATTTTGCAGGAAAACGTACGACCATCTGTCCGCCAACTGAAGCTCCGCAGAGGATGGGTGATGCAACAGGACAATGACCCAAAACAAGGAATTCAACAAAACAATGGCTGCAACAGCACAGAATACGCCTTCTGGAGTGGCCCAGTCAGAGTCCTGACCTCAAGCCGATTGAAATGCTGTGGCATGACCTTAAAAGAGCGATTCACACCAGACATCCCAAGAATATTGCTACACTGAAACAGTTTTGTGAAGAGGAGTGGTCCAAAATGACTCCAGATCGTTGTGCAGGTCTGATCTGCAACTACAGGAAACGTTTGGTTGAGGTTATTGCTGCCAAAGGAGGGACAACCAGTTATTAAGTCCAAAGGTTCACATACTTTTTCCTCCCTGCAATGTGAATGTTTACATGTTATGTGCAATTAAACCATGGCAACATCTAATGTTTGTGTAGTATTATGTTCAGCAGACTGTGTTCTTCTATTGTTGTGACTTAGATGACGTTCAGAGCACATTTTATGCCCAATTCATGCAAAACTCCACGTAATCCCAAGGGGTTCACATACTTTTTCCTGCAACTGTAATGTAAGGGCAGAGGAGATATCTAGAGTCTGATAGAACACAGATTTCTCAAAAAAGAATATATGACAATGCCCACTGAAGTTATAGTGGATATTTGCATTCCCTGTGATAGCATTAAAAGTGATATAAAAAAAAAAAAGTACCCTTGCCCCCCTGCGCATCTGCGTTCATGAGCATTGACCCTGTGCCAGAATGGAAACAGAGGTTGCACCATGCATGTGAGGTATCGACACGAATGTCAGATCAAGGGCAGTAATTCTAACACTAGACCTCCTCTGTAAATCTAAAATGGTAGCTTGTAAAGCTTTTTAAAACGTTGCCTATGGATATTATGTATGCAGTTTGTCGCCATTGCAGGGGCATGCGCAGTTCAAAAGCATGTCCTTTTTGGTATCTATTTACTCGGCATACCATTATCTTTTACCAAATAATTGGCCAATATTTAATGTTTTTGTGTATGAAAAGTAAAAAAAAAAAACGCTGCGCGAGTACTATGACATATAAAATTGCAGCCCCCACTATTTTATTCACTGGGGTGTTTGCTCTAAAAATATATATAATGTTTGGGGTTTAAATTAACTACTACCTATCACAGTTTCGGACCCCTGACATGCCAGGATAGCACCAAACACCCCCCCCCCCAAATGACGTTTGTTGCCACAAGTTTTTGAAAATTGAACAAAAAAGACAAACATATTTTTTCTTTTCTTTTTTTATATTTCAAAACCTTGTGAGAAAAAATAGATCTGAAAAATACTCATCATGCCTCCTTTTTAAATTCCTTGGGGTGTCTACTTTCCAAAAAGGGGTAATTTGGGGGGGTTTGGTGCTATCCTGGCATTTCAGGGCCTCCGAAACTGTGATAGGTAGTGAGGAAGTGAAATGAGGAAGTTAGGCACCTTCAGGCTTTCAAAGTGGTCATTGGATTTCAGGCTCCTGTATGTGGCTAGGCTCCCAAAAAGTCTCACACATGTGGTATCCCCATATTCGGTAGAAGTAGCAGAATGTATATTGGGGTGTAATTCCACATATACCCATGGCTTGTGTCAGAAATATATCATTTAAATTACAACTTTGTGTAAAAATAAATAAAAAAAAAAAAAAAGATTTTGTCATTTTCCAGACACTTAAAAAAATAATTCTTCCATGGACTCAATGGCCCTGATTTAGTAAGAATTGAGTCTACCAGCAGACTCTGAACCTTCAGGCAGACTCAATTAAATCAATTAAGACCTGTCAGTCTTCTGAGAGCCGTCTAGCAATCTGATTGAAAAGCATCTACTTTTCTGTTAGTAAATGTGGAATCGCGTCTGGCACATTTTTAGGTGGAATACCGGATATGTTCACTAGATGGCGCACAAGCGCAGGCTTTGGCGTTTTTATGTTTGCATATGAGAATACTTAGAATGTAAAATAAAAAGCACATCTATAATTTTTTATTTTTTTTTTGCTATTTCTCCAAAATGATCAGACAACTAATGCATTTACTAATGAATGTCATACATTCTATTTTCAAATATTAAACATTTTCACACTTATATCTCAAATAATTTGGAATGTCTAGTTCTAAGTTCCCAATATAATGATATAGCTTCCTTCTCTTTAATCATGTAACTATTCTATGTTAAAATCATAATACAGTGCTATAAATGCATGTGTGACAATAATGAACGCATGTAAAATCCAAAAAGTGCAAATAATTAAAATAATGATGTAAAATGGTAAATGGTGCTAAAATAGGTTCAGATAATCATTCCTGAATAATGGAATGTCCTCCTGCATGGAGTTTGCATGTTCTCACTGTGTTTGCGTGAGTTTCCTCCGAGTACTCTAGTTTCCTCCCACACTCTAAAGACATGCTGGTAGGTGAATTGATTCCTGTCCAAATTGGCCCTAGTATGTGTATGTATGAATGTGAGTTAGGGACCTTAGATTGTATGCCCCTTGAGGGTTAGGGACCAATGTGAATGTACAATATATGTGTAAAGCACTGCGTAAATTGACAGCGCTATACAAGTACCTAAAATAAATTATTGCACTTTTTGGATTTTACATGCGTTTATGATTGATAACATGCATTTATAGCGCTGCACTATTACTTTAATATATTTCTATTCTGGGACTGTTGCCAATACCCTGAGTGCTAGCTGATACCTTCATATCTATACCTAGATTTATATTTATCTTGTGTAATACCATTTTAGTAGTCTATATAATTTGACCAGCGCTCGCTTTATCATTTTTAAACAATGTAACTATTCTACATTAGAGCTCAAACTCTGTCTCCCGCAGTGGCTTAGTGGTTAGAACAGAACTTACAGCACTTGGGTCATGGGTTCTAATCCCCGCCATGGCTGCATCCCAGTTTGCATGCTCTCTGTATGGATGTGTTTCTGCCAACACTCAGAAGACAGGCTGCTAGGTTAATTGGGCCTAGTACATGGCTGAGTTTCTGCCCTTAGATTATAAGCTCCATGACATTTATGAATGTTAAAAAAATGGAGATCAATTTTCTGGGTTGTGTTAGTGCCAGGAATATTGATCAATCAATTAAGATTTTGCCTAATGACTAGAAAGTGGAAAGGGGGTGTGCGTCCTGTTCTTCTGACAAGTTGGAAATGTGCAAATTTCATTTTAACTTTTTTTATCTTCTTTTAAACCGGTCTCCTTATACAACTTGACCCCCTCCCCCACCCCATCATCACTTGTCCCATATGCAAATCTATGGATCACGCCCCACTCTTTTTAACTATTTATTGATCAAGTGAATATGTCTCATTTTCTATCAGCTACAGCTCAGATCTCACATTATTATACGATTGCTGATTGTATATCACCACTAGTCTGATTGAATTCACAATTCCTGGTCAGTCCCGTTCCCTTACCTCTAATAACCTTTAGGGCCAGTTCACACTACATGTGTTTCAGTTGCTTTTTCGGCATCACAAACGCACAGAAAGAAGGTTATATGGTTGTCAATGTCATAGTTCACATCGGCACTTGCATTTTCAGCATTGCAGGTGATGTAAACAAAGTTGACCACGCTGCATTGTTTCGGCACAGAACTGTACTGGAACGCGTAGAAACACCCTGGAATGTACTAAAAAAACGCACACGTCCCTAATTAAATTGAATAAAAAGAAAGGAGAAAAAACTAACTGGAAGGGATACAAAAATGCAATGCAACATGTCCAAAACGCATCCAAAATGTACTGGAACACAAACATACATGCCAAAAGGGCATGCAAAAAACGCATCAGAACACATCTAGACTGTATCTATAGTGTGAACTGGCCCTTAGGAATTGTTCACACCATTGGTGTTGCAGAAACGCATGCAAGAACACACATTTTCCAGCACAGCAAAGAAATGCAATGCCCTTTGCAGATGTGCGCGGTTAGGTGCAACACACTTTTAAAATAATATGCCTGCAGTATTTTTGCATGTTCCCACACGTTAGGCAGCCCATTGAAATTAACGAGCTGAGGAAAAAAAAAAGTAAAAAATGCCCCATTCACACAGGTCCTCTGGCCCGTACAGCATGAATGAGTAGGTTGTTTATGTGGCTAGAGCCACCTGTTACACTATGGGGACACAGCAGCTGTATGAACACAGATTTTAATCTGACAGGTGTGAAGGCGTGAGGAAGTGGCCCTGAATGCTCACTGTCTGTGTTCAGGGCTGTACACCTGCACCCATATGCTTGTCAAATTATGACCTGCAGCATTTCCATAGTGTAACATAGGTTGCCTGCAAACGGTGATAGCCACAAAAACAGACCACTGATTCCCACTCTACAGGCCACAGCACCCATGAGCCCCAAAACCTCAATTACACACACAGCTTTATTTATGAACAGTACAGTTTTATCATTTAGATTTCACAGGAATATGGTTGGGATTATGTCCATTAATAATGTTTTTAGTGTATTTTTACCATAAATATAATTTGGATATTTTTTCTGGCGGTGGGGGGCTGTCAGGTATGCTGTACGGGGCCCCATGATATCTAACAGTGGCCCTGGGTGTATGCTTGTGCCTGTGCCACCTGTATAGTTAGGAAGAACCTTGAACCTCTGCTATGTACCTCAATGGATCTAGGAATTGCACATGTTTTCAACTGAAAATACAATTATTAGTAAATGTTTCCACGGCAAATGAGGATCAGCTCCTCGGTGGAGAACAGCGATCTTGCCATGTCCAGATGTGGTTTGGAATTCCACAAAAGAACAATTCACAAAACTAAAAAATAGACTTGCAAATTACCACTAAACTCTCCTAACTACACTCCCATCCACTCACACTCCCCACTTCCGGGTGTGTGCAAACGTCCTTCCGCAAACATCATGGCGTATTTACGGTATGACAGCTCCTCTAGCGCCTCCTCCAACAGCCGTCTTGGCGTTTATTTGTGCACCATACCATTTTTACATGCGGCTCCATTGTGCATATGACATTTGCAAATATATGTTTGCAGTTCTATTGTGGATTTGGTATTGGTGAATGTATGCTTGCAGCTATACTGTGTATATGACATTGGCGAGTATATATTTGCTGGTAAAGGCCCAAAGTCAACATAAATTGGGGGCCCAATTTATTACTGTTAAGAGGATTGTAGAAAAAGAATAGCTAGCTGCACATTGAACACGACCTATTCATTGGTACATAACATGGTCTTGTGGTGCAATAGGGGGCTTTTGGTTTGTTAGTTTGGACATACTTGCATATGTGCGCTCTAACAAGGAAGATTTGGGCATATTATATAGCTAGCAAAAATAAGTGTTGGGGTGCTAGTACATTTCAGATACTTATATAGCGCTGTCAATTTACGCAGCGCTTTACATATACAGTGGGGCAAAAAAGTATTTAGTCAGCCAGCAATTGTGCAAGTTCTCCCACTTACAAAGATGAGAGAGGCCTGTAATTGGCATCATAGGTAGACCTCAACTATGAGAGACAAAATGAGAAAAAAAATCCAGACAATCACATTGGCTGATTTGAAAAGAATTTATTTGCAAATTATGGTGGAAAATAAGTATTTGGTCACCTACAAACAAGCCAGATTTCTGGCTCTCACAGACCTGTATCTTCTTCTTTAAGAGGCTCCTCTGTCCTGCACTCATTACCTGTATCAATGGCACCTGTTTGAACTTGTTATCAGTATAAAAGACACCTGTCCACAACCTCAAACAGTCACACTCCAAACTCCACTATGGTGAAGACCAAAGAGCTGTCGAAGGACACCAGAAACAAAATTGTAGACCTGCACCAGGCTGGGAAGACTGAATCTGCAATAGGCAAGCAGCTTGGTGTGAACAAATCAACTGTGGGAGCAATAATTAGAAAATGGAAGACATACAAGACCACTGATAATCTCCCTCGATCTGGGGCTCCACGCAAGATCTCACCCCGTGGGGTCAAAATGATCACAAGAACGGTGAGCAATAATCCCAGGACCACACAGGGGGACCTAGTGAATGACCTGCAGAGAGCTGGGATCAACGTAACAAAGGCTACCATCAGTAACACACTTCGCTGCCAGGGACTCAGATCCTGCAGTGCCAGACGTGTCCCCCTGCTGAAGCCAGTACATGTCCGGGCCCGTCTGAAGTTTGCTAGAGAGCATTTGGATGATCCAGAAGAGGATTGGGAGGATGTCATATGGTCAGATGAAACCAAAATAGAACTGTTTGGTAGAAACACAACTCGTCGTGTTTGGAGGAGAGAGAATGCCGAGTTGCATCCAAAGAACACCATACCTACTGTGAAGCATGGGGGTGGCAACATCATGCTTTGGGGCTGTTTCTCCGCAAAGGGACCAGGACGACTGATCCATGTACAGGACAGAATGAATGGGGCCATGTATCGTGAGATTTTGAGTGCAAACCTCCTTCCATCAGCCAGGGCATTGAAGATGAAACGTGGCTGGGTCTTCCAACATGACAATGATCCCAAACATACCGCCCGGGCAACGAAGGAGTGGCTTCGTAAGAAGCATTTCAAGGTCCTGGAGTGGCCCAGCCAGTCTCCAGATCTCAACCCCATAGAAAACCTTTGGAGGGAGTTGAAAGTCTGTGTTGCCCAGCGACAGCCCCAAAACATCACTGCTCTAGAGGAGATCTGCATGGAGGAATGGGCCAACATACCAGCAACAGTATGTGCCAACCTTGTGAAGACTTACAGGAAACGTCTGACCTCTGTCATTGCCAACAAAGGATATATAACAAAGTATTGAGATGAACTTTTGATATTGACCAAATACTTATTTTCCACCATAATTTGCAAATAAATTATTTCCAAATCAGCCAATGTGATTGTCTGGATTTTGTTTCTCATTTTGTCTCTCATAGTTGAGGTCTACCTATGATGCCAATTACAGGCCTCTCTCATCTTTGTAAGTGGGAGAACTTGCACAATTGGTGGCTGACTAAATACTTTTTTGCCCCACTGTAGATGTGGTAAATTCACATCAGTCCCTAACCCTCAAGGGGCGTACTAAGGGCCCTAACTTACATTCATACATACATATACTAGGGCCAATTTTTACAGGATCCAATTAACCTACCAGCATGTCTTTAGAGTGTGGGAGGAAACCAGAGTACCCGGAGGAAACACAGGCACAGGGAGAACATGCAAACTTCAGGCAGGAGATGCCGTGGCTGGGATTCGAACCAACAACCCTAGTACTGCCAGGTGGAAGTGCTAACCATTTAGCCACTGTGCTACATTCAACTAGAACATGAAATAATCCCCCCAAAAAATACATAGTCCAAATGTTTATTGATCAAATACACATTCCACATTTATTTGGACAGCAACAAAAAGCTACATTCAATATCTTGGTGAAAATAAAAAAAAAGAAAAAGCAGGATTGATGTTGCTAAAATAGAACGGTCCTGCTCATAAGAGCTTACAATCTAAAAGATTATACTTCTAATGAACTGTGCTTTCACAGGTTACAGCAGGAAACAAACGGTTAATATGAATCAC
Source organism: Staurois parvus (assembly GCF_062004578.1). Taxonomy (NCBI): domain Eukaryota; kingdom Metazoa; phylum Chordata; class Amphibia; order Anura; family Ranidae; genus Staurois; species Staurois parvus. Next base: position 79,357 of record NW_028318036.1, on the reverse strand, counting down.
TTAGGCTTATCCACAAAACAAGCTGCAGATCAAAATATCAATATAAAAAATACATACGTGCCAAAATAAAAACACCTCCCGCGTCCCCAAATCCCCCACACATACATTTCTCACCATGTTTGTCTGAAAACTGCATTTCATTCTAAATAAAGCAAACTTGGAAGAGCAGAGCAATTGACATGTGTTAGGATTACAATGCAAAGATAATAAAAACACAATCATTGTACAATAGCACACAAAACACCTTAAAAGGAAGAACATGCAAAACATTTACAGCCCACATCAAAACACAGCATGAGTGTGGCCTGGGGCAATTCACCACAATATCTCTTCCTCCCCCAAACCACCACAGAGAAGGACTTGCAGAAAATAATGTGCCTGTACAAGGCAAAAAATCAGCCCCTACTGCATCTCTGTATATAAGGTAGGCCACACCCACCACTGTCATTCATTTGGTCAGAGAAAGTGTTTGTACCTGATTAATTCTCTTCCCACCTGCGTTAACCCTTGGTATACAGGCCCCACAAATCAGAGTCAGAAAGAAAGCCACAGTGAAGTGTACCTGTGCAGCATACAACAGAACATTGAACAGGGATGTGAAAGGGAACCCAAATGGCAATATTTCTTGGCCATATGGGCACAATTCACTCCAGATTATTGCATGAGTTAAGGCAGTCACATGAGCACATCTCGCACGCAAAACTGAAAATGTTAATTAACTTTTGCTAGTATGCGGCATTTCCCATAAATGCAAAACACTCAGGAAATCAAACATAAAAAGGCCTTACACCCCGGTCACATCAAAGCCAATTTAGAAATTGTGCGACATACAGTGAAGATGCTGATTTCCTTACGATTTGCAAGACATCTGACACATATCTATGCAAATCGTCACAATAGTAGTACATGTACTACTTTAGAAATCAGTGTAGGAAACACACCCATGTGACTGCTCTAATAGCAGACAATAGGGTGCGACTAGGCATACGATTTGCAAGTCGCATGCCATGCAAATCGCATGCCAAGTCGCATTCAGGGTGCACGATTTCAGGTGCGATTTGGGAATTGAAATTGTACCTGATATCCGATCTAATGAATGTGGATGTGAGTGTCTTAACGTAAGCGATTTGCTGCAGCACAATTTCAAAAGTAGTTCTTGTCTAACTTTTTCTGCATTTTGTAGTGATTTCACATATAGACTACAATAGAAATCACAATGCAAAACACAATTGAAAACGCAATAACTCATTGGTAAATCTACAGAAAACACGGTGAAATTGCCAACAAAAAGCAAATAACATCTAGTGTGAACTAAGCAGGCAATTCAACAAAGGAAATACATTTTTGAAGGCATGCGGTATCTGCATGCTCAGATAAGGGTCTGTTATGGATTTTGGGGGGGGGGGGGCTCCATGCCATTATTTTATTTTTTTTAATCCTTTTCTCTCTCTCGCTCTTCTCATGGTTTGACAAACTTTCCCAAAAGGAGGTAGAGTGCAAACCAGCATTATCCAATCAATCATTAGTCCAGACCCTTCTCTCATCCCATCATTTGACATTCACATAAGGTGCTACTTTAAAGGTGTTTGAACAGACAAGGCCTCATTCTAATTCACATTCTAGGGACCATTTAGACAGAAAGCAAATATGCTGCCACCAGCACATGTATGTTAGGGTAGTCACACAGAGATCATGCAAATTCATTGCTGTGGTTGGGATTCAAACCAACAACCCTAGCGTTGTGAGGCAGCAGTGCTAACCACTAATCCATGGAGCTGTTGAACACTACTCCCACCTGTATTTCTGTGGTGTGAATCAACCCTAAGTCCCTGGGCAAGGTCAGTGTAACAAGCCAGATATCTCAAATGTGACACAAATGTTGTGCTATGTTGGCAATTCAGATGTATGTTGGTTCTATGTATCCCAATACAAAGGATTGCAATACTAATACAAAGTGTATGTCGGCACTGATTTTCAAATGCAAATGCCAGCCTTTTTTTTTCTTCACTATAGTTCACAAGCTTAGAAGTCACTTTCCCCGAAGTTACAGAAAACTTTGTATCTTTTAATAAACTCAAAGTAAACATTGTTTCCTTTAGGGATATAAATTCCAAGAAAACTTTCTCTTTTAGCTGGCGGAAGTGACAGGTGAATTTCTGAGCTATAGTGAAGAAAAAAAAAAAAAAAGGGAGAATTACATTTAAAAACCAGCACCATAATAAATAAAAAACTGTGTGGGGTCCCCCCTCCCATCCACACCAAACCCTTCAGGTCTGGTATGTATATTAAGGGGTAACTCCACGCTAAAATTAAATAAAAAAACAGCTTGGGGTTCCCCCCAAAATCCATACCAGACCCTTATTCGAGCATGCAGCCCGGCAGGTCAGGAAAGGGGGGGACGAGCAAGCGCCCCCCCTCCTGAAACATACCAGGCCACATGCCCTCAACATAGGGGGGTGCTTTGGGGCAGGGGGGCTCCCCCCAAAGCACCTTGTCCCCATGTTGGTCAGCCATTTGTTCTGGATTTTGGCACATTCTGTTTATCGGTAAAGTTGGAAAAAAATTGGCCGATTTTGCTGATCGCCCAATTTTCGGCAAAATCGTCCAATTTTTTTCCAAAATTTACTGATAAAAAAATGTGCCAAAATCCCGAAAAACCGCCGACCAATTAACCCACTAACGGCCCGAAAATCTTCAGATTTTTTTTTTCGGCTGAAAAATCGGCCGTATTTAGACCCATCTATGGCCTATCGAAAAAAAAAAAAAAACGGCTGATTTTCGGGCCATTAGTGGGTGAATTGGTCGGCCATTTTTTGAGATTTTGGCACTTTTTTTTTTATCGGTAAATTTGGATAAAAATCGGCCGATTTTTGGGCCGTTAGTGGGTTAATTGGTCGGCCATTTTCTGGGATTTTGCCACTTTTTTTTTATCGGTAAATTTGGATTTACTTTATTTCCTGAACCATACCAGGCCACATGCCCTCAACATGGGGGCTCCCCCCCCAAAGCACCTTGTCCCCATGTTGATGGGGACAAGGACCTCATCCCCACAACCCTGGCCGGTGGTTGTGGGAGTCTGCGGGCAGGGGGCTTATCAGAATCTGGAAGCCCCCTTTAACAAGGGGGCCCCCAGATCCCGCCCTCCCCCCCAATGTGAATGAGTCTGTGGTACATGGTACCGCTACTAATTCACAAAAAAAGCAAAAGTGCTACTAATTCACAAAAAAAGCAAAAGTGTAGTGTAAAAAAAAAATTTCTTATATAGGTAAGGGGCGGGGCCAGCCGAGGACATCAAGCATGTGATCCCACCCCATGTGACATCAATGATGTCACATGGGGTGGGAACACTCCGATGATGTCCCTGGCTGGCCCCGCCCCTTACCTATATAAGAAATGTCAGGGAGACTGGCTGCATAAGGCTGTTGAGCCTCGCCGAGTGCTGAACAGTTTTTCTTTTTTTCCTTTTTTTGGGGCGCCGTGACATTGTGATTGACGTTGGATCTACTTGGGGGACATTGTTTTATTAAAGGACTTGTCAAAGACCCTGTACTGTGGTTTTTTACACTACATTTTTGCTTTTTTTGTTCAGGACGGGGGAGGGGGTGCTCGCTCATTCCCCCCCTTTCCTGACCTGCCGGGCTGCATGCTCGGATAAGGGTCTGGTATGGATTTTGGGGGGGACTCCACTCTGTTTTTTATTTAATTTCGGCGTGGAGTTACCCCTTAACATCCATACCAGACCCAAAGGGCTTGGTATGGATGCGAGGGGGGACCCCAAGCCGTTTTTTTTTTTTTTTAATTTTTATAATTCCCAGCAATACTTTTACATTCAGCTGTCAGTGGGGAACTCCGCCGACAGCTGAAACATGATCACTGCATTGGTTTTCACTACTAAAACGCTGCATGAGTTGATAAAATAACTCATGCGGGATTTTAGGAGCGACAACCATGTGTTAATGTTTAAGCTGTCAGCAGGGTTCCCCACTGACAGCTGAATGTAAAATAATTTCCTTTATTAAATTAAAAAAACAGCGTGGGGTCCCCCCTCCCATCCATACCAAGCCCTTCGAGTCTGGTATGGATATTAAGGGGTAACCCCACGCCGAAATGTAAAAAAAAAAAAAAAAGCGTGGAGTCCCCCCCAAAATCCATACCAGACCCTTATCCGAGCATGCAGCCCGGCAGGTAAGAAAAGGGGGGGGGGGGGGGACGAGCGAGCACCCCCCCCGAACCATAACAGGCCACATGCCCTCAACATGGGGGGGTGCTTTGGGGCAGGGGGCCCCCCCCAAAGCACCTTGTCCCCATGTTGATGGGGACAAGGGCCTCTTCCCCACAACCCTGGCTGGTGGTTTTGGGGGTCTGTGGGCAGGGGGCTTATCAGAATCTGGAAGCCCCCTTTAACAAGGGGGCCCCCAGATCCCGCCCCCCCTACGTGAATGAGTCTGTAATGAATGAAGTGTAATGTAAAAAACCACAGTACAGGGTCTTTGACAAGTCATTTAATAAAACAATGCCCCCCGAAGTAGATCCAACGTCAATCACGGCGACCCGAAAAAAGAAAAAAGCTCCGCTCTAGACAGAGGCTAGCTGCCTTATGCAGTGAGTCTCTCTCTGACAGTTCTTTTAGAGGTAAGGGGCGGGGCCAGCCGGGGACATTATCCGAGTGACCCCGCCCCATGTCACATGCTTGCTGTCCCCGCCCCTTACCTATATAAGAACTGTCAAACTGTCTCCTGCATAAAGCTGGTTAGCCTCAGTGAAGAGACGGTGACAGTTCTTAAATAGGTAAGGGGCGGGGCCAGCCGGGGACATCAAGCATGTGATTCCACCCCATGTGACATCAATGATGTCACATGGGGCGAGGTCACTCGGATGATGTCCCCCTAACCTATTTAAGAGCTGTCAGTGAGATTCTCTTCATAAGGCTGGAAGCCTCCGACGGTACCGGAACTTTTTTTTTTTTTTTTTCGGATTGCCGCCGTGATTGACGTTGGATCTACTTCGGGGGACATTGTTTTATTAAAGGACTTCTCAAAGACCCTGTACTGTGTTTTTTTACACTACATTGTTCCTTTTTTGGTTAATTAGTAGCGGTACCATGTAGAGGGGGGGCGGGATCTGGGGGTCCCCTTGTTAAAGGGGGCTTCCAGATTCTGATAAGCCCCCACCCACAGACCCCCACAACCACCAGCCAGGGTTGTGGGAAAGAGGCCCTTGTCCCCATCAACATGGGGACAAGGTGCTTTGGGGGGGGGGGGGGCATGTGGCCTGGTATGTTTCGGGGGGGGGGGGTGCTCGCTCGTTCCTCCCCCCTTTCCTGACCTGCCGGGCTGCATGCTCGGATAAGGGTCTGGTATGGATTTAGGGGGGAACCCCACGCTGTTTTTTTTTTTTAATTTTGGCGTGGAGTTCCCCCTTAATATCCATACCAGACCCGAAGGGCTTGGTATGGATGGGAGGGGGGACCCCACACATTTGTTTTTTTTAATTTTTTTATTGCAGACCTTTTTTTTATATTCAACTGTCAAAATAAATATTAAATAGACATTCGAAAGAAGTAAAATCATTACAGAAATAATTAAAAAGGATAAGAAACAAAAATAGAATCAAAAGAACTAAGCAATTCAAATTAGAATACAGAAAGATATGCCTAGTGCTGTTTGTTAAACACAGTAGACGCGATCTTTGCCGTCTGTCAGTAGACTCCACACAGAGATTTACTATTGAACAGCATCTAAAAAGAAAGCGCCCACGGAAGACGTCTAACATGTGTTCTGCACATGCGCATTTCTATCGGCCAGAGCCGCTGGAAAAGCGTCTAGTTTTTTAATGTGACGACCAGCCTTAAAATATTTTTGGAAATGTCAGATATTGTTAAAAGTGAAGTCCTGATATTTTGCAAATTTCAATGGAAACATGTCTCTGCAGTGATTTTTCATGGTGTTAGACGTGCTTCTTAGCACGTTTGCTTTTTGGGTCTGCTTCCTAGACTGTGTCTATTTAGTAAATTCGATTTGGCGTCTACTTCTTAGACGCTTTCTTTAGTAAATGTCTTTGCCGTCTAAAAGTAGACGGCCGCTATTAAAAAATAGACGCTAGCCCACAGAAATGCGCCTAGGCTCAATAGTAAATTCGAGTCAATATGTGTCTCAGTAGATAGCTTAGGGTGTCTACTTTTCGAAGAGGGGTCATTTGGGGGTGTTTGTACTATCCTGGTATTTTAGCACCTCAAGAAATGTGATGAGCAGTCAAAGGAAAAGCTGTGTAAATTCCATTATCTATACCATAGTTTGTAGATGCTATAACTTTCACACAAAGCATTCAATATACACTTTTTGGGATTTTTTTTAACCAAAAACATGTAGCAGAATACATTTTGACCTAAATTTATGATGAAATTTTAGTTTTTTTGGATTTTTTTTATGACAGAAATGAGAAAATATTTTTTTCAAATTTTTTTTCTCAAAACTTTTTTTGTTTATAGAGCCAAAAAGAAAAAGTGCACAGGTGATCAAATACCCCAAACGAAAGCTCTATTTGTGTGAAAAAAAGGACATAAATTTCGTTTGGGTACAGCATTGCATGACAGTTGAATTAGTGCAGTGCTGAGTAGTAAAAAGAGGCCTGGTCATTAAGGGGGGGTAAACCCTCAGGAGGGCAAGTGGTTAAGGAATGACCAGTAATGCAAATTCTTTACTTACTGTTACATGTACTCAATATGGGGCAGCACAGTGGCTAAACGGTTAGCACTTCCGCCTGGCAGTACTCGGGTCGTTGGTTCGAATCCCAGCCACGGCACCTCCTGCCTGGAGTTTGCATGTTCTCCCTGTGCCTGCGTGGGTTTCCTCCGGGTACTCCGGTTTCCTCCCACACTCCAAAGACATGCTGGTAGGGTAATTGGATCCAGTCTAAATTGGCCCTAGTATGTGTCTGTATGAATGTGAGGTAGGGATCTTAGATTGTACACCCCTTGTGGGTTAGGGACTGATGGGAATGTATACTATTTATGTAAAGCGCTGCGTAAATTGACGGCGCTATATAAGTACCTGGAATAAATAAATAAACAAGGGCAAGAATTATTGCCATGTTTATATGTGCCCTTATCACTTAGTCATGTGCCATTTCTCCTTTTACTAAAGACCATATTAGGGGATATATTACTGACAGTTGGAGATCTTTCTGCTACCACTAACACGGTTCGTTAAAACTAAAGAATGCATAAAATCTCCCCATGTAATACGAGCAAATACCTTTGCAGAATTTTGTTTTATATTTGCAAATTCTAAACTATATTCAGTAACATACAGTGAAGGAAATAAGTATTTGATCCCCTGCTGATTTTGAATGTTTGCCCACTCACAAAGAAATGATCAGTGTAAAAATCAAATGGTAGGTGTATTGCAACACAGAGACAGAATAGCAACAAAAAAAATCAAAATTAATGCATGTCTAACAAATTATACACTGATTTGTATGTCCATGAGGGAAATAGGTATTTGATCCCCTATCATTCAGCAGGATTTCTGGCTACCAAGTGTCTTTCATATAGGTAACAAGCTGAGATTAGAAGCAGTCTCTTAAAGGGAGTGCTGCTAATCTCATTTTGTTACCTGTGTAAAAGACACCTGTCCACAGGAGCAATCAAACAATCAGATTCCAAACTCTCTACCATACCAAAGAGCTGTCCAAGGATGTCAGGGACAAGATTGTAGACCTACACAAGGCTGGACTGGGCTACCAAACTATCGCCAAGCAGCTTGGTGAGAAGGTGACAACAGTTGGTGCAATCATTCGCAAATGGAAGAACACAAAACAACTGTCAGTCTCCCTAGGTCTGTTGCACCATCCAAGATCTCACCTCGTGGAGTGTTAATGATCATGAGAATAGTGAGGAATGATCCAAGAACTACACGTGAGGATCTTGTCAATGATCTCCAGGCAGATGGGACCACAGTCACCAAGAAAACAATTGGTAACACACCATGCCGACAAGGATTGAAACCCTGCAGTGCCCTCAAGGTCCCTCTGCTCAAGAAAGCACATGTCCAGGCCCATCTGAAGTTTGCCACTGAACATCTGAATGATGCAGAGGAGGACTGGTTGAAAGTGTTGTGGTCAGATAAGACCAAAATCAAGCTCTTTAGCATCACTTCAACTTGCCGTGTTTGGAGGAGGATTGCTGTCTATGACCCCAAGAACTCCATCCCAACTGTCAAACATGGTGGTGGAAACATTCTGCTTTGGGGTGTTTTTCTGCTAAGGGGAAAGGACAACTGCGCCGCATCAAAGGGACGATGGACGGGGGAATATACTGTCAAATCTTAGGTAAGAACCTTCTTCCCTCAGCCAGGGCATTGAAAATGGGTCATGGAATGGTGTTCCAGCATGGTAATGACCCAAAACACATGGCCAAGGCAACAAAGGAGTGGCTCAAGAAAAAGCACATTAAGGTCCTGGAGTGGCCTAGCCAGTCTCCAGACCTTAATCTGTCTGACCTCTGTGATTGCCAACAAGGGATTTGCCAGCAAGTACTAAGTCATGTTTTGTGAAGGGGATCAAATACTTATTTCCTTCATGAATATGCAAATCAGTGCATCATTTGTTAGACATACATTTCTTTAGAATTTTGTGTTGCTATTCTGTCTCTCAGTGTTACAATACACCTACCATTCGATTTTCAGACTGATCATTTCTTTGGGAGTGGGAAAACATTCAAAATCAGCAGGGGATCAAATACTTATTTCCTTCACTGTCAAAGTTATCTGGTCATTGTCCCTTTTGTCTCTGTTTTACTCCATCAATAAATATAAATTCCTGCCTATCCTTACTAATATCAATCTTGAAAATGTTGCCGTGATTCATTCACGGCCTCTTCAAAAATCCTCCAAAGAACTACAACTTCGGCAATGCCGAATAAACTGTCCATCAGGAATTCATCTGACAGTGTGTTTGACATTGCCTGATCTGGGGTGTAAATGTGAATTGCCTGAACTGGATTTCTTATAACCCTTTGTGTTCACAAACCCATCTCTGAAATAAAACGTGATTTGATCCTTACGTGTGTAATCTGTGAATTTCATTCAAATGCCTAAAAGCGGTATTAAAAAGCAAATATACAGTGAATTGAAAAAGTATTCATCTCCTTGAAATTTTTCACAATTTGTCATAGTACAACCAAAAACGTAAATGTATTTTATTGGGATTTCATGTGAACACAAAGTTGCACATAATTGTGAGGTGGAAGGAAAATGATATATGGTTTTCAAAATGTTGATAAATATGTGAAAAGTGTAGCATGCATTTGTATTCAGCCCCGAGTCAATACTTTGTGGAACCCCCTTTTGCTGCAATTACAGCTGCAATTACAGCTGCAAGTCTTCTTGGGTATGCCTCTACCAGCTTTGCACATCTAGAGGGTGACTTTGTACACCAAAAATTTAAAAAATTAAAGTTATGTGCTTGGGTGTGAAATCCCCCATCCCCTGGTGCAAATGTAAACGCACATGTTGGGGCGCCTACACATGAAAATGTTGATTGCGATACACATTACATGTCACTGTGCACGCCGGAATGAGAACAATAATTCTGGCATTAGACCGCCTCCATAACACTAAACTGATGACCTATAGGGAGCTTTTAAAGTGCTGCCTATAGAAAATATAGGGTACTGAAGTTTGGCTCCTAACTTTTTAATTGGCTGTTAGATTCAAAATAAATTTGTTAAGCCCTGTGTTAGCGTACATCCAACACTCCCCTCCCCCCAACAATGCCACGGTTCAGAGGTGCCCCTGTGTTCCTTCATCCAGAGTGAAGGCACTCGAATACAGGGGGAGTGTTACTTGCCAGGTCACCAGGAGGAAACTGAGGGGAAAAAAGCCTATAATGAAAAAGCACAGCCACCACTTTGAATTATTGGTAAGCTAAAATATATAATATTTTTTAATATAATAAAGTCCACTTATTAAAATTTGTGATTAATGTATAGTAATTATATTACATTATATTTTTTCTTAAAGGGATAGTCTCATAGTCACTTGAGTTTAAGGTAAAATACTTTTTTGTGATTTCTTTTCACTTGTTGATTTGCTTTTATATTATATTTTGGCGCTGCTCCCTATAAGATGGCCACTCATGAACTTACGGCACTTAAGTCACTGTATCATGTGACAAAATGCAAATGTAAATTAAACTCTATGTATCCCTACGAAAAGTATCACTCTCACCCTCGAAAGTGTAAATAAAATAAAATAAATAGTATCTTTTCAATATTCCCTCTATCACACTCCCATCAATTACCCTCATATATAAGAATACAAAATCATGTATATACAAATGTCCACATATAAGTCCATACAAAGTGCTTTTCCAAACGTTGAGAACTAATCCACTTCGCTGCTCTTCAATCCAAGACACCCAAACCAGGATACCTCCAAAAAAAAAATAATACTACATATAGTGCATTATCTTTTAAACAAAGAAAACACTCGTGATACTTAAAGTGACTCCTCCTAAACTCCCACCCGTGAAAAATCAACACTTCAACTTGTGATTTAGTGCAAAATCCACAGCCAATGAATATAGGCATAAAACTCCTCCAGGGCAATCCAAAATATCCCCCTCTCCAGAAGCTCCCCGATGCTCCCAATCTGAACTTCCCCGCTCCTCAAAGGGGCAGATAGTACAAAACTCAGTGAAGTATATAAAAGGAATCCATATATTTATTCAAATCTTACATTAGAAAACGCCAACGTCCATCCTCTCCCACAGTCCATATGACTGAACTCCAGTGGCCGTGCCGCTCCTTCCGGTTTGAAGTTCTAACGTTACGTCCTTACGTCTCTGACGCGTTACGTCACTTCCGACTTTTTCACAAGGGTTCCGGACGTCAAATATGCGGCTCCTCTTATCCTACTCTAAGCGATGGCAAAGAGAGCGAGCCTCCATCTTAACTAATGGCAACACGCACCACTTCTAAAGCCTTCTAAATACGGCTTCAATATACGGAAAGGCGGACTACAATTACATTAAAATACACTTAAAACCAGCATCTATATATAGATGCTCAAATCATTCACCTAAATACATCAATATAGTAGCTCTGTTAATAAAATATACTTTTTGTTACCAATTACGCACTTTAAAACCTAGAGGTCTGAATATAGAACTGGATCTTAATTGTTTTATTTCTGATTTTTAATATTGAAATGGAAGGGGGTGGTTAGTTGTATTTGGAGCTGCAGGAGGTAGTGATAGGTTTTTGGAATTTTAATAACCTTTTTAATAACCTTTTATGGTATGTATAAGGATTATAAACTGCTTTGTGTCCACATAATTTATATGTTGAGAAGGAATTATATTTTAATAGTTTATGTAGGTGGTTTCATCTAAAATAAGGTGATTCCAATATTTTATGTGCAGGAAATGTATCTTTTATCTTGACTTTGAGTGACAATATTATGAAAGAAAAAAATATATTTATTAATATAAATTTCATTAGTTCATTAAGAACTGAAGCTATGAGTGGTTGGTAGGATTTGTTTGTTTGTTGCTGTAGGATATTTGATCAATAGGGGGAGCTGGAGTGTTGGTGGATTTGTCCTCTATATTTAATTATCTATCTCCTATAGGTAACAAAAAGTATATTTTATTAACAGAGCTACTATATTGATGTATTTAGGTGAATGATTTGGGCATCTATATATAGATGCTGGTTTTAAGTGTATTTTAATGTAATTGTAGTCCGCCTTTCCGTATATTGAAGCCGTATTTAGAGGGCTTTAGTTAAGATGGAGGCTCGCTCTCTTTGCCATAGCTTAGAGTAGGATAAGAGGAGCCGCACATTTGACGTCCGGAACCCTTGTGAAAAAGTCGGAAGTGACGAAACGCGTCAGCACGCAAGGACGTAACGTTGGAACTTCAAACCGGAAGGAGCGGCACGGCCATCTTGGATACTGGAGTTCAGTCATATGGACTGTGGGAGAGGATGGACGTTGGCGTTTTCTAATGTAAGATTTGAATAAATATATGGATTCCTTTTATATACTTCACTGAGTTTTGTACTATCTGCCCCTTTGAGGAGCGGGGAAGTTCGGATTGGGAGCATCGGGGAGCTTCTGGAGAGGGGGATATTTTGGATTGCCCTGGAGGAGTTTTATGCCTATCTTCATTGGAAGAGGGTAATGGTATATTATCCCACAAGAGTTATGGCACTACCTATTTTGATGCATGTGATCACGAGTAGTTCTTATCATCCATGAGAGGGTAATGGTATTTACTACATTTGAATGGTGACACTGGCTGTGGATTTTGCACTAAATCACAAGTTGAAGTGTTGATTTTTCACGGGTGGGAGTTTAGGAGGAGTCACTTTAAGTATCACGAGTGTTTTCTTTGTTTAAAAGATAATGCACTATATCTAGTATTATTTTTTTTGGAGGTATCCTGGTTTGGGTGTCTTGGATTGAAGAGCAGCGAAGTGGATTAGTTCTCAACGTTTGGAAAAGCACTTTGTATGGACTTATATGTGGACATTTGTATATACATGATTTTGTATTCTTATATATGAGGGTAATTGATGGGAGTGTGAGGGAATATTGAAAAGATACTATTTTATTTTATGTGACAAAATGCGTCAGCAGCCATAACCACGTAACGGCATCACACCTGGAAGTTCGTGAGTGGACATCTTGGCATATCCTCTCCATTGATGTCCAGGCTTAAAGGGGCAATTTAATATATGTAAAAGGCGATATTTATCTAGAGCACTGGATCTTCAAGTGCTCTCTCTTTGTGAGTAATATTTTATCTTTTGATGAATGAAGCTTTTGAGTGTTTCATACCACACTATGAGAGTTTTTGCCTTTTATATATCCTGTTGAGTGGGAAGGTTCCTATGTCATTTATGTCCGTGGAGGATTGCTGCAATCTGTAAGCCCAGTGACTTGGGAAAGCAGAGTTTGACCTTCCGAGTGGGTCTTATTCTCAGGTAAGAGGCAGCACAGACAGGTGGTGGGACACAGAAGTGAAGCACACGGTTTTCTTCACATTTTTGTTGACGCATGCATGAAAGTAGACATTATCCATTTTTGTTCCAACATGTGATTGAAAGATCAAAAGTAGAGAAGTTGGACTATATTTCTTATTAAGGATTGGGCAAAACACTTATGTAATAAGTTTGCAGACATTGCACAGCATTGTATTTTCAGCACGTTTGTAACGCAGTGTTGCATTAATGCATTTATATTGTTATAGAATATTTTATATTTATTTATATATAAGAAGATATGAATTTGTAAATTTTTTTATATATATTTTACCTTGATTGTACTGCACTTTAGATTTTGTATTAAATATACATGTGGGAACCCAGGTCAGTGAACAACGGCAACATTGTTTTGTCATAGATTTATTTGTATATTTATTTCTTTGGTTAGCGTAGTGGTTTATTTTTCATGTATTTGTGTCATTTTTTTTTTATCTCAGATGATATCCTCTCTCTTTGCTGCAATCACTTGATTTTCAAAACAATTTCATTTACGTTGTAATTTCTGATCTAAAGCCACAAAAATTTCCTTTGCTTTAAAGTGGTTCTAAAGGCTTAAGATTTTTTTACTTCATGCATTCTATGCATGAAGGTAAAAAATCTTCAGTCTGCAGCTCCCACCTCAGCCCCCCTAATTCTTACCTGAGCCCGATCCAGCAATGTGCACAATAGCAGCGGCTCTTCTGGGTTTCTCCCTCCTCATTGGCTGAGTCAATCACAGCCAGTGAGGAGGGATCAGGGCTGAGCTGCACTAAGTGTCCTATAGACACACAGAGATGGCTTGGCAGCAAGCATGAATAAGTGCCTCCAGAGGAAGCAGCTTGCTCTGGCGGCAGGTAGCAGGGGGGAGGAGCCAGGAGTGTTGGCTGGGGACCTGAATAGAGCAGGATTGGGGCTGTCCTGTGCAAAACTATTGCACAGAGTAGGGAAGTATTACATGTTTGTTATTTAAAATAAAAATCAGAACCTTTCCTCCTGGATTTTAAGCAATCTCCTGGTGCAAATTCTCCATTTCTGCATTCTTAGAACTGATAATTTGCAGAAGATCAAACATGCTGTCAATGTTTCTATCCATTTTGGTTTTAAATTAACACTAAATGGTTCAAATGCTGGAAGCGTTTTAATCCTCAGACCTCTCAGTACTCACAGTTGTGAGATACCCTGTTAAAGTGCTTAAAGTGTGGAGCCTAATCTTCTGAACTGTCCGAATTTAGATGCGTGTAGACAAAGCTTTAGTGTCACCAACAAACAATAAAAGAAAAATTACTTCTAGACTTTGGATAACCTACCTTCAAGCATAGTTCCTTCCTTTTGGAAGATTCTTTCCTCACACCAATGGCAATGAATAAGGTTATTGATCATTTTTAAACTCTCATCAGCTAGTGAGGGACCTCTCAGAACCCGCACTATCACAAGGACAAAATGCTCCAAAGCAACAGAGAGCAGAACCTCAATGCCTTTATTACAACGAGCAGCCGCCCTATGAAAAACAAAGAACATATATGTTTACATAGTCTGAAAAAATGTACAGCAGTAAAACATCTAGTTGTTGCTACCTGGCAATAGCAGCCAGGACAATCCGCACGGCCAGCTCTTTGAAGTATTCTGTCCTAATGATGTTGCAACCATAGTGGCGTTTTGCGACATGCACAGTTTTGGCATACAGAGATCCAGTATCAGTTGAGGTTACAGATAAAATACCCAGGTTTCTGATATTTCGAAATGCTGCATCCAAATAATTCACAGACGTACCAAAGGGATCCAAATGTCTGGAGAAACAAAAGAGCAAACACTTAAAAGGGTAATTCAACTTTTGTGGAAAAATATAGCAACATACACACGCAATTTTAATTTCTTGCTTGGGATAAGTACTGTGCACTAAAATTAAGTCAGATTTTGGCATCCTCTGCAAAATAAAGGCCAGGTTTGGTGATTTTTGCGGAAAAAAAAACAAAAAACTGACAGATCCCAGCATCAACAAAACAATGTATGATGCAGGGATCTCTCCTGCTGTGCTTATGTATTCTACTAGCCCCATGCCAGAATATGCCGATTGAATTCTGGTTTTCCAGAAAGACCATTTGACAAACGCCAATCATTAGACTGGCTTCTGTTGAACAGACAGGTACACACGTACCGAACGTCAGCTGGTTCCTGCTGAATCAGCTGATTTTCAGAATGTGTGTCCGGGCTTTAGTCACTTCTAAAAAGACCCTTTTCTCATCAGAACAGAAAAAGTGTGCCAGAATCAGTATCCAAAAGACAAAGTGAACAAACAGCTTTTTTTTCACAGCTTGTTTCAGGAATCTGCAACAAAGTTTGTTAAAATCCCTGCAATGTACATAAATCAGCCAGAGGGGATTGTTTTTTTTTTCTCAACAAAAAGTTACTCTTAATTGGAAGGTATGTGAATTTGTTTCAAGGCAATAAAATTATTTCATATGAGCCAGTGGTATCCAGGTGGCAAGCGTCAAGCAAATTCAGTAGCTTGGGCAGGCATTTAGCACACATTCTGGATTGAAACAATCAGGCCTATTGTGTAACTATCAAACTGAATATTGGTAAACTGCGCCATGGGATATAAAATCAGTGCAGTAGCTATCTTTCTGTGGAGTAAAAATCTCCAACATAAACCAAAAATTATGGTAGCGCTAGCTCTGACCTCAAAAACATGCAAACTGTGAACTACAAATATTATTCAATAATGTGCACAAAGCAACCTATAAAGTAAATAAAAATAGATCAATACATAATCAAATAAAGTGCATTAAACCAAAATGATCTGTATTATTTAAATAATCAAATAATAACAATCTATTTCAATTCATTAATAAACACTGATAACTACACCTAAGTTTATTTTTGTCCTCCAAAAAATAACTGTGAATATGTACAAAACATCATAAGTCAATATAAGCCCAAAATCTTCATTAAAGCGAATGTGCAGTTAAAAAAAAGCAAATTAAAAGCAGATGGAAGATCCTGCATTTAATCTTTTGTTCCAATCCACCACCACCTAATATGCCAAACACTCACCAGATAGAATTGCTGGTATCTTTAAAAAAAACAAAAGTAAAAAAAAAAACAAAAACAAAAAAACCCAGCAAACCTGCATACAGAGGTCCGTCTATGGATCATCATGTAGTTTTCACAGCACCACATAGCCACAATGTTCAGCTCACATAGAACCAGCACACCTTATATGTATTATGAAAGGAGAAAGAGAAAGGTCATCATAGTGCAAAACTATGTTTATTTATAAAAAAAAAAAGGAATTACACCAGCCACTTACATTAAAAAGTGTCTGCATGGACACTAGTATACCACACTTTTCAATCAGAAGCGAGCTGGTTCCAGCTCCTAATCTCTGGCTGTGAGCCTAAATCCCAACACTGTGGTGACGTCATGTCCACAAGCCACGTCCTACGCACTCTTCATCTATTGATGTCTTCAGGGACAGAAGACATCAATAGACAGAGTGCATTGGGCTCACTTACGGTAGAAAAGTGTGGTATACTAGTGTCAGTCCAGACACTTTTTAATAAAAGTGCTTGGTGTAATAAACAGTTTAGGAATATGATGGCCTTTCTCTTTCTCCCTTGATAATACATATGAAGTGTGCTGGTTCTATGCGAGCTGAACATTATGGCCATGTGGTGCTGTGAAAACTACATGAAGATCCATAGAGGGATTTCTTCTAACGTTAAGCATATTTACTGGATTTTGAAAGATACCAGCAATTCTGTCTGGTGAGGGTTTGGAGAATATGGTGGTGGTGATCACCTGCCGGTGGTGGATTGGATCAAGAGATTAAGAGCCAAATATTCCATCTGCTTTTTTTTTGCAGTCCCTTTTTTTTTTTTTTCTTTTTTAATTTTTGGCACATATGGACTTTTGCGGTTTTGTTTGTGGAGTTGATATTTTTTTTGAAGGACAAAAATCGTAAAAAAAGTTTTGGGTGAAGTTATACCGTAAGTGTTTATTGATAAACAAATATCACGTCACTTTATTTGAATAGCACAGGTCACTTTGGTTTGATGCACTTTATTTGATTATATATTGTTATTGATATATTTTTTAATTTATTGGTTTTGTACACAATATTGCATGATATTTTCAGTTTGTATATTTCTGAGGTCAGAGCTAGCACTGCTACTGTGTAACTAGAAACTTCTCTATTGTTAAGACAGAATCATCTAACTTCCATATCAACGTCAGTGTCTCTTGCCTTTAGCTGGATTCAAACGTGTTTCAAAACACCTAGATGTGAATGGGTAGTTATAGTTTTCTTTTGCTTTTCACATTAAACTGTAGGACTCAGGGCTATTTCACACCAGCTATTATGTTATCGTACTACAATACTTTCATCAAGACCCTCTCATCTAATCCTCATCAACTCTTCTCTACCCTTAATTCCTTACTCCATCCCCCACTGCCTCCACCAACTTACTCACTTCACAGGAGATTGCCAGTCATTTCAAGAAGAATATCAACACAATTTGGAGGAGTCAAGCTTCTCTTCCTTCGGCCCTGTTACCACCAAGGAAGTTACCGAACTCCTTTCCAAGGCCTATTTCACTACCTGTCCCCTCACGACTGTTGCAGCCTCCTTCCTGCTCAATACTAAACTCTCTAACCCACATCTTCAACCTCTCACTCTCCATGTGGACCTTTCCCTCCCCGCTCAAACATGCACTGGTTACCCACATACTCAAAAAACCCTCACTGGACCCCACCTGTTTGAATAACTTAAGACCCATCTCCCTGCTCCCGTTTGCCTCCAAGCTTCTCGAGAGCCTTCTTGACAACTGTATGAACTGCTACCTCACCGACAACAACCTTCTTGATCCGACAGTCTGGCTTCCGCCCACAACATTCCACAAAAACTGCCCTACTAAAATTCACTAACGACCTACTAACTGCTAAAACCAATGGCAATTACTCCATACTCATACTCCTTGACCTTTCTGCTGCCTTTGACACAGTCGACCACTCGCTCCTCCTCAATAAACTCCACTCCATCGGCCTCCGTGACTCTGCTCTCTCCTGGTTCTCCTCTTACCTTTTTCAGCGCACTTTCAGTGTCACATACAACGCCTCCTCCTCCGCTCCTCTCCCTCTTTCTGTTGGGGTACCCCAAGGTTCTGTCCTTGGGCCTCTCCTTTTCTCTCTCTACACCTCCTCCCTGGGCCAACTGATAACCTCCCATGGCTTCCAATACCTCCTCACGTATGACAAATCTACTAAGTGACATATCAGCATGGCTGTCACACCACTGCCTTAAACTCAATCTTTCCAAAACCGAGCTTGTAATATTTCTTCCTCCCCGATCCCCCCTCTCAGGACTTTACCATTAAGATCAACAGCACAACCATTGGTCCTTCCCCTCATGCCAGGGTGCTAGGCGTAATCCTAGACTCTGACCTCTCCTTTGGGCCCCACATCCAATCACTGACTAGATCCTGCAGCCTCAACTTCCGGAACATTTCCAAAATCTGCCTCTTTCTGACCAATGACACCACAAAACAACTTATCCCCCCTTCAGTCTATTATGCATGCTGCTGCTAGACTCATACACCTTACCAACCGATCAGCGACTGCTGCCCCTCTCTGCCAATCCCTTCACTGGCTTCTACTAACCCAACATATAAAATTCAAAATACTAACCACAGCTTACAAAGCCATCCACAACACTGCCCCTAGCTACATCGCCAACCTCATCCGTGGATACCACCCAAATTGCCCACTCTGCTCCTCCCAAGATATCTTCCTCTCTAGCTCCCTCATCACCTCCTCCCACGCTCGCCTCCAGAGCCTCTCCCATCCTCTGGAACTCCCTACCACAGTATGTCCGGTCAGCCCCCACCCGGTCTGCCTTTAGGCGATCTTTGAAAGCGCACTTATTCAGGGAAGCCTACCCCACCTCCACCTAAGAACTGTACTTGAATCACCTCCACCAGATCATCCTCTGTAGTTATCACCTTTTGTATCACCTCCCCCTTCCTTTAGATTGTAAGCTCCATAAGCAGGGCCCTCATTCTGTACTGAAATGAATGAAATGAAATGTATTGTAATTGTACTCAATACGAAAATTAGCACTCACTTCCTCTACTAACACCCCAATAGATTGCTTAACATTCCTTCCCCTGAAGTACAAACATAATAAACTTAGCAAACTTAAAATAAGTGAATACCCAAAAATTATATAAAGTCCCATACACCTAAAGTCCAAAATAAGGTTCAAATGTCCAAAAATCTTTGCAAGTGATTTTCAGTTAATCTTTATCCCCGGATCAGATTGGTGATATACTCTCAAATCTCAACATAGTATATTACCCCAGATATTGAAATAAAGTGCCACACGTGTCACATGCAAATAAAACAAAACCAAAAGTGTCACAGCAATCGTGAGATCTCAAGGCTAATAATTCAATTAGTAACTCCACACAATATAAAGAGTGCATAATTACCCCAACATAGATAAAATCAGCATAGAATCCATAGTATAGATGAGAATGTCTCCACACATAGTTCTATTCTCTTCTCCAGCCATTGCCCATAGACCTCATAAACAGACCAGGGATCAGTATATGTATTAAAAATTAAACATATTTTATTGTAGCAACTTACATTAGAGTTAGATGAGAACAGCTTCCATATAGTGAGACAGTCCAAACGGAACCCACTCCTTAGCGATAACTCTTTTTTTAAAACCCCTTATTACTCAGAGGGAGAGCCAGGCAACCATGGGAGTCTCCAGGGTTGGAACAGCCGCATGTTCCAGAATCCAAAATGGCCGCCACGGCACTTCCTGAAAAAACGTCAATGCGTCACCACGTCACGTGCCCCGGACGCGTTTCGTCACATCCGGACTTTCACATCCGGACTGCGTCACCACGTCACGTGCGTACAGGGCACGTGACGTGGTGACGCATTGACGTTTTTTCAGGAAGTGCTGTTCTCATCTAACTCTAATGTAAGTTGCTACAATAAAATATGTTTAATTTTTAATACACATACTGATCTCTGGTCTGTTTATGAGGTCTATGGGCAATGGCTGGAGAAGAGAATAGAACTGTGTGTGGAGACATTCTCATCTATACTATGGATTCTATGCTGATTTTATCTATGTTGGGGTAATTATGCACTCTTTATATTGTGTGCAGTGGAGTTACTAATTGAATTATTAGCCTTGAGATCTCACGATTGCTGTGACACTTTTGGTTTTGTTTTATTTGCATGTGACACGTGTGGCACTTTATTTCAATATCTGGGGTAATATACTATGTTGAGATTATTTCTTTGAGGTATTTGAAGATTTTCTGGAGTATATCACCAATCTGATCCGGGGATAAAGATTAATTGAGAAATCACTTGCAAAGATTTTTGGACATTTGAACTTTATTTTGGACTTTAGGTGTATGGGACTTAGTACAATTACAATAATAATAAGCAAACTTAAAATAAGTGAATACCCAAAAATTATATAAAGTCCCATACACCTAAAGTCCAAAATAAAGTTCAAATGTCCAAAAAGTCTCCCTTATATTGTAAAGCGCTGCGCAAACTATTGGCGCTACATAAATCCTGTATAATAATAATAACAGTGTCTGATGTGTGGTTCTGTTTAGCATCGCATTATGCACTTTTTTTTTTTTAAACCAACTTTATTGAAATGTGACACACAAGCATTTCATTAGGTTGAATTAGTTGGCATGCAGTGTGAGGTAGTTGATTGCCACGCACTGCACTGTGTTGAACAAAAATATGGCCGTCTCTACTTTCTTTTACCACACACTGCCTCCACATTACCACAACACAATGGTGTAAACTGGGCACATGGGAGACGAGTCATTTTGCCTCATTTTCGAGTGGGACTGTGCTGAATAGCTACCAAACACAATCCCACTGCACCTAGTGTGAATAGGCTCTTGGATGTGAATTAGCCACACAGGCAATATTGAGATTTCTACTTGCAATGCATTTTCATGCACCAAAATGCATTAGTTTTGCTGCATGAAAACAGACAAATATAAACAAGAGTCTCAAGCTTTCAGCCTGAATTATCCATGTTTTCACAGATTAGGAACATTTTTATAAAATCAAAAGAAATTGCTTCTTTATGTGTTTGTTTGTTTTTTTTAATTGCACTGGGGCTACATGATGTGCTTGAACAGATGGACAGCACATCTACTCTACTTCATTTGTTTATACATAAAACATGTCACTACATCCAGTAAATATATTTTGCCATAGAGGACAGCTCAATAGTTCACCATTTTTATTTCACATTTATCATTTTCATTTACAGATGTAATTAAAGTAGAACTCTTGGCAAAACTTTAGTTTTTTTTTTTCATTTTAGATTGAGTAACGGAGGGTTATAACTCCTGTCAGTTTTATTTTTTGTCATCTGTGTCCCATTGGGAAGATTTACCTTCACTTCCTGTCCCATAGTGAAAACAAGGGAGAAAATCCCTGCAAATAAGGGAAACCCCCAGGTCACCAAAACTAGTGATCCCATTGGAAGATTTCCCCTCTATTACTTTACCTGGGGACAACCCAAAATGTGGGTTTTCTTTTACTTTCAATGATAATGGTAAACAGGACAAATAGAGAGGGTGAATCAAAGACAGCAAGATAAACCTGACTGGGGTTCTAATCCCTCTTCACTCTATCCAAAACTAAAAGAAAAATGTTTCGTCTTTAGTTATACTAAGAGTAGCCTTTTGCAAAAGTGACAGAAGTGAGAAATGTAAAATGAAAATGGTAAAACATATTGAGCTGTCCTCTAAGCCAAAATATAGGTTATTGCTGGACGCAGTGAAATGTTTTCTGTATAACCAAATTAATGCTACAGTCACTCTTTGAAGACAAATACTACTCCCTTGTCTGCACCAGAACTACCAAACAGGAAGTAAAAGCAGGGGATTACTGGAGAAAATAATGAAGATTCTTCACCATTACATTTAATGAGTTACTTTCAAATTCACAACAACTGATTATTGTTTTGGGCTTTATAATGTGCAAAGCTATTTACCATAAAATTAGATTTTCCCTAAAACTGTCTCAAATTAGGAATTGTCCACAAGCTGGCAAAACATTTTGTAGAAACTAATTTTGCGTACATAAAATCAAAAGACCGTGTATGCATTACGACATTGGCATCCATCTGTGTAACCTCTACTGCGTTCATAAATTCTTCCACATCTTTATTTAGGACCACTGCTTCAGATTTCTCATCACTCTTCATTAACACCTTCATCTGGTTAAGATGACAGTTTTCCCGAATCATAGCTGTTGAGCTATCACTAATGTCATTAAGCGTGACTTTCACTGCATTTCTGAGGTGCTTTGCCCATTGTAATCCCATGATGCCTAAAAAAAAAAATGGTTTTATACTTGCAACAATCATATCACTAAAAACACAGCTAAAAAAATGAGTATTAAAATGAATTAATGAAGTACAGCCTATATTGTTTTATTTTGAAAATATCCTAAAATCTATGGAATGCCAGTAATAAACAGGATTACTATCTACTAGCAAAATATTCCATTAATTGAAGGGCAAATTCAGAATGTGTGATTTACTGAACAGTGTTATTACTTAAGTAGCTTAGGTCAAGTTTGAAACACGAAAGGCCCTATGAATCAAATAGATATCACAAACATGGGTGATAAAAGCGCACAAATAATAAAGTGTATGTATAAACAGACAAATGGCACAACAGCCCAAAACCTAATCTGCATGCAGATTGGTAATTAACCACTTGACCCCATATGCCAATTCTGAAATTTCTCACATACATGTAAAAATCAGCATTTTTTTTCTGGAAAATTACTTAGAACCCCCAAATAGCATATATTTTTTAAGCAGGGGCCCTGTAGAATAAAATAGTTGTAATTTTTTTTGTATCACATGACATTTGTGCAGCAGTTTCTCAAACGCAAATTTTCAGGAAAAAAAAAATAAACTAGTGAATTTTAGTGTACACAAACAAATATATTAACCATTTTTTTGGTCAAATATAAAAAGATATTATGCAGAGTAAACAGATACCTGTTTACTTATGCATGCAGGACCTATATGCGCATGACCACGGAGGCACTTTAATTTTCTTTTTCCACACTATAACTTTAACATGCATGCAGGGCCTATGTGTGCATGAGCATGGGAGCGCTTTAGATTTATTTATTTTTACACTGTACCTCTTACATTTTTTGTATCAACTTTAATGCTATACCTTCAGCCTTTACAACCACATTAAAAAAAAATATCCAAAGAGTGAAGCACCTTCTTTTTCGGATGTATTCCAAAACGGACACACATACACATCAACACAATATTACCAAGTTTTAATACCAAACATGCAAATCTATTCTAGATACACTTAGAGATATCAAATTGTGACTGCAATCCAGTGCACACATCCATTATTAACTGTGTCCAAACATTTTCCATTCAAAAGTCCATCAAGACAGTCCACAAATATATATGTGAATTTTCTTCAATGTAAATTCACCATAGTACCCCCTCCCTGCATCTTCTACATATTTTCTTGTGAAAAATTACCACCTACTCTGCCCTTGTGCTAATAGGTTAAATATAGGTGGTAATACAGCGCGTATCTAAGGGATTAAAAATATTAATGATCATAATGTCATCTCCTCTACTTGTATTACAGCTCAGATAAGGGAAATCAAAATATTCATAGTGCTCACTGTTTGAAACATTTAGTCCTCATGCACACTTGACGTTCCCCACAGGGAGGATAACAGCCGCGTTAATAATGCTAGTTTTTCAGCGTTTTTGCATAGTGTTTTTCCCGCGTTAGCATTTTTCAGATGAAACATCTCCCTTTGCTATTTGTTGCCTCCCACTTTCCCAGATCGCATCATCACCACCATTTTTAAAAAGAGCATATAGAGAAGCTTCAATAGTCTTTGCATCTATATATGGATCCTGTTTTACAAAAAGTTGATGAGCTTACACTACTGCTTCTGTTAAGGATGGTGAGGAGACAGACGCTGGGAAGAGAGAAGCAGATGATGACGATTCTGGGCCCATCCATTGATATCCCGTTGAATATCTTCTGGATATTTTACAAACATGTATGCTGGGTTGCATGATTATCCAGACAAATTTTTATAACTTTACACGCATGTCCACCACATCTTTTGACGACCTTCTGGGGAGGATGAAACCCAGATTAACAAGAATGGACACCTGGATGAGAATGAGCATTTCACCAGAGGAACGTCTCCTCGTGACAATTTGGTATGTCATGTCATCTTATTTTTTTTTTCAAATGAAATTTTATTTTACACACGATTGCTGTAGCACTTGTTTTGTTCTCGCGTTTATGGTATACATTTCTTATTATATTTTATTCTAGGTTTCTTGTGACTGGACAAACGTTTGTATCGTTGCACCATTATTTTCTGATGGGTGTCTCCACCGTGTCTAAAATTGTACGAGAAACATGCTTGGCACTGTAGGAGGAATTTCATGGAGTCATGATGCCTGTGCCAACTGAAGAGTTGTGGGAGAATATTGCAGATTAGTTCTGGTAGAAGACACAGTTCCCAAATTGCATCTGAGCCCTCAATAAGAAGCACGTGAGGGGAAAAAAGCCTCCGCATTCTGGCTCTCTGTATTTTAATTATAAAAAATATTTTTCTGTAGTTCTCCTGACATTGTCTGATGCAAATTTACGCTTTGAATGTGCGGATGTTGGTGAATATGGTAGCCAAGAAGATGCACGCATCTTTAGAGAGTCTGCCTTGGGACGTCACCTGCACGAAGGACGCCTCAACATTCCGGGAAGCAGGCCTCTACCAAGCACACTGAAGCCAAGTCTGCCAATGGTCATTGTTGCGAATGAAGCTTTTGGATTAGCTGAGAATTTATTGTGGCCATACAGTGGTTTTGTCACATACAGAGGATATTTAATTATCGTATCAGCCATGCTCAGCGTGTGATAGAATGTGCCTTTGGCATCCATACAAACTGGAGAGTACTTCTCTCATGTATGCAGATGGACGTCGAGAATGCCATTAAAGTGGTACTTGCTGTGTTCTTCATAGTGTTCTTAGGAAAAGGAGGCAAGCACTGGAGAGCCAACACCAGTCAATCCAAGTCAGCGTGTACAGTTCATGGAGTTATGAGCAAGTAGATGGGTCATGACTTTTCTCAACCAGTTTGCTGAATTTTTTGTTTCACCTGATGGTGAAGTATCATGGCAGGATCAGTATATTTAGATATTTCTTTGGTTTGCGCTTTTGACATAGACTTTCCAATGTACAGCTTCCGTTAAATAAAAATGTTATACCTTATCTTTTGTGACATTTCACTTTCTCTCTCATTTTTTTTTTATATCAAGGGGTGAATTGTGATATCAAACTCCAAAGAAAATTTGTTAACTTTGTATCTGCGTGCGACTCAGTTAGGCATCTGGCCATGCAAACTGCATACCGGAGCTACACACAGGTGGCCAAATGTTCACTTTGCATCTACATATGGCTCAGTTATGCAGTTGGCCATGGAAAAATTGCCACTTGTTCACTTAGCGTCTGCATGTGGCTTAGCTATGCATTTGGCCATGCAAACTGCATACCGGAGCTACATGCAAGTGGTCACATGTTCACTTAGCATCTGCATGTGACTCAGTTAGGCATTTGGCCTGCAAACTGCATACCTAAGCTACAAGCAGGTGGCCAAATGTTCACTTTGCGTCTACATATGGCTCGGTTATGCAGTTGGCTATGGAAAAATGGCCACTTGTTCACTTAGCGTCTGCATGTGGCTCAGTTATGCATTTGGCTCCTCCTCACTCAGGTCGCTACGCATCCTGTCACGCATTGACTTCCATCGCTTGGCTAGGATTGAAACTAGAGAACAGAAAAAAATTAGGTCTATTGTTTCATAACAAAAAACATTAAAATGATGAAAAAATGAATATTATTCACATACCCCTTTCCTTTTCCTGGGATTGGTCATCTGCTCCCAGTATGGCATTAACTGCTTTGCAATCTCCAGCCATATCCTATTCTTGTGCACTCTATCCTTATGTTGGGGATGGGACACATCCCATAATTCCTCATGTGCTTGTACAGCACATATGAGCTCAGTCTAGGAGACATTGGTAGCCATCCTCTCCCTCCAAACTGAAACCAAAATGGAGATGAGGCCACCATGAACAAACAAAGGACACTGTCACTTCCAGTTTTGCACACAATGCTGTAATCTGAGACACTAAGACTGCAAGGGATAATGGGAAATGACTCTGCAGAAGCATGCAGTATGTCAACAAAGCCAAACAAAGAGAACAAAGCCAACAGAACAGCAAATAAACTCTTTGGAATGATCTGGTTACAGATAGGACATGTAGAAGCAAGAGCATCCCAAACAAAAACTGGAAAAGCAGTAATAATTTTCCTTTTTCATAAAATGTAATTTTTTTTAAATGTCACTTTAAAAACGCTAAAAAATGTCCGGTTTCACGTTTTACCACGTTTCAGCATTTTTACAGCTGAAAAACTCCTAGAAACCCACTAGTTTTGGGGTTTTTTTCCAGCCAAAAAATGTTGATTACAGCCTGTGTGTGCATGGACACATAGGATAACATGCTGCGGAGTTTATTGGCTGTAGATAAAAACATCAAACACCAAAAACAACAGCAGTAAAAACGTCAAGAGTGCATGAGGACTTAAAAAACACCAATGCATTCAAATTGTAAGATAGCGTGTCATTCCACAATGCTTATTCCATAAGTCCACTCCAGGGGTTACTTCGCTTTGAGGGGCCAATGCTTTAAGACCATTTTGTCTTGAAGAATTAGGAAAATTTTCTTGCAGGAAAGTTCAGCCAACTACAAAAACCTGCGAGCCGAAGAAACAGCAGCCAAAAATTCAACCTTGCATCAAGGGAAACTCAGAAAGGCTAAAAACAATATGTCTACAAAACTGACGGGAACAAATTTAGGTCTGATGGAGGCAAAAAGGGCTGCATGGGAGGAACAATCCATTTGATACCCTGTACAAAGGCTTTTACCAAGGAATGAGACGCAATAGATCTCTGATATAAAATGGCCACGGCTGATATCTGGAGAAAGGCAAGATGCACCCCACAATATACTGTACGGAACACTTTGAAGCCGCACACCAGAAGAAATAAGCCTTTCATGTACGATGGTACATTATCTCGGAAGTTGACTTTTTTGCCTGGAGGAAGAAGGGATAACAGTATTGGAATCTCAGAACTTGGGCTTCAACAGCGATGCCTTCAAAGCCAGCAATTGTGAAGCAGGATAGAGGATATGACCCTGTGATGGCAAGAAGCCATCGGGGCATCCACTGCAAACCCTTAAGGATCCCTGATATACAGCAGACACCTGTCCAACTTGTTGAATCTGAACACCAAGTGCCCCACATATGACATCCCCAATGAAAGACAAATATCTGCAAACATCTCTGGGTCCAAGGGCTCATTCTTCCAGATTAAGCTGCTCATAACTGAGAAAGTCTGCCTGATAATTCTCTACACTGGGAAAATGGACATCGGAGAGGGCCAGAACAAAGATTAGACCAGAACAAGATCAGGCCTGCTTCTCCTGAGTAGTGTGACTGCTTGTCCTTCCTTGATGGTTGATGTGTTGTCCAACTGTACCCTGAAAACCAGAGCCGGAAGGCAGACAGACCAGTGTAGGAGAGCCTGCCAAATCACCTGAAGCTCTAGGACATTGATCAGCAGCTTCTGTTTCTCTACAATAATTATCCCTGAACTGAGAGGAAAGCAGTGAAACACCAATTTGTAACCTGCAGATAAAACACTGCAAACTCAGTCTATGACTTCCTCAGTCCAAAAGTCGATAGATGCCCCCCCCCCACTCACGAGTGAGGGGTGTCGCTTCATGGTGAAGAGGACTTGCCTTCAGATTCAGAGAATTTGGGGTCCAATTCTACTTGCGGAACCAAGACGCAAGTTTCCTACTTAGAGCCTGAGGCTTGTTGCTTATGAAATCTCCAATTCCAAAGGAGAGGCTGTTTGACTGGTCACCTTCTTTAGGGGCAAGAATGTGCTTTTCCCACAGAGTTGCCTTCAGATGAAGGCACTCAAGATTGGTTCAAACAAGCCATTAACCTCAAGATTTGTTTCTTGCAGAGATGGTCAACCAAGCTGCATTTGAGCCATAGTATCCTTCCCATGTGGACAGACATGGTGCCTGACTGGAAAGCTGTCTTATGGGGTCCTTTCACCAAGAAACTCAAGACTTTTGGAATGTTTTCCCAAGAACCAGATAGCAGTAGAACTCCTCCCCATGGGATACTGTTGATCAAATTAAAACTTGTGTGGTGAAAACATCTTCTCTGCGTGAGCCTATCAGCATACATCACTTCTTGCAAGTGAGGGTGAACAGATAAAAAGTTGGGATGTTTTGGTGACCACCAAGACCGCAATCCCTTGGCTTTAGGAGAAGAGGTCTCTGAAAGAGACAACTTCTGTTATTTCACACTACATTTGTCAGGAAGCCCACTGTGGAATTCTGTGCCTCGTACAACCCCAGACCCTGAGATTCTGCCAGGAAGGAATCATCAGCGGTGGAAACCTGATCCTCAACCGCTTTCATCTTCTCTTCCTTATCCTGCGGATTTTCCTCTAGCACCTCATTACCCTTCAAAAGATCCTGCAAACCATAAAATGGCTGCAGTAAACCTGTCCCTCGAGTTATAGAAACCAGATATTCGTGCAACTGAAGCTAATCTGACCCAGCCATTAAATGGATAACCACGCACGGGGTCCTCCTGCCTGCTAGAGAGATTTGGGAGCCCACACCATGGCTCGCTGAGGGTTTGTAGGCCTATAATACTAATGGAGCAACAACCCAGCTGAGAGAGGTGTCAGCTCACGCCAGACACCTAAATGGCAAATCACTCCAATAAAAAGTGGCCCAATACTTGCTGTGTTTTGGCACTGGTGAGCTATAGGTGTGCTTTTGCGACTGTGCAGGGCTGCAACTGAGGTGGCTGGGCTGCATCTGAGGTGGCTGGGCTGCATCTGAGGTGGCTGTAAAATGTTTGACCTGTGGTGTGATGTACAACTTTAACACCTGATCATCCACCTGAGACTGTACTCTGAATTTTAGCACCGAATTTGAGACATTTACATTAAAGTAAACAACTGAACTACAGCCCTGGGCTTCACCTGTCATAATAGGCTTACCCCTGAAGGTGTTTTCAGGGACTGGGTTTCATTGGGATGGACCATGACCCTTGACCTGCACAGCAGGTCCGGGGTGGTGGCCACATGTAGTTTTGCAGTAAGTGCATAGGTAAACACCTTTACAGGAACCAGTGATTGCAGCAACATTACAGGCTGTCCCCACAGCGATAAGGATGCACTGCTTCCATTTGTGGCACTAGAAGACAGTGAGGGGATGAACTGAAGAATCCAAAATATAAAATAATACAAACAAAAAAAACAGTTACGCAAAGATTGATCTCATCATAAAGGAGAAGAATTCTTTAGTCCTGCCTGGCCCTCTGGCCGTATGCAACTGATCCAGATAAAACCACCATCTACCCCAGCAGGGGTGTTCAGGCCAGACCCAAAATAGGGAACTAAAGCAGGGATGTTGCCGGGCAGGTAGTTTCTTTTTTAACTTTAACCCTGAGGCCAAGCAGCAGGGCTCACTTGTCAGGTGGAAGCATTCAAGCGACTGCGCTGCCGCCCGATTGCTTCCGCACAGCCCACTATGGTGCCAGACTCCGCCCCCCTGCCTGCTATATGTCCCGGGCTCCGCTTGCCCATCTGCAGGCCCGGAACCAGTTCAGTGGGTGCTGGCAGGTATAGGGCAGGGAGGTGAGCAGACACATCCACTCCCCTCCCCTTCTTGTCCTGACCCGGAAGTGATGTGACGTTACTTCCGGGTCCTCGTTGACAGATCCCCGGCCATCGAGGCTGGGAAAGAATGTAATGTGGTGCGATGTGCACTGTCGCACATTCAATAGAGCACAGGGGAGACATGCAGTGTCTTTTTGATCTCGGATGTCTCAAAAAAGAGAACCTGTCACCAAAAATCATCACATATGGGACTTTTTGTCCCTTATGTGATTAAAAAAAAAAAAAAAAAAAAAAAAAAAAAGTTAAGGAATTTTTTTTTAATTAAAGTTACATCCAAGCTTATAACCCCCCAAAAATGTTTTTCAAGACCCCCCCCCCACACATGTACGCACATACAAACGTAAAACAAACGCGTGGGCGCCTGTGCATGAAAACGACTGCGATACGCATTACATAATCGCCGCGCATGCCAGAATGAGAATAATTCTAGCACCAGACTTCCTCCATAATGCTAAACTTATGACCTATGAGAGGCTTTAAAAGCATCACCTATAGAAAATATAGGGATACTAAAGTTTTTTTGCCATTTCACAAATGCGTGAAAATTTAAGGTTTGACATGTTGGATATCTATTTACTTAACGCAACCTCGTCTTTTATATTTCACAAAAAAATTGGATAATTGCTTTTTGTGCCCTAAAATTAACGCAAGTGTATTTTTTACTGAAAGTTTGTGTTTCCTTGACCTTTGTGATAATATTGTGACATGAAAATTGGAAGTACCACTATTTTATTCTCTAGGCATCTAAAACTCATGATACAATAGTGTGATGGTCAGGGGGAAGAATGCTCCTAACACTTGTGTCACTGGGAAGAATTTCCCCTTTACAGATAGCTAAAATGATCACTGGTATCAGGAGAAATGTATCTGAGAGTCAGAAATTTGTCATTGGTCAAGTAACCCCTAGCAACATCTGGAGGAACCCTAGGGTTCCACAGAACCCTGGTAAAGAAACCCTGCTCTAGGGTCTCTGCTTTCAGAAAATATATAATGTTTTGGAGTTTTGTGTAATCTTCAGGCCTTAAATTATTTTTTAAAAGGGGGCAAAAATGGCTCTGGCAGCGTACGGAAGGATAAGCTCGACACTCCCCTTTCCTGACAAGAAGCCAATCAGTTACATTGGAAGGTCTCTCTTCTCATGCTAGTTCCCAAGTGCGGTGCTGGAGACAGGCAGGGAGGGGAGGAGGAGATACACAGTGCAATGCTAAAAATATTAAATGTTAAATATTAAAAGTCACAATAAAGCTCTAGACATTACTTAAAGCAGATTTAAATAAAGTTTGGGTTAAAATATATTTATTTTTATCAGGACAAGTAGATTGTCATGAGGGACAAGAAGATATGGACACCAATTTAGTCTCTGGACAAGTAGTTTTTCAAAATTTTCCACAACCCTGTAAAGCCCCAAACTGGAGATCTTCAAAGAGACTTCTGTAGGCACATCAATCACAAAGCTATGGAAATAGGAGACACATTGGCGATTTTGATTTTCACTTAATATAAAGGATCTGGGCTATGACTCCAGTTTAAAATGCAGAAAAATTATATTGCAGAGTATTCATGAAAATCAAGTTACTATTTTTTCACATCAAAAGTAAATAAGGCAGCTGCCACATTCTGTACCTGTGGCACTAAATGCATCCAGACATTCCAGAGGTTTCCTTTCTTCTGTTAACACTGCCAGGGCACAAAAGATCAGCTGTCTGCAAAAAAATATAGGCAATTAACTCACAAGAGGAAAAAAATGACGTACAATACAGTGTAGGTCAGGGTATAGCTACAGTGCCTTGAAAAAGTATTCATACCCCTTGAAAGTTTCCACATTTTGTCATTTTACAGCCAAAAACATAAATGAATTTTATTAGGATTTTGTGTGATAGACCAGCACAAAGTGGCACATAATTGTGAAGTGGAAGGAAAATTATAAATGGTTTTCAACATTTTTTACAAATAAATATCTGAATAGTGTAGCGTGCATTTGTATTCAGCCCAAAGTCAATACTTTGTAGAACCACCTTTCGCTGCTATTACAGCTGCAGCTCTTTTTGGACATGTCTCTACCAGCTTTGCACACCTAGAGAGTGAACTTTTTGACCATTCTTCTTTAAAAAAAATAGCTCAAGCTCCGTCAGATTGGATGGAGATCATCTGTGAACAGCAATTTTTAAGTCTTGCTACAGATTCTCAATTGGATTTAGGTCTGTACTTTGACTGGGCCACTATCACATGAATAGGCTTTGATCTAAACCATTCCATTGTAAGCTCTGGCTGTATGTTTAGGGTCGTTGTCCTGCTGGAAAGTGAACTTCCACTCCAGTCTCAAGTCTTTTGAAGACTAACAGGTTTTCTTTTAAGAATGCCCTGTATTTGGCTCCGTCCATCTTCCCATCAACTCTGACCTGCTGTCACCCTGTCCCTGTTGAAGAAAAGCATCCCCACAACATGATGCTGCCACCACCATGTTTCAGAGGTGGGGATGGTGTGTTCAGGGTGATATGCAGTGTTAGTTTTCTGCCACACATAGCATTTTGCTTTTAGGCCAAAAAATTCAATTTTGTTCTGATCTGACCAATGCACCTTCTTCCACATGTTTGCTGTGTCTCTCACATAGCTTCTCGCAAACTGCAAACGAGACTTCTTATGGCTTTCTTTCAATAATAGCTTTCTTCTTGTTGCTCTTCCATAAAGGCCAGATTTGTGGAGTGCACGACTAATAGTTGTCCTGTGGACAGATTCTCCCACCTGAGCTATGGATCTCTGCAGCTTGTCTAGAGTTACCATGGGCCTCTTGGCTGTTTCTCTGAAATAATGCTCTCCTTGCCTGGTCTGTCAGTTTAGGTGGACGGCCATGTCTTGGTAGGTTTGCATCCATTTTCAGATGATGGATTGAAAAGTGCTCCATGAGATGTTCCAAGCCTGGGATATTTTTTTTTTTAACCTAACTCGGCTTTAACCACTTGCCTACTGGGCACTTCCCCCCTTCCTGCCCAGGCCAATTTTCAGCTTTCAGTGCTGTCGCACTTTGAATGACAATTGCGCGGTCATGTAACACTGCACCCATATGAAAATTTTATCATTTTTTTCCACACAAATAGAGCTTTCTTTTGGTGGTATTTAACTGCCGCTGGGTGTTTTATTTTTGCACTATAAACAAAAAATAAGCAAAAAAAATTGAAAAACAAAGTTTTTCTTTGTTTCTATTATAAAATTTTGCAAACAGGTCATTTTTCTCCTTCACTGATGTGCGTTCATGAGGCTGCACTGATGAGGTGGCACGAATAGGCAGCACTGATAGGAGGCACAGATAGGTGGCATTGATGAGCTAGCACTGATGGGCACTGCTGGACACTGGCAGCACTGCTGGGCACAGGTGATTGGCACTGATCATCAGTGCCGATCCCTTCGCTGATAATTGCTGGTTCTCGTCAGTATTTTTTTCTCACGCTGAGGAAAGTGCAGCTGATAACTGGCAACTGTATCTACCCGGTGATCTGCGGTGTCATTGGACACAGCTGATGACGTGGTAAAAGGCCACTGTGCTTGGCCTTTTACTGTATCACATGATCAGCTATGTCCGTAGGACACCGCGATCACTGGCAGCGCAGGATGCGTGCTGTGGGGGCATGTTCCGGGAGGACGTCCTCCCAGAACTAGACAACCACACTGTAGCCGTTCTTTGGCTATAGCACGGTTGGGAAGTGGTTAAACTTATCCACAACTTTATCCCTGACCTGTCTGGTGTGTTGCTTGGCCTTCATGGGGCTGTTTGTTCACTAAGAGGGCTTAACAGAACAGCTGAATTTAAACTGAGATTAACTGCTTCTCGACCGCTCTATAGCAGATATACTGCTACAGGGCGGCACGGGTACGCAAAATCACGTATATATACGTGATTTCACATTTCCGGCACCGCCATTCCCAGCCGTGGCTGTCAATCACCGGGTCCTGGCCGGCAATTACTCGCCGGCGCCTGGTGATTACCAAGCATCTCCGATGGAGAGAACTGTTTGTAAACAATACAGTTCTCCTCCCTGTCAGCT
The DNA here is from genome assembly GCF_062004578.1 of Staurois parvus. Taxonomy (NCBI): domain Eukaryota; kingdom Metazoa; phylum Chordata; class Amphibia; order Anura; family Ranidae; genus Staurois; species Staurois parvus. The sequence goes on along the minus strand of NW_028318036.1, from coordinate 45,369 downwards.
CATGCACACTGCTTTTGGATAGCCATCCAAAGCAGTGTGATTATAGTGAAGCACAGACACAAGTAAAACAGCACACAGTTAACCCTTTGATCGCCCCTCATGTTAACCCCTTCCTGCCCAGTGCCATAAGTGCAGTGTCAGTGCTTATTTTTTTTTTTTTTAGCACTGATCACTGTATTGATATCACTGGGGATGTCAATAACACCAAGTCAATTCCCCCCGTGTCAGAATGCCTGCCGCAGTCCCGCTATAATTTGCTGATTGCCGCCATTACTAGTGAAAAAAAAAAATCCAGTATCTATACCACCATTTGTAAACGCTATAACTTTCATGTAAACCAATGAATTTACACGTATTGGGATTTTTTTTTTTAGCAAAGACGTAGCAGAATACATTTTGGCCTAAATTTATGACAAAATTTGATTTTTTTTATTTTTTTACTGGACATGTTTAATAGCAAAAGGTCAAAAATAGTTTTTTTTCTCAAAATTGTTGGTCTTTTTTTTTTTTATAGCGCAAAAAATAAAAAAATAAAAACACGGACAGGCGATCAAATACCACCAAAAGAAAGCTCAATTTGTGGAAAAAAAAAAAAGGACCTAACATTCATTTGCATGCAGCATTGCATGACCGTGCAATTGTCAGTTAAGCTAGCGCAGCACCATTACGCGAAAAATCGCTTGGTCAGGAAGGGGGTAAATGCTCTGAAGGGCAAGTGGTTAAATTACACAAAGGTGATTTCTGAAGGCAATTGGTTCCACTAGATTTTAATTTATGGATATCAGAGTAAAGGGGGCCGATTACAAATGCACACCACACTTTTCAGATATTTATTTGTACAAAAAAAAAAAAATACATTTACATTTTGGTTATAACTTGACAAAATGTGGAAAATTTCAAGCAGTATGAATAATTTTTCAAGGCATTGTAGAAGTAGTTTCTCACATTCAATTGGCTTCATTCTGTAATTCTGAGGACATTTTGTAGCTTTTCCAAGCACCTTCTTCAGTTACAAAGAGTGTCCAGAAGATACTCCAGCATTTGACACTCATAACTGGAGAAATAGATTGAAAAAGCTACAATACATCTTCATTATTACAGAATGAGGCCAGTTGAATGTGACTTCTGATAATGTATAATACACAGCAGTTACCAGTTAGCAGACACATCCTGTCAAAGCAGGGAATGATTACATCCACAACGATAAGTTATACAGCAGTTTGCACCAAATGCACATACGTTCATTAAAAAGAAAGATCTACTGATTTTTAGCTTAGTACAAATGGCAGAAGTGAGGCTTTTCAGATCAGGTGATGTATTCTTCATGATCACAATTTGGAACCTTGCAAGCCACTAAGAATCTCCAGCCACAACTATTCCTGAGCAGGCTCCCAAACACACTACACGAATCATGTCTTCCATTAGGCTTGCAAATAAATTTAAAGCTGAACTCCAGGATAAGCAAATATTTTGTAACTACAATAGGTATATTTGAACCATTGTGTGCTTTTTGTGCATTTCTTCTAGATCTATGCAGCAGGTCCAGTTAAAGCAGACCTACAGAGTATCTGAGCACCATACAACAAAAACTCTACTTTTTGATATTCAAAGCAAACTCCCCCATCCATCCATGTCACTACGCTTTATTATGCTGCGAAATCACTTGGAAAAAGAAAAACCTAGCATTTCTGGCCATGGCTGTCTTGAGTAAGGGCAGGTGATTCATGTAGAATTTACTTCCTGGAATCCATCGGCCCTTAGTCCAGGCATGCAGGCAGGTGTTCAGCTGAAAAAGCCCTCTTCTGAAGACTTCTGGGATGCATCACATAAATCTGCCTAGGCCTGGAAGAAGTAACTGAAGAAATGTAAAAAAGAAAAAAAAAATTTAAAAGTAAATACTATATACTTTCCTATCTATTTACTAATTCTAGCAGCATACAAATTAAAAATAGTCAATGTTGCCAGACTGAGGTTTCATTAAGACTGACTGACTGCTGTTCTCTCTCCTTGTGCAGGAGGACCATTTCTGTATTCTTCCTCACTCCTGTGGTTTTCTGCAGGCAGCCTGTAGAAGGTGGCCTGCTTTGTCTGTCCCACAGCTTTGCTCTCTGTACAAGCTATGTGCAGCGAAGTGATGAGCTAGCCACTATTTTTACAAAGGTAATAACTGGGATTGCAAAGGCATTTAGTGTACACAAGCCAACGTTTTAATTATTGCACTGACACAAACGCCTTCACTCTTTGCCACTGCACCGGCGCACACTCCTTTGCAATTGAACACACACATACATGATGAGCCACTCCTCAATTCTATTGATTTGTTCAATTTGACCTATTGATTTCTGTAAACAAAAAGATTTCTAGAACACATATGTTATAAAAAAAACTGCACAACCTGTGGAGCCCAAAACTCCATTTGAAAATTTCATAGTCATCTAAGTAAAAAAAAAATAAAGTTGCAATTTTTTCTCTAGCCCTGACAAAATCAAAGTAAGTAAAAACACATCTCTATTTTCCCATTAGGTACATACAATTGTCAGATAACGATATCAGAAAGGGTTCCTGGTAGTTTTTCATATATCCAAGTTTTGTCTTGTGGGGTCCTTGCCAGTCCAATCTCAGACTGATACCATTGTTGCCAAGCTACGTTTCCATTGTTTCATTCAACTCTGAGGGCTCACTATGCTGCCATCACTGAAGAAGTTTTTAACCAGAGAAGTCACAGTTATCATGCTAGGGTCAGTAAGCAGCTATCTTTAGGTCTCCAGGGTAGTTAAAGTGGGTGTAAAGGCTCAAAAATTTTTACCTTCGTGCATTCTACAGTATGCATGATGGTAAAAAAACCTGTGCACAGAAGCACCTCCAGCTTCCCCTAAAACATACCTGAGCCCCTTCTCGATCAAGCGATGTGCACGAGAGCTTCGGCTCTCCCTGGTCACTCCCTCATTGAATGAGACAGCAGCAGTAGCCATTGGCTCCAGCTTCTATCAATCACAGTCAGCGAGTCAATGAGGAGAGAGAGGGGGCAGAGCCAAGCTGTGCTCTGTGTGTGAATGGACACCCAGAGCAGCGGATCAGGAGCCAGCTAGCTCAGGTACCCCCATAGCAAGCTGCTTCTTATGGGGAACTAGGCAGGAGGGAAGGGAGAAGAGCGCCAGCAGGTGACACAAGAGGAGGAGGATTGAGGATGCTCTGTGCAAAACCACTGCACAGGGCATGTGAGTATAACGTGTTATTTTTAAACAAAAACATTCTGCCTTAATATCACTTTAAGGATAAGAGGTCTAGGGAGGATAAATTAATGAACTTTACAAGAAATGTGTACCCCTGCCTTAGACACATACTAGGAAATCCTCCTAGGCAGCAACATTTTGGGAGGCTCTGGTGAAATCATGAACCAGTCTGGGTGGCCTGTTAAGCAAATCCTGTAGGTCCGTCTTCCTTCAGCCTCTTAGCAGAAACTCAGTAAGAAAGTAATTAACCACTTCCTGTCCGGCCCATGTATATAAACAGCCGGAAGGGAGCAGTGCAGGAGAGGGTGGCAGTTTATAAATGGCCTCCCCGCTCCCTGCTTGTGCGCACTCCCTGGAAGCATGCAGCACCACAATCCGATGCCCGCTGTGTCCTCCGGACACAGTGGAACACCGATCGTTGTACGGGAACTCTGTGTGAGGTCCCGATCATGTGATCACCGATTGGCCAATAAGTGCTCACATGAAGAGTAGTAAGCAAGATGTCAATTCTGACATCATTGCTTACTACGTCTGAAATCTGTGAATGATCACAGAGGTCACATGGCATAAGGCTATTCACAACAGCATTGTACCATGTGACAAGCTGTGGCCAATCACAGCTCACACAGTATTTTTCAATGGCTGTAAGAATGAAGCCAGAGAGAAGGAGAAATGATTGCTTTTACAGCCTTTATGGGTGTAAAAGCAATCAGAGTAAAAAAAATCATCACCCCCCCCCCCCCCCCCCACAAGTAGTATGGTGACTATGTATGTATGTATGCCACCATGGTGACACTGTACTTCTAGGGTGACAGTATGCAGCAAAAAAACAAAAAAAAAACCAAAACCACCATAAATAATATTAAAAAAATAAAATATAAGTGTAAAATGTTTTTTAAAAAATTATAATTTTTGGTTATAAACTAATTTGGGTTAATTTTTTTTTTACTAAAAAGATAACTGAATACATTTTTGCCAAGATTTATGAATTAAGATTATTTATTTGCAAAATTGTATAAGAAAAGCACTTTTTCAAAATGTTTGGACTTTTTCATTTATATAGCAAAAAAAAAATAAAAATCACAGTGGTGAATAAATACCACCAATTAAATTTTTATCCGTCTCAAAAAAATGCAAAAAAATGCATACGGGTACAGTGTATTGCTTGACCGCGCAATTGTCATTCAAAGTGTGATAGCACTGAAAGCTGAAAATTGGCCTAGACAGGAATGGGGTAAAAGTGTCCGGACTTGAAGTGGTTAAAGCTTGTAAACCCAGTAAACCTTCACCTAAGTTAGGTGCTGCCTTCGTAACCCAAGAGGCCTATCACAAAAAAAACTAGGCCCCATAGAAGGGGTCCAGTGGTTACTTTTGAAGAAAAAATGTAGGGACTGATATAGAAAGTTAATATGGTTTATTTGAATATACAGCATCTCACAGAAGTGAGTACACCCCTCACATTTTTTGTAAATATTTTATTACATCTTTTCATGTGACAACACTGAAGAAATGACACACTGCTACAATGCAAAGTAGTGAGTGTACAGCTTGCATAACAGTGTAAATTTGTTGTCCCCTCAAAATAACGCAACACACAGTCATTAATGTCTAAACCGCTGGCAACAAAAGGGAGTACACCCCTAAGTGAAAATGTCCAAATTGGGCCCAATTAGCCGTTTTACCTCCCCAGTGTCATGTGACTCGTTAGTGTTACAAGGTCTCAAGTGTGGATGGGGAGCAGGTGTGTTAAATTTGGTGTTATCGTTCTCTCTCATACTGGTCACTGGAAGTTCAACATGGCACATTATGGCAAAGAACTGTCTGTGGATCTGAAAAAAAGAATTGTTGCTATACATAAAGATGGCCTAGGCTATAACAAGATTGCCAAGATCCTGAAACTGAGATACAGCACGGTGGCCAAGACCATACAATGGTTTAACTGGACAGGTTCCACTCAGAATAAGCCTCGCCATGGATGGCTGAAGAAGTTGAGTGCACGTGCTCAGCATCATATCCAGAGGTTGTCTTTGGGAAATAGACGTATGAGTGCTGCCAGCATTGCTGCAGAGCTTGAAGTGGTGAGGGGTCAGCCTGTCAGTGCTCAGACAATACGCCACACACTGCATCAAATTGGTCTGCATGGTTGTCGTCCCAGAAGGAAGCCTCTTCTAAAGATGATGCACAAGAAAGCCCGCAAACAGTTTGCTGAAGACAAACAGACTAAGGTCATGGATTACTGGAACCATGTCCTGTGGTCTGATGACCAAGATAAACTTATTTGGTTCAGATGGTGTCAAGCATGTGTGGCGGCAACCAGGTGAGGAGTACAAAAACAAGTGTGTCTTGCCTATAGTCAAGCATGGTGGTGGGAGTGTCTGGGGCTGCATGAGTGCTGCCGGCACTGGGGAGCTACAGTTCATTGAGGGAACCATGAATGCCAACATGTACTGTGACATAATGAAGCAGAGTATGATCCCCTCCCTTCAGAGACTGGGCCGCACACCTCCAAGACAACCACTGCCTTGCTAAAGAAGCTGGAAAATAATGGTGGCCACACAAAATATTGACACTTTGGGCCCAATTTGGACATTTTCACTTAGATGTGTACTCACTTTTGTTGCCAGCGGTTTAGACATTAATGGCTGTGTGTTGAGTTATTTTGAGGGGACAGCAAATTTACACTGTTATACAAGCTGTACACTCACTACATAGCTGTCCACTAAGCTACATAAGCCAGCTTTGTCTGTCTACATCTTGCTCTCTGCTCTAACCGCTATGCATGAATAGCTTTGCTTTCTAAGCCATTGCGCTGCATGTCCCTAATTTATTCCAGCTGTGTCTCCAACTGCTGCTTCATTAGTATTCAGGAGAAGGATTGAACGCCAATCATCCTGTTCTGGCTATTACACTGTTATTTCACTTTCTGTGCACTGTATATTTACACATCTTGCTCTGGCAAGGAGGCTATTACTTATGGATGGAAAGGACGACAACATTACAACATAACCTGTGTTTTATTTATCTGTCTCTCTTGAATCAATTATTACCATTTGGGTCCTTGCTATCTTTCACTATTATCCATTGTTCATCTAATGGTCCTATTATTGGAATAGAGGCCACCATATATACCCCCCGATACCTATACATTTGAAATGATTTACCTTTCTACTAAACATGGTTACATGTGGCATTAGCCACGGCACATTCTTTTGTATGGTTACACCAAGGCGTCTGGACGTAATCACTTTGATTGTTGGCTTATGTTTTGTGTTGTCTGTTCGCCTGTTTATATGTATGTCCATATATGTTTTAAGCTAGCCAATGCTTGCCACTTACACTGGTAATTTTTTAAAAGGTTTTTTTTTTAAAGGTTTTTTCACATGTAATATGAAAAATGTTTGATTAAGGATTTATATTCAAATAAACTATATTAACTTTCCATACCAGTCCCTACTTTTTGTCTTCAAAAGCAACCACTATACCCCTTCTATGGGGGCTAGTTTTTCCTTCAGCCTCTGTTTTGTTGCCATAGGGTGAAGGTGCTGAGGAGGTCGAACAAGTCACAAGTAGATAAACAAGTTTTGGACATGAAATGGGTGCTTTTCTCAAAGGACTTCACTGACATACTGCTTACCTAAGTTTCTAAATGTAAACTATTTTACATACTGTACATAAAAACAGAATAGCCTGGAAAACTGAATAAAATTTTAACTATATGCACATGGCCTTTCTACATGTCCTGAACATTACTGAATTCTACATTATAAGGATAGCACAGTGGCTAAATGGTTAGCACTTCCGCCTGGCAGTACTAGGGTCGCCGGTTCGAATCCCAACCGCGGCACCACCTGCCTGAAGTTTGCATGTTCTCCCTGTGCCTGCATGGGTTTCCTCCAGGTACTCCGGTTTCCTCCAACTTTCCAAAGACATGCTGGTAAGTTAATTGGTTCCTGTCTAAAATTGGCCCTAGTATGTGTATGTATGAATGTGAGTTAGGGACCTTAGATTGTATGTCCCTTGACAGTTAGGGACTGATATGAATGTACAATATATACTGTATATGTAAAGCGCTGCGTAAAATTGACGGCGCTATATAAGTACCTGAAATAAATAAAATAAGGATGATGAGGCACAGCAAATTTACTTCTGAGCTTCTAACCAAGTGGGCTAGACTCATAAAACAAGTGGAAAAGCAGCAGCTTCTTCCCCATACTGCCAATCAATTTTGTTGATTGGGAAGCCAGAGTATAACCTCCTTATTTTTGTTGCCCCGGACATATTTTGCATTTATATACACAGTAACATTGTAGGGGTAAGTAGGTTTGTGAACTGGGAATATAATATGGATTTTAAACTAGAATTCCATTTGTAAACTTTTCTAGTAATGTATGCACTTGGTTTAGGAATATGGACATTTACCTAGGGATACATGCATTGCAATGGTAGTTCATTAATTAGATCATTTATTTTTTATGCATATGCACTTGTACTACACAGATGTTAGTACTGAAAAAGAACATTTTTAAACTTTTTCATAAAACTTTCAAAGTTGAGTGAATCTTCTGTGAAAACATTTATAAACAAATCCCTTGGTGTGATAAAAAAAAATAAGTTACCAATGTAGTTTTGCACTTATACATTTCTGTTCTATAAATGTCTTTATAAAAGGAAAAAAACATCTGACATACCGGTTAGTCTTCATTACTGGATTAAAGAAAGTTCCAGATTTTTGTGGTGTGCAACAATTTGGAAGAACTTGCACCTCAGTGTTGGATTCGTGTAAAATTTCCTGGGGTCTACTACCTACAAGGAAAAAAAAATAAAGTAAACTCCAGAGAAACTGCTAGATACCCACTTGCAATACATATAGTGGGTTCATTTTACCTGTCAAAGGCTTTGTATTTCTAGCCATCTAATCCTGATATTTAGGGTTCATTTACACCAGATGCAGTCATGTGCATTTTTAAATGCCAGGGAACATTTTATCCCACAAGGTAAGCCCCCCTGGGATTTTTCAGTGGATTAAACGCTTTCCCGTTGCCCAATAGCAGAAATACTGCTACAGGGTGGCAGGGGTGCGCAATATCACGTATAAATACGTGATTTTGTATTTCCAGGTAGGGGGCGCGTGAGCTGCACACGCACCCTACCCGTGCCGCTGTTCACAGCATCAGCTGTCAGTCAATAGGTCCCGGCCAGTGATTACTCGCCAGCACCCGGTGATCGCCGAGTATTATCGATGGGAGAGAGAACTGTATGTAAACAGTACAGTTCTCTCCCGTCAACTCCTGCACACTGCTTTGTATGGCTCTGCATAGTAGAGTCATACAAAGCAGTGTGCTTACAGCTGAAAGCACACATACAGCTTACTGTGAAACAGCACACGGTTAACCCTTTGATCGCCCTTATTAACCCTTTCCTGCTCAGTGTCAGTAGTGTGTCAGTGCTTTTTATTAGCACTGATCGCTGTATTGGTGTCACTGGGGATGTCAGTGACAAGTCAGTTCCCCCCAGTGTCAGAATGGCTGCCGCACTCCCGCTATAAGTCGCTGATAGCAGCCATTACTTGTATAAAAAAAATAAAATTCCAGTATATATAATGCCATTTGTAAATGGCACATATTCAATTCATTTCCACGTATTGGGATTTTTTTTTTTTTTTTTTAGCAAAGATGTAGCAGAATACATTTTGGCTTAAATTTATGATGAAATTTAATTTTTTTTTACATTTTTTTTACTGGACATGTTTAATAGCAAAATTGACAGGTTTTTTTTTTTTTTACACTAGTGCAAAAAATTAAAAAAATGCACAGGCAATCAAATACCACAAAAAAAAGCTCTATTCGTGGGAAAAAAGGGAAGCAAATTTAATTTGAGAAACAATATTGTGAAAATCCTCCTGCACTGCTGGGAATGAATAGATCTATATTACAGCAGCTCACACCTAATCCTATACCTATATACGGACAATACAATATGATCAAACAAATGGTGTAGCACTATATTATAATCCTACACAGAATGTGGGATAATGACCATCTTAACACATATATCAATGTATAGAATTATATGCATACGCAAATACATATTGCAATATACACGATAGCAAGATACCTTATTAATGTGTTAGATCTGACAGGTTCTATCAGGTGGTAGTGCAAAAAATTATGGTCCGATTTGGGACCTTAATGCGTGACGATACCTGTCCCCCAATGGGACCAACCCAAAATAATCAAGTGAAATATACAAAAGTGGGTCCTTGTATAGGGATATAAAATTGAATCAACAGGTGCTCAGTGTAAAGACCCACATCTACTGAGGAAGTCACGAGGGCGTGACGTAACGCGTAGATGCGGCGTGGTGCCGCACTTCCGGTGGAGCGCTATCTTAGTACACCAGAGTGCATGCAGTACACCCATGTTTAGTGGTGTAAGAAGCCTGATTGTTTCTACCTAAATGTGAGTTGACACTTTGGTGTTTTTTACCTGATTTGCTAATAAATACAGTATTGCACTATGGAGGATCTTTGCTTTATCATTTATGATCCCAACATGATCTATATGTATGGGCATACATATGGTCACCTGTGTGTGGAGGAGTAATTGAAAGTGAAGGAGAGACCATTAAGGGGCTGCGGAACCTAACCTACCTGGAGATTGTGTGCAGGATCCTGGGAGATCCGAAAAGCATGTTGACCCTTGTGGGTTGCAGCAGGAAGGTGAGCAGGCATGCCTGCCATTTAGGATTTGCACTCACCGCTTGCACTAGCACTGGAGCACCCTTATGAGGAAAAGCTATTGCTATATTCTTGATATTAGCATTAATGATGGTTTAATATGGCCATTGGCGTTTGTACTTGTTTTAACAGCAGATGGGGGTCATTGCACTGAGCACCTGTTGATTCAATTTTATATCCCTATACAGGAACCCACTTTTGTACATTTCACTTGATTATTTTAAGTTGGTCCCATCAGGGGACAGGTTACGTCACGCATTAAGGTCCCAAATCGGACCACAATTTTTTGCACTACCACCTGATAGATCCTGTCAGATCTAACACAATAATTAGGTATCTTGCTATTGTGTATATTACCATATGTATTTGGGTATGCATATAATTCTATACATTGATATATGTGTTAAGATGGTCATTGTCCCACATTCTGTGTAGGATTATGATATAGCGCTACACCATTTGTTTGATCAAATTTCATTTGGGAGCAGCGTTGCATGACCACAGAATTGTAAGCTAAAGTAACGCAGCGCCGTAATGCAAACAATGGCCTGGTTAGGAAGGTGTGGGGGGAGTAAATCCTCTGGAGGGCAAGTGGTTAGCTAGGGCACCAACTGAGCCCTTGCAGGACCCTTCAAGATTTGACTCACAAAAACGGCTTTTTTATTGGCAGTGATAACACTAGAAGCCTAAGACATTTACAGGCTTTATCTATTAAAGAGCCATATCTCACAGTCCTTTACCTACCAAAAGAAGTCTCTTACCATCATAGAAAATCAAAATATCATGCTGTTACCTAAATACAATATGCAGCGCTGAGATGATAACTGTAAAAGGATAATATAATAATAAAAAGAGAACAACAACAAATGCACTGTGGAGCGCTCAGGTATATATATATATACAGTAGATGAGTGAGATGTATATGAATGACATTTACATTGCAAAAGTGACATGATTGATAAAACACCAATAAACTGTAAATCAAAGTCCAAATGTAAAATGACAGGTGAATTCAGTGACTCCAGTGATAGTAAAATGAGTATGTATTGCATGAACCAGATAGCGCAAATTAATGCGCATTTGAGTTATCAGACCACTCCTGGTCGTCTGGATCTGGAAAGGTGAGGGTCACAGGATCATCTGGCAAACCATCAAAAGACAGGCAATCTATGTGTCATCACTCTCCAGGTGTCAAGGAATACTCCTCTATCCAGCAGGGGGAGATCACACTCCAGATCAAAAAGAGGAAGAAATACGGGAGGGATCTCACTGACTACAATAAAGAAATATTCAAATGGGAAGCCTCTGAAAAAGACTTCCCGACAGTGATCACCAATGAGTATAATTCACAACTATCTACTATCAGTTTGAATACCAAAGCTAATCTTTCACAGAAAGGCCCCTGCAGACCTCCCAATACACCGAAAAGGATGAAACATGTTAAGCGGTTTGACCGTCCTTTAGATACATCACATGATCAGGAGCAATTTAATGAACCTACTTCCAATAGATTTCAAATTTTCAATAATCCGAACATAGGGGATAGAGATATGAGGGTGCATCCCTTACATACTACTAGACCCTACCAATACCATTAACACAATAATAGAACCAATGGTTACAGAGGCTATAGGTCTAACTTTAACTTAGGTCAAGATCCAGGAATGATACCTAGAGGGACCCCAATGGTTACCAATACCATTCCGATTCTTCACAGAGTAATGGTTACTATCATCAACAAGATACAGCCACCAACCATACACCTTCTAGAAATCGGAATAATTTTCCTTAATATTCAGGACCTTCCTATGACAGAAATATTTCACAACATATGAGGCCCTTTAACCACTTGCCTACCAGGCACTTATACCCCCTTCCTTACCAGGCCAATTTTCAGCTTTCAGCGCTGCCGCACTTTGATTGACAATTGCGCGGTCATGCAACATTGTACCCATATGAAATTTTGATAATTTTTTTCTCACAAATAGAGCTTTCTTTTGGTGGTATTTAATCGCCACTGGGCGCTTTACTTTTTGCGCTATAAATTAAAAAAAGTGCAAAAAATTTGAAAAAAAAAAAAAAGTTTATTTGTTTCTTTTATAAAATTTTTCAAACAGGTATTTTTTCTCCTTCACTGATTTGCGTTGATGAGGCGGCACTGATGGGCACTGATAGGCGGCACTGATGGGCACTGATAGGCAGCACTGATGGGCAGTACTAATGAGGTGGCACGGATAGGCGGCACTGATAGACAGCACTAATTAGGGGTCACGGATAGGCGGCACTGATATGCAGCACTGATAGGCGGCACTGATAGGTGACACTGATGATGGGTACTGATAGACGGCACTGACTGGCATCACTTCTGGGCACTGACTGGCGGCACTGACTGGCACAACCCCTGGGCACTGACTGGTGGCACTGACTGGCAGCACTGCTGGGCTGCACTGGTGGGTGGCACTGGTGGGCAGCACTGGTGGGTGGGCACAGGTGGGTGGCACTGGTGGGCACAGGTGGGTGGCACTGGTGGGCACAGGTGGGTGGGCACAGGTGGGTGGCACTGCTGGGCACATGTAGGTGGCACTTCTGGGCACAGGTAGGTGGCACTGCAGAGTGGCACAGGTGGGGGCACTGCTGGGCACAGGTGGGGGCACTGCTGGGCACAGGTGGGGGCACTGCTGGGAACGGGTGGGCGGGGCTAGTGGGCGCACTGCTGGGCGGAACTTGCGGGTGTCACTGCTGGGCACCGATCATCAGGGCACTGATCATCAGTGCCCTGATGATCGGTGCCGATCCCCGCTCTGACAACTGCCGGTTCTCGGCAGTACTTTCCTCACGATCTGACAGCGTGAGGAAAGTGCAGCCGAGAACCGGCACTTGCATTTCCCTGTGATCAGCGTGTCATTGGACACCGCTGATCACGTGGTAAAAGGCCGGTGGGATCGGCCTTTCACCACATCACGTGATCAGCTGTGTCCGTAGGACACAGCGATCACGGAGATCGTCGGGTGCGCGCCCCCTGGGGCGCGCAGGAGAGCGCGTTCTGGGAGGACGTCATATGACGTCCACTCAGAACTGGCCGGCCGCGGTGAAGCCGTCATTCGGCTATGCGCGGTCGGCAAGAGGTTAATTATGGGAATAGGAACCCTAATTTTTACCATCAAGAGAACAATGGTAACAATGCTAATAATGGATCTAGAAATCAATCTACTGCTGATCAACAGCAGAATCATTTTTTAGGAAAAGGACCAGGGAGAAAAAGAAGTATAAGGTTAGAGGGAGAAGAGGAGGAAAGAGGAATAACAGACAAGAGAAGAAAAACCTGAATACACAAGGGATTTTCAATTTAAGTAAGCAGACACTGACGAATAATGAATTGGATCTTCTAAATAAAGGCCTAAAGTTTGCCCCTAGAGCCAAACTCAGTAAATTCGATACATTGATATACACAAATTTACGATGAAATTATCGCTAAAAAGATATTTTCTGAATAATCCTCCTACATGTAGGTCTGATGTTCAGACTGATGGAAATATTAAACACTCTAACCTGAGAAATGCATCATTTAACCCCCCGGCCCATTCCCATATAAATATTTTTAGAAGTCCAGTGCTTAAAGCTTTAGATAAGATTAGAGTGAAGAATTGGAACAATCATAAGCATATTGATAACTTGATGAAAGAATTACTAGAAGAGAAGGATCTCGTAGTTCGGCCTGCTGACAAAGGCGGGAGAGTTGTTGTCCTGGATAAGACTGACTATCTCAAGCAATTCTATGACATTTTAAATTATGGAGATACATATAAAATATTAGGAATCCCCTCATTGCATATAAAAAAAGCCCTCAAAGGAATTATCAAGAGAGGCTATAATGAAGGGATCATTAATAAAAAGGAGAAAGATTTCCTATGCACCGTATCTCCCAAATTACCTATTCTATACTGCTTGCCTAAAGTGCACAAGGATCCCATTAACCCCCCAGGTAGGCCCATAGTTAGTGGGAAAGGCCCTTTGTGTTCCAGGGTGTGGCAGTATATAGATCACTTCCTCCAACCGTTAGTTTCTGATACCCCCCTATTTCTAAAAGACACCAAACAGGTCCTGGTAGACATTAAAAGGTATTAAACTTCATTCCCCGACATACCTTTTAACGGCAGATGTCTCTGCACTATACAGTAATATCAGACATTCAGATGGAATGGCAGCTGCAGAATTCGATTTGAATATGGCCACTGACATACCCACAGCACAAAAAGATTTATTAGAACTTTTAAATTTCGCCATGGCACACAACTACTTCTGGTTTGGGAATAAATATTATCTACAAACTACTGGTGTAGCCATGGGAGCAAAATTCGCCCCTAGTTTGGATAACTTGTTTATGTCTACATGGGAGGAAGACCTCATGGGACTGGCCAGGGACTAGCCAGATTTATTATTTTACCGCCGTTACATTGATGATGTGTTTTTACTTTGGCAAGGTGATGAGTTTTCATTGAAACTTTTTTTTACAACACTTAATTTTAACGATCTGAACATTAAATTAACCACTTGAGCTCCTGAGGATCTACCCCCCTTAATGACCAGGCCTCTTTTTGCTACTCGGCGCTGCACTAATTCAACTGATAATTGTGCGGTCATGCAACGCTGCACCTAAACGAAATTTACGTCCTTTTTTTCACACAAATAGAGCTTTCTTTCGGTGGTATTTGATCACCTGTGCGCTTTTTATTTTTCACGCTATAACCAGAAAGTTTTGAAGAAAAAAAAATTCTCATTTTGGTCATAAAAAATATCTAAAAAAAACCCTAAAATCTCGTCATAAATTTAGGCCAAAATGTATTCTGCTGCATGTTTTTGGTTAAAAAAAATCCCAATAAGTGTATATTGATTGCTTTTTGTGAAAGTTATAGCGTCTACAAACTATGGTATAGATAATGGAATTTACATAGCTTTTACTTTCTGTCTGCCCATCACATATCTTGAGGTGCTAAAATACCAGGATAGTACAAACACCCTCAAATGACCCCTTTTCGGAAATTAGACACCCTAAGCTATCTGCTGAGAGGCATATTGAGTCCATGGAAGATTTATTTTTTTTCCACAAGTTTCTGGAAAATTACAAAAAAAAAATATTTTTTTTTTTTTTTTTACACGAAGTTGTCATTTAAATGATTTATTTCTTGCACAAGCCATGGATATATGTGGAATTACACCACAAAATACATTCTGCTACTTCTACTGAGTATGGGGATACCACATGTGTGAGACTTTTTGGGAGCCTAGCCACATACAGGAGCCTGAAATCCAATGACCACTTTGAAAGCCTGAAGGTGCGTAACTTCCTCATTACACTTCCTCACTACCTATCACAGTTTCGAAGGCCCTGACATGCCAGGATAGCCCCAAACCCCCCCCCCCCCCCCAAATGACCCCTTTCTGGAAAGTAGACACCCCAAGGAATTTAAAAAGGAGGCATTATGAGTATTTTTCAGATCTCATTTTTTCTCACAAGGTTTTGAAATATAAAAAAAATAGAAAAAATGTTTTAGTTTTTTTTCTTCATTTTCCAAAAACTTGTGGCAACAAATGAGATCTGCAAAATACTTACCGTGCTTTTTATCAAATTCCTTGGGGCGTCTACTTTCCAAAAAGGGGTAATTTGGGGGGGTTAGGTGCTATCCTGGTATTTCAGGGCCTCCGAAACTGTGATAGGTAGTCTGGAAGTATAATGAGGAAATAAAGCCTGAAGGTGCTTATTGGATTTTGGGGTCCTGTACTTGGTTAGACTGCCAAAAAGTCTCTCATATGTGGTACCCCCATACTCAGGAGAAGTAGCAAAATGTATTTTGGGGAGTAATTCCACATATAACTATGGCATGTGTGAGCAGTAAATCATTTAAGTGACAATTTTGTGTAAAAAAAAAAATATTTTTTTTGTCATTTTCCAAAAACTTGTGGTAAAAAAAATAAATTCTTCTATTGATTCAACATCTCAGCCTCAGCAAATAGTTTGGGGTGACTACTTTCCAAAAAGGGGTCATTTTGGGGGGTGGGGCATTTTATGCCCAGCATTAGAAGTTTATGCCACACATCATTCACTCTTCTAACCACCTGAAGAACCAAGCCTTTTTGTTCACATGAAAAAAATATGTATTTTTGCTAGGAAATTAATTAAAACCCCCAAACATTATATATTTTTTTAAAGCAGACACCCCAGTGAATAAAATGGTGGGTACTGCAATTTTTTATGGCACATAGTACTCGCGCAGCGATTTTTCAAAAGCAATTGTTTTTAAAAAAAATACACTTTTTTTACTTTTAACGCACAAAAACAATATATTGGCCAATTGTTTGGTCCAATATAAAAGATAACGGTATGCCAAGTAGATACCAAACATGACATGCTTTAAAACTGCGCATGCCCCGTGCAATGGCGACAAACTGCAAACATTTTTAATATCCATAGGCAGCGCTTTAAAAGCCTTTAAAAGCTACCATTTTAGATTTACAGAGGAGGTCTAGTGTTAGAATTACTGCCCTTGATCTGACGTTCACGGCAATACCTCACATGCATGGTGCAACCGCTGTTTACATAACGGCACAGGGTCAAGGCTTGTGCACATAGGTGTGCGCGCATGGGAGGGGCAAATTTTTTTTTTTTTAGTTATTTTGATTTTTTTAAATTATTTTTACATTGTACTTTTCATTTTTTTTTTTTATCACTTTTAATGCTATAACATGGAATGCAAATAACCCCTATAACTTCAATGGGCATTGTCATATTCTTTTTTCAGAAATCTGGGGTCAATCAGACTCTAGATATCTCCTCTGCCCTTACATTATCTAATCAAACTAAAAATCGGTGTGATCAGATGCTTTCCCAATTTACAAATGTTTATATCCTGCGAAACTGAAGTGATGAAATGCTTGTAGCTTCCGAATTCTTAGACTATAGAGATGATTGGCACCATTCTGGTCTCCAATCAGCTATATGGTCAGCTGGCAGAAACACCGGCTGCATTCTCAGGTTCCCCTGATGGCACGGGACTGCCGAGAAGGCCGTGGAAGGCAACGGGGGAGGGGGGGCATCATCTCCCACTGCTTGTAAAAGCAATCTTGCAGCTAATTAGCCACTAGGATTGCTTTTACATGAAAGCCGATCACCGGCTGAAAAAAATGATACCAGGATGATGCCTGCAACTGTAGGCATCATCTTGGTATAACCATTCAAATCCAGTGATGTACCAGTACATCACTGGTCCTTGTTGGTTATATATGCTATGTTCTTTTTTTTTTTGTATGCAGACTGTGGACTGAATGAAAAAATAAGAAATCTCTTCCAGAAAAAGTGTGTGGTATGCCCACCATTAGAATATACCGCCCTGCATCCACCCACTTCTCATGGTGGGCACACATTAGGTCACACTTTGCCACAAGTGCCAGTTCCAAGATTGAATAAATGTCTAAATAGTGGCACGCTTGAATAAACATTGTCCACGTATAAGTGGTACCCCATATGGAGAAATGATGACACAAAGTCCCAAACTATCTTGCCACTGCTCCCCATGTAGGCTGGGCATCCGGGCGGGCTCCACGTGACTATCTTTTCCCTCGTAAATCCGAAACTTATAAGTATAGCCTGTTGTCCTCTCACAGGTCTTCTACCATCTTGACCCCATATCTGGCACGCTTGCTGGGGAGAAATTGTTTGAATGCAAGGCGGCCAGAAAAATTAATAAGGGACTCATCAACGCAGATGTTTTGCTGGGGAGTATAGACATCTGCAAATTTCAGGTTAAGGTGATTTGCGAGGAGCTGAATTTTGTGGAGCCGGTCAAATTCAGGGTTACCCCGAGGATGACAGAGTGTATTGTCGCTGAAATGCATAAAACACATTATACTCTCATATCTATGTCTGGCCATGGCAGCAGAGAACACGGGCATATGATGAATCGGGTCTGCGGACCAATACAACCGCAATTCATTTATTTTAGTAATGCCCATGTTGAGGGTTAGGCCCAAAAAAAAATGTAAATTTGAAAACCGTAATGAGTTTCCATGCGAATGGTCTGGCAAGGTTTGAATTTGGGTTGGCGGCAATAAATTGTTGTGCATATAAACTGCTTTGATCCACAATCAACGCATACAGATATTCTGTGAAAAACAGCTCCAAAAATCAAGGAGGTATGTGAAAGACTAGGATGTACTAGACCGCTGGTACTCTCCAGTTCACCAAAAGGTAGAGCGGCACTAGTACTGGCACTCTGCTGCATATGAGAGTCATCAAAATTTACCGGCAAGTGCTAACAGAGATCAGGCCTGATTCTGCGAACACTGCGGTTTGGTGTGCAATGTATCAAGTGACAGTGACCTACTGACACTGCACTTGCTGGGGGAGAAGGGGGGGGGGGGTAAGTGTAGGGGCTAAAACACAGGTGCTGGCAGGTGCCGGGGCTGATCCCGCTGACACTGCATTTTTGGGGACGCTATACTAATGTGAGTGCTGGTATAGTGCTGATCTGATCAAAGATATTGGACACGTTCAGACACTATACTAGCAATGGAGGCTTATTGCACATGAGCGTGCTCCTGGCAATCAAAGGGTTAAATGTGATGACTGGTGTACTGACGGGCAATCTGACGCTATCTGGGAGGGGTGTGAAAACCACGGGAGCGTGAATCACATATACATATATATATATATATATATACACACACACATATACACACACACACACACACACATATATATGTGTGATTTTGCGTACCCATGCCGCCCTGTAGCAGTATTTCTGCTGTAGGGTGGTCAGGAAGCGGTTACAGAAGAGGTTTGTGTTACGGCGCTGCGTTACTTTAATTGACAATTGCGCGGTCATTCTACACTGCACCCAAATTAAGTTTACATCCTTTTGTTCCCCACAAATTGAGCTTTTTTTCGGTGGTATTTGATCGCCTGTGCGGTTTTAATTTTTTGCACTATAAAAAAAAAAAAGGCTGACAATTTTGAGGAAAAACAACAATATTTTGGACTTTTTGTTATAAAACATGTCCAATAAAAAAAATTAAAAAATCTAATTTTGGCACAAATTTCATCCAAAATGCATTCTGCGACATGTCTCTGTAATTGGTTTACATGAAAGTTACGTTTACAAATGGCGGGAAAGATACTGGGATTTTTAATTTTTTTTATACTAATAATGGCGGCGATCAGCGACTTATGGCGGCAATCAGCGACTTATGGCGGCAATCAGCGACTTATGGCGGCAATCAGCGACTTATGGCAGGACTGCGGCGGACATTTTGACACTGGGGGGAAACTGACTTGGGGTCACTGACATCCCCAGTGACACCAATACAGTGATCAGTAAAAAAAACAAAAAACAAAAAAAACACTGACACTGTACTAATGGAATATATCAAACATGGGGTATGCAGCGCTAGAAGTAAATATCAAACCAAGAAGGTGTCACCATATACAGGGACAATAATATCGGACATGGATTGTTCATATGATATATCGAGAAGACAAATGAATGTAATTCTATATTGTTCCATGCACGGCCGCAGCTATTTCAAATCGGTGTCTATGGGCTGGATCTACCCCTTTCAAAACGAGTGTTCGCTCGAAACATGTTAGGGGATCCACCCAATTCACGCCTACACCACCAGGGAACCACTAACCACCAGGGAAATCTTTATACCAGACCTGGGTGGCTGAGAATCTGGTTATATATTGTTCTATTGATAAGACCACTAGCCACCAGGGACATTTAAAACAGACCTGGATGTATGTCCTTTATGCTGATGGAACCACTAGCCACCAGGGAATCTATGTGTGAGACCTGGATTTATCGGTTTAGGCTGATGTGAGTTCCTTCCTTTTATTTTGCTTATTTTTACTCTGAATAAACGTATTTCACCATTGATACCTTCTTGCCTCCTGGCTCGTTTTTAATGAGCTCTGCAAGGTGGTGATCTGGAATAAGGATTCATTGGATGCCTGGACAGCGTTGGACCTACTGGTGAGTCTGAAAGGACCCCTAAAAAGGTGTGCACCACCATCCCTGAATACCCGCTTTGGTAACCGGATACTACTCATGCTGCTGACTGGACCCTGATGTCCTGATGTGACCACATGCTGCTCATGCTGCTGACCAGACCATGATGTCCTGTTGCTGAGGATTTACATACAATGTCTATATTGTATGTATTTGTGGTAAGCGCATAACCGCACTATTTTTCCATTCTATCGAGCTGGATTTGGAACAATATAGAATTACATCCATTTGTCTTCTCGATATATCATATGAACAATCCATGTCCGATATTATTGTCACTGTATATGGTGACACC
This sequence comes from Staurois parvus, assembly GCF_062004578.1. Lineage (NCBI taxonomy): Eukaryota > Metazoa > Chordata > Amphibia > Anura > Ranidae > Staurois > Staurois parvus. Next base: position 25,044 of record NW_028318036.1, on the reverse strand, counting down.
TTCTTGGTTTGATATTTACTTCTAGCGCTGCATACCCCATGTTTGATATATTTCACGTTTAAGGTACTGAGGATTACCCTGTATGTCAGCTGCTTATCCTGCTAGTTTGCGCTCACTTACCTTATTCTTTATATATATATACCCACTGTACTAATGGCACTGGGGAGGAAGGGGTTAACATTTTTTAGGGTTAACTGTGTGAGGGGAGTGTTTTACTAGGGGGCGGGGGTGTGTGCTGGACAGGGCAGGCTGATCGGGAGAGAGAAACTCTTCTCTCCCTCTTCAGCTTGTCAGGAGCTGACAGGCAACTGACAGATAGCAGGGCTGTGTGTAAACAATGCAGCCCTGCTCTCTGTCAGCGATCACCACTAATCGCGGGGAAATGGCCGGTAAAGACCAGCCGTGATCCGGCGGCTGAGACCTGCGGGACAGGTAGGGCGGGCGCACGCCCCCTACCGGTTTTGCAAAACCACGTTTTAAAACGTGGTTTTGCCCAGCAACCATTTTTATGCAGTGGCTGGGGCTGAAGCAGTTAACATATCAATAGGATTTTAATGAAAAGAACTTTTTGGATCTTGCGCTTTTTAATGATGGTACTGGGATTTTTACGAAGACATTATTTAAGACAACTGATAGAAAGTTTTATTCCACTTGACATTTGCCATCACCTGAAGTGGTTCAACAATATTCCAAGAGGTCAATTTTTACGCATTAGGAGAAATTGTGACAGAATGGAAGACTTAATTTCTCAGGCCAGTATTTTAAAAATGAGATTTTTAGAAAAAGGTCATAATGGTATACATCTTGATAATGAAATTAAAGAAGTTGGTAATGTCAATAGGAATGAGGAATGATCTCCTATTGAGATTCTGTCCATCACTAATTTTAGTATGCAGTATAAAGAGGTAGCAAAAATTATTAAGAAAACCCGGCCGATTTTAAAAAATGATCCGGTATTAGGGAAAATGATACTAGACCACCCAGAAATTACTTATCGCAAAGCATCCTCCATTGAGACTTTCTCTAGCTCCTAATGTAGTGAACCCCCCCTAGACCATTGACCTTCAACTTTGGGTATAATGGTTTTTTTCCTTGTAACAGGTGTATGTTATGTGTAAACAATGGAATACATAAGAGACCAGCCAAGACTTTTTGTTCTAACACTACCATGAGAACATATGATATTCAGTCCGTTATAACATGTTATAATACACATGTGGTGTACCTTCTGGAATGCTCTTGTGGTAAGCAGTATGTGGAAAGGACCACAGGAAGGCTCTGGGATAGACTAAGGGAACATTTGTACAATATTAAAAAAGGATACAAAGAACATTCCCTTTTGATGCATGATCGGGAATTTCATAACAGGAATTCTGCCTAAAATTTACAGGCATCGATATTATTAAACAAAACTGGAGAAGGATTTTTAAACGAAGAGCTGTCTCCAAGTTAGAAACTAAATAGATTGTTGTGCTGCGTCCTCTGTTCCCACTAGGTTTAAATGTAGACCTTGACATTAATTGTTTTATTGATAGTTAGTTTTAGTGTTTTATGCATCCCGTTTTTATGATTTTTATGTTTTTATGGGGTCATGCATAATCATCGGTCTTTTACTGTTTCTCATCACCTATGTTTAGTCTACATTTTTTCTTTATTTTTACCCATATGTATTTTTGGATTCCAGATTTAGAGATATAGATTTTCATTTTCAGCTTTTAGCTGACATTATAATGCTCAGTTGTCATAAGTAACCACACGTGGTGGTCATTTTTAATAGTTTACATTAATATTTATCCTTTTTTATATTATGTACCTTGCAGCCTGCTATACCTTTCACCATGGCAGTGGCTGCTTTTTGAGCATACAAGCAGGATCCGAGTTTCATTTTAACCATATTTTATATATATATATATATATACACACATATATACATACATACATACACACACACATAGATAGATAGATAGATATTGGTATGATTTATACAATTGATGAATATGTTTTTAATTATCTCACATCTGTTTTATATCATATTGATTATGGTTTTCAATTATATTTGTTGTTTGATATGTTTATATTGCTAATGGTAGAGATCTTTAACCACTTCCTGTCCGGACACTTTTACCCCCTTCCTGTCCAGGCCAATTTTCAGCTTTCAGCGCTCTCACATTGTGAATGACAATTACTCAGGCATACAACACTGTATCTAAATGAAATTATTATCATTTTTTTCAAACAAATAGAGCTTTAATTTGGTGGTATTTAATCATCACTGGGGTTTTTATTTTTTGCTAGAAAAATGAAAAAAGACTGAAAATTCTGAAAAAAAACATGTTTTTCTTAGTATTTGATACTAAATTTTGCAAATAAATATACTTTCTTCATAAATTTAGGCCAAAATCCATTGTGCTACATTTTTTTGGTAGACATAACCCAAATCAGTGTGTATTATTTAGTCTTTGTGAAAGTTATAGAGTCCACAGACCACGGTATATATATTTGATATATTTGAAAATGTATCAATCCTGATGTACGGACTACCTATATAATTTCTTGGGGCCCTAAAATGCCAGGACAGTACAAATACCCTCCAAACTACCCCTTTTTGGAAAGTAGACAGTCTGAGGTATTTAATGAGAGGCATGGGGAGTTTTTTGAAGTTGTCATTTTTTGCCAATTTTTTAAGGAATTGATGAAAGTAAACAAATTCTTTTTTTTTCCCACAAAGTAGTCATTTAACAAGTTCTTTCTCTCACACGGCATTGGCATACTTGCAATTAAACCCCAAAACACATTCTGCTACTCATCCTGAGTATGGCGATACCACATGTGTAAAACTTTTTCACAGCCTAACCACATAGAAGGGCCCCACATCCAATAAGCACCCTTAGGCGTTCTAGGGGCAAAAATTATACATTTAATTTCTTGACTGTCTATCACAGTTTTGGAGGTCCTGGAGCACCAGGACAATTGAATTACCCACAAAAAGACCCCATTTTCGAAAGAAAACACCTCAAGGTATGTTTTAAGAGGCATGGGGAGTCCTCTGAAGACTTCATTTTTTGCCACATGTTTTTGGAAAATGTGAAAAGAAAATGAAAATGTATTTTTTTTACGCAAAGTTGTCAATCTATGAGATATTTCTATTACACAGCATAGGCATACTTAAAATGATACCTCAAAACGCATTCTTTAACTCCTGCTGAATATGGCGATACCAAATGTGTGAGACTTTTTCACAGTCTGACCACATAGAGGGGTTCAACATCCAATAAGCACCTGTTAGCGTTCTAAGGGCAAAAATCACACATCTAATTTCTTAACTACCTATTGCTGTTTTGGAAAAAACTCTGTGCAAAGGCTGAAAATTACTCACAGTTAGCTGTACTGGATCTCTCTCCTCACAGACGATGGCAGTGAACAGGATCCACTGGTGTGGCAGAGATCAGGGACACTGTATGAACAGGCACACTGTAAGTTGGTCAGGGACACTGTTTGGGCCACTGTATGGTGATCAGGGACACTGCTGGACCACTTGTGCAGCGATCAGGGACACTGCTGGGCCACTGCTGTGATCAGGGACACTGCTGGGCCACTTGTGTGGCAATCAGGGACACTGCTGGGCCACAGCGGTGATCAGGGACACTGCTGGGCCACTGCGGTGATCAGGGACACTGCTGGGCAACTTGTGTGGCAATCAGGGACACTGCTGGGCCACTGCGGCAATCAGGGACACTGTGGCGATCAGGGACACTGCTGGAACACTTGTGCGGCGACCGTGGACACTGCTGGGCCACTGCGATGATCAGGACACTGCTGGGCCACTTGTGTGGCGATCAGAAACACTGCTGGGCAACTGCGGTGATCAGGGACACTGCAGTGATCAGGGGCACTGCTGGACCACTTGTCCGGCGATCAGGGACACTGCTGGCCACTTGTGTGGTGATCAGAGACACTGCTGGACCACTTCTGCGGCGATCAGGGACACTGCTGGGCCACTGCGATGATCAGGACACTGCTGGGCCACTTGTGTGGCGATCAGAAACACTGCTGGACTACTGCGGTGATCAGGGACACTGCGGTGATCAGGGGCACTGCTGGGCCACTTGTCCGGCGATCAGGGACACTGCTGGGCCAATTGTGTGGCGATCAGGGACACTGCTGGGCCAATGCGGTGATCAGGGACACTGCTGGGCCAATTGTGTGGTGGTCAGGGACACTGCTGGGCCACTGCGGCAATCAGGGTCACTGCGGCAATCAGGGACACTGCTGGACCACTTGTGCGGCAATCAGGGACACTGCGGTGATCAGGGACGCTTCTGGGCCACTGCAGTGATCAGGGACACTGCTGGGCCACTTGTGCGGCAATCAGGGACACTGCTGGACCACTTGTGCGGCAATCAGGGACACTGTGGCGATCAGGGACACTGCTGGACCACTTGTGCGGCGACCATGGACACTGCTGGGCCACTGCGATGATCAGGACACTGCTGGGCCACTTGTGTGGCGATCAGAAACACTGCTGGGCAACTGCGGTGATCAGGGACACTGCGGTGATCAGGGGCACTGCTGGACCACTTGTCCGGCGATCAGGGACACTGCTGGCCACTTGTGTGGTGATCAGGGACACTGCTGGGCCACTTGTGTGGCGATCAGGGACACTGCTGGGCCACTTGTGTGGTGATCAGGGCCACTGCGGCAATCAGGGACACTGCGGCGATCAGGGACACTGCTGGACCACTTGTGCGGCAATCAGGGACACTGCGGCGATCAGGGACACTGCTGGACCACTTGTGCGGCGATCAGGGACACTGCTGGACCACTTGTGCGGCGATCAGGGACACTGCTTGGCCACTGCAGCGATACTGCTGGGCCACTTGTGTGACGATCAGGGACACTGCTTGGCCACTTGTGTGGCGATCAGGAACACTGCGACGATCAGGGACACTGTGGCAATCAGGAACACTGCTGGGCCACTATGTGGCGATCAGGGACACTGACAATCAGGGACACTGCTGGGCCACTATGTGGCGATCAGGGACACTGACAATCAGGGACACTGCTGGGCCACTTGTTGGGCGATCAGGGACACTTGTGGGCGATCAGGGACACTCGTTGGGGCGATCAGGGACACTCGTTGGGGCGATCAGGGACACTCGTTGGGGCGATCAGGGACACTCGTTGGGGCGATCAGGGACACTCGTTGGGGCGATCAGGGACACTCGTTGGGGCGATCAGGGACACTTGTTGGGGCGATCAGGGACACTTGTGGGCGATCAGGGACACTTTAGGGGCAATCAGGTGTCACTGAGGTGGAGGGCAGTTGGCTACTACCTATTCTTCGCTCTTTCTCCTCTCACAGACAACTCCGTGTGAGGAGAAGGAGGCGGAAGCCGCACCATGCGGCTTTTGTTTACACTTAAGATGTGTCCTTATTGGACACAGCTGATCACATGGTATGGGACCAATTTCATTGGTCCCATACCATTTCACGTAATCCACCGTGTCCGTCGGACTCGGCGATCATCGCGCTCGCGCTCTAGGAGCCGCGCACGAGCCTCAGATACAAGGTGCCGTTCAGAAACGGCAACCCGCTCCTGGAGGTGTCCTGTCCTGCCGTTTAAAAACAGCGGCCGGACGGGAGGTGGTTAATGTTTACCTTTTATATATTTATATATCTGACTTATAGCGAATTAGTTTTACCATGCAATGCTATTTATATATTATCAGTTTGTTCACAGCAACATAGGAACTAGACAATGAAGTGGGAATTCTAGTATTGGTAGTCCCATACATATCAGCTTTATCCCGTTTAGAACCTAGATTTCACCTGAATGGGTGTTTGGCTACAACAAAATTGAGGTGATTAACCTTACTCTCTAATTGCCTTTTTTATCCTCCTTTCCGAATTCTACAATCTGTACCCTCTTTGTATGGTCTATTTAAAGGTGGAATTACCATGTAAGAAGTATCTTGTATTTTATAGCCCAGACAGTACACTTGTTCATCTGTGTCCGTCGGGTTCCTCAGTTGTCTGTGAACAACCAAGAAAATGGCCGCTCCCGTTGACTTCGCGCATGCGCGAGCGGGCAAATATGGCGTCAACAAACACAACTGCGCGATACACTATATAAGGAATCGGCCAGCTTAGGCACGCTCCCTTTGCCAACGTGCACGGGCACGAAACACGTCAGGGTGGAGCCTAGCCGGTGACGTCACGCCACACAGGTCACGTGGGGGACCGGCGGCCATCTTTGATCGCATAATACTTCAGATCCCCCCTCAAGGTGGATTCCATTTGTGTTCCATATAACTTTCAGAGGCCCCCTGCTGGAAGGAAGCTTATTTCTGTGATCTCCCCTTGCTGGATAGAGGAGTATTCCTTGACACCTGGAGAGTGATGACACATAGATTGCCTGTTTTTCGATGGTTTGCCAGATGATCTTGTGACCCTCACCTTCCCAGATCCAGACGACCAGGAGTGGTCCGATAGCGCAAATTAATGCGCATTTGAGTTATCTGGTTTGTGCAGTACATACTTATTTTACTATCACTGGAGTCCCGGAATTCACCTGTCATTTTACATTTGGACTTTGATTTACAATTTATTGGTGTTTTATCTATCATGTCACTTTTAAACGTCATTCATAGACATCTCACTCATCTATATACACCCTGTTCCAAATTATTATGCAAATTCTATTTAAGTGTCACAAAGATTAAATATTTTGTTTTTCAGTTTAATTCCTGGATGGCATTGTGTCTCAGGGCTCTTTTGATCACTGAAAACAATCTCGGACACCTGTGACAATTAGATTGGCAGGTGAGCCCAATTTAAGGAAAAACTACTAAAGGAGGGTGTTCCACATTATTAAGCAGAGCACCATATTCAAGCAATATGGGGAAGAAAAAGGATCTCTCTGCTGCCGAAAAGAGTGAAATAGTTCAATGCCTTGGACGAGGTATGAAAACATTAGATATGTCACGAAAACTTAAGCATGATCATCGCACTATTAAGAGATGTGTGGCCGATTCAGAGCACAGACGGGTTTGTGCAGATAAAGGCACATTGAGGAAGATTTCTGCCAGATCCATGTATCGGATCAAGAGAGCATCTGCTAAAATACCATTACATAGCAGCAAACAGATATTTGAAGCTGCTGGTGCCTCTGGAGTCCCACGAACATCAAGGTGTAGAGTCCTCCAGAGTCTTGCAACTGTGCATAAACCTTCTATTCGGCCACCACTAACCAATGCTCACAAGCAGAAATGGCTGCATTGGGCAGAAAAATACATGAAGACTAAATTTTCAAACAGTCCTGTTCACTGATGAGTGCCGTGAAACCCTGGATGGTCCAGATGGATGGAGTAGTGGATGGTTGGTGGATGGCCACCCTGTTCCAACAAGGCTGCGACGTCAGCAAGGCGGTGGTGGAGTCATGTATTGGGCCGGAATCATGGGAACAGAGCTGGTCGGCCCCTTTAGGGTCCCAGAAGGTGTAAAGATGACCTCTGCAAAGTATGTGGAGTTTATGACTGAACACTTTCTTCCCTGGTACAGAAGGAAGAACTATGCTTTCCGTAATAAAATCATCTTCATGCATGACAATGCACCATCTCATGCTGCAAAGAATACCTCTGCATCAATGGCTGCTATGGGGATAAAAGGAGAGAAAGTCATGCTGTGGCCTCCATCCTCCCCTGACCTCAATCCTATTCAGAACCTTTGGCGCATCCTCAAGCAAAAGATCTATGAGGGTGGGAGGCAGTTTACATCCAAACAGCAGCTCTGGGAGGCTATTCTGACATCTTGCAAACAAATTCAAGCAGAAACTGTCCAAAAACTCACAAGTTCAATGGATGCAAGACTTGTGAAGCTGCTATCAAATAAGGGGTCCTATGTTAAAATGTAACGTGACCTGTTAAAATGTTTAAAAAGTTAAAATGTTGTTAAAAGTTTGATTGAAATAGCTTTTGATTTCAGTAAATATGCTGCAAACACAACAAATGACAATTTTCAGTTCTTTACAACCTATAAAGCAATTTGAAACTTACTGTGCTTAATAATTTGGAACAGTGCATTGTAAGTTTATGTTTAAAAAAAAATACTGTTATCATTAGGAGGTTTGTTCAATAAAATTTGAATTGTACTCTTAATAGTTGATAACATGAGAATTACCGTATTTTTCGCCGTATAAGACGCACCTGACCATAAGACGCACCAAGGTTTTAGAGGCAGAAAACAGGAAAAAAAATTCTGAACTAATGGACTGCAGACACAGTACAGGAGATGACCAGAGACTGCGGACAGCACAGGGATGACCAGAGACTGCGGACAGCACAGGGATGACCAGAGACTGCGGACAGCACAGGGATGACCAGAGACTGCGGACAGCACAGGGATGACCAGAGACTGCGGACAGCACAGGGATGACCAGAGACCGCGGACAGCACAGGGATGACCAGAGACCGCGGACAGCACAGGGATGACCAGAGACCGCGGACAGCACAGGGATGACCAGAGACTGCGGACAGCACAGGGATGACCAGAGACTGCGGACAGCACAGGGATGACCAGAGACTGCGGACAGCACAGGGATGACCAGAGACTGCGGACAGCACAGGGATGACCAGAGACTGCGGACAGCACAGGGATGACCAGAGACTGCGGACAGCACAGGGATGACCAGAGACTGCGGACAGCACAGGGATGACCAGAGACTGCGGACAGCACAGGGATGACCAGAGACTGCGGACAGCACAGGGATGACCAGAGACTGCGGACAGCACAGGGATGACCAGAGACTGCGGACAGCACAGGGATGACCAGAGACTGCGGACAGCACAGGGATGACCAGAGACTGCGGACAGCACAGGGATGACCAGAGACTGCGGACAGCACAGGGATGACCAGAGACTGCGGACAGCACAGGGATGACCAGAGACTGCGGACAGCACAGGGATGACCAGAGACTGCGGACAGTACAGATGACTGCTGACCTTTGGGGAGGTGGGGAGCGGGTACCTGAATTTGACAGGTACCCGCTCTTACTTCCGCAGAGTTGTTCTTTGATCTTACCTGTTCCTCGATCCAGCAGCGCGCTGTCTTCCCGGCTTCTGTAATGGCGCTCGGCATGACAGCCGGGTGCCCAGTGCGCATGAGCGAGAAGCACTTGCGCTTTGTGATTGGTCCAGCGGCTTCTGGGATCTGTCATGTGTCCCAGGTACCGCCTTACCATTCACAAAAAGCACAGATTCTTGCGCATGCGCACTTGGCACCCGGCTGTCATGCCCAGTGCCCACACTACAGAAGCCTTGAAGACAGCACGCCGCTGGATAGAGGAACAGGTAAGGTCCCGCTGCAGAGCTGAGCAGCCGGCCCGGTATTCTGACACGGCCGCGGTGGAAATACCGGACCGGCCGCTCCATATTCGCCTTATAAGACGCACTGACATTTCCCCCCCAGTTTTGGGGAAGAAAAAGTGCGTCTTATACGGCGAAAAATACGGTATGCTGACTGTTATTTACATCAATTATTTAGGCAAATGAGAAAAATATAAAATTTACATAATAATTTGGAACAGGGTGTATATACCCGAGCGCTTCACAGCACATTTGTTGCTATTGTTATTTTTATTATTATATTATCCTTTTACATCCTTTTACAGTTATCATCTCAGCGTTGCATATTGTATTTAGATTATTGATGTGAGGTTCTGAGGTTATACCTTTATGCTAGCTGCTTACCTATTTATGACCTAGCGCTTGTTACCCCCCCATACATAATCATGTTGTTACCTGCACTTTGTGAAAACCCCAAATATGACAGAGAAAAGACTTTTCATTATTTAGATGCCCATATATGCATCTTACAATATCTGGAATCTACAAAAGACTTCTGAAGATCTAGTTATCATATGATAATTTTCAGTGGCCAAACAGTCTCCGGTCACCTAAAAGTTCAGTTGCTAGATGGATAAGGGTGACTATAACTGTCCTCTACAAAGCAGGTGCATTCCTCCCAGTTCTTGGCAATGTCATGTGAACAGAGTGTGTTTTTTAGTATTGTTTGCTTTTTCATCTACAAAGTTTCCCAATTCCAATTGTTTTGTGATTGCGGGTAGAATTGCAGCGATTCTGCCACAATCCCAAAAGGCAGATGTATGAATGGAGCTGCCCAGGTTCATGTATATGCGATTCTGGATGCGTTTTCAAATGCACAGATTCGCATGACAGGCTATATATCACATGTTACTATTGAGGTGGTTCACACAGATGCGATCACACATTGCTTTTTAAGTGTCATTACAAAAGGGTACTGTGAGAGTTTGTAGCGGTGCGTTCCAAACTCATAAGTAATAGAGTAGAATGGCATGCGGAGATAAGTTTACATAGGATTGCTATTGACAAGAGTTTTTGCAATGAAGTCTACGGGAGACGTTTTTGCATTAAAGTCTATGGGGGCGATTTTGCATTGAAGTCTAAATGTAAAAAAACCCCTCCTGCCCAGTGCCTGGAACTGTACGTCCTGGACATTGAGCAATATGATTTGCGCATCCCTGCCCCTCCTCCACACACTTGTCTTTCCCTTTTCCTACCCACTTTATCCTTCCCCTCCCCTGAAATACAGATACAATGCACTAACAGGCAAATCACTTACCAGCTGAGGGCATTACTTTAGTTTCCCCTTTCTCAACATGGCGTTTGATGTGCCTTATCATTTCTGTTCTTCTTCGAGCAACAGTTGCAGAACAGATGATACAATGGTAGTGAGCGCTAGTTTTACTGGGCCACTGCAAGACAGCAACAGAGCACAGTTATTGCAAATCACAAAAGACAATGAACATTTAATTTTGAGGTGCAACAAAATAGGACTGATATTTTTTTTTTATCTTGTAGAATTTATGGCAAACACATTGCAAAAAAAAAAACAAAAACAATAAAAATAGTATAAGACTGTGAAAAGGAAATTACTGGTGGTTGCAAGCAACCTAAGGAATCTCTAACATCCCAGAAGATCCATCTTTTAGCCACTAGTGTCCTGATTAGACCAATCAAACAGTATACTATTTGCAGCCCAGTCTGCAGCACTGGCAGAAACAGATTCTGTGCCTGAGCAGCAGAAAAGACATTTTTCCCAGGCACCACTACAGGACGAGTCTTAATGTGGAAATGAAGCAGCCGCTGTTAAGCCCACCCTATGCCCAATAGGAATGCAAAGGGGAGTGAGAGATACATAGTTCTACATAGAATGAGGTGGCCTGAAAGGAGAAAACTGCAGATCCCAAGAGACACTGGGGTTTAGAGGACAGGAGGATTCCTGTTGGTTTTCCCAGCCTGAGGTTAAAAAAAAAAAAGTGCAGAGGCTGTTCACAGGGACTGAATTTACACTGGGCTGCTAGAAGACCACTCGCTCGCTCGCTCCCCACTACACCTTAGCGGGAGAGAGGCATAGTAACAAATATTCTGGGAAATCAGAGAGCGCCACAGATGCTGGTTGAGCCCATTGCCTGATCTAGAAGAAGGACTCTGCAAACACGGACCGGTTGTTCTTCCCAGAGTAAACAGAGGGAGGTCATCTGCTAAAACAGGAGTTGGGGAAAGCCCCAAAAAAGACAAAAGAGGGACAAGTAAAACTGAAAGTATCACAGAGCCTGTTTTTTAATCAGTGCTTAAAAAGGGACTTTACCCTGAGTGCTCCAACATAAAGTTGGGCCTCAAAAAGATGGCCAGCAGAATAGAAAAAATGATTACGCTCTACATCTATTGTTTATTTTTTATAGTATATTTCTTTCTACTGTTCACTTAGTTCAATTACAGCAATGAATATATTGCAAATGTTTGTAGCATTGTTTCACATCTCTTTTGCCATTGAGGTACTGCATATGTATCTGGAATAAATATTCCCTACTCAACCAGATATGTCAGATTGCATGGTGTTACTAGCAGAGTCATGGACAGAGAAGCAAGGAACCCACGAAAAAGCAGCTCCTACAGGGGTAAGCACTAAAATACACTCACAAGCTCTCAAAATTCAAAGGATATTCCTACTACTGCACTGTACACAGAAGTAAAGTGAACACAGCACAACTCAGCTGATTTGAATTACCTTCACAGGATGATTTAGTGTGTACCATGAAAAGTGGGTGGAAGAATATTTTCTTCACTAAATGAAGGAATGCCATCTGCATTGAGTTTCCTGGAGGGGCCTGTATCCTCTCCTGCACCCAGTGACAGGTCATTTGGGGAAAATGGGCTGGGGGAGGGGGGGGTTGTGTGGAAAGAGACCCAGTGAGAAATAGAGAGGGAGAGGTGGCTTTAATACTGACTGTACCTCCCCCACAGGAATGTCCATTTTTACTTCAGCTTAGGAAGCAGCTATATCCTGCACTGACAAATAAAATTGTGCTTTTATTTCTTAATAGCAGTAGAGATCTCATCAGAACAGAGTGCTATATGCGCTGGGTGACTGCAGGCTTTTAGACATATTTTACATTGTAGTGAAACTTCACTCTCTCAGTCAATATTGACTATTTTTAATCATTAAGCTGCTCGCATTAGTGAGCGGATAGGAAAGTATATCATATTTATTGTTTTAAACTTTTTTATATATTTCTTCAGTTACTTCATGGTTTCCATGCCTAGGGAAATGATGTCACACATCCCAGGAGTCTTCAGGAGGGGAGGGAAGGTTCTCAGCTCAGCCAATGCTTGAGCTAAGGGCAGATGGATTCTAGGAAGTAAACACTAGATAAATCATATGCCCTTACTCAAGATGGCAATTGCCAAAAATGCCCGGGGGAGGTTTTCTAAGTGATTTCTCAACAAAATAAAGGATACATGGATGTATGGGGGAGTTTGCTTTAAATATTAATGAATTAAATCTCAGTTTTTGTCTGTGGCGCTCAGATACAATGCAGTTCCACTTTAATTAACATATTTAACTTAAATATATCTACTCTAAGAGAAATACCTCATTTTCATTTTGTGATGTATTTTGCAAGCAGGGTAAACAACAAATGCACATTCTGTAGCCTGAAAAGACAAACAGTTAATATTTAATGAATGAAAAAATCAGCAACATTACATTAGGGTTGGGGTTAAATTAATTACTCCATAACTATTAAGATTAAATTAAAGAAACAACTGTCAATCAGCACTAACAGCTCTAAACTCCTGCAAGGGGCCAGTATGCACCCATGTTCCCAAAATCAGGCCTTCCAGCAGTGTGTTTTCCAGGTAATCTTACATATGCACAGCTGGGAAAATTGGCTATTCTGCCATGCATTTCAAATACCTGTGGAGCTATACAAAATTATTGGTGAGCTACGAAAAAAAAAACATAATAATAATATACAGTACTAACTCAAACCTAAAGCAGAACTAAAACCTCCTATCCTTTCTAGGCAAGGAAGATGCCATCTTAATCTGTTTGTTCTGCAATTGCAATGGTGCTGCACATGTGATCAGTTAAGACACCAGCCATTTGATAGTTTGGCAGTTTGGTTAGGTGTACAAGCAAATGTGACAGCACATTTTTTTGAAACCATTAAATTGATGGGTTGAGCTCCGCTTTAATATGTTTGCTTCAACATTTACATTTCAAAATTGTAAGGAATAAAAGCAGTACATTTCTTTCAAAATTTGAAATAACCATTGCAAAATGTTAAATGGTTTTTAAATTAACTTTAGTTTATTAGTACGCCTGCACCAGACCCTGTCTTTTACTGAAAAGATTACATACAAAACTAACTGTAGCAATAATAAAAACTTAAAACACAGAATCTAGAAATATCGTCAAAAATTCTATAACACCTTCCCCTAGCTCTCCCTAACTCTTACAATAAATTAAAACAGAGCTTAGGCCAAACTTGTCCCTCCAGGAACCCTCAGAAGCACATTATTCTTGCTGTGTTTCCTTTCCTTTATGCTGAGGAGCATTGTGCTTGCACAAGGTAGCTGAACAGACTTCTAAGGGCTGCCCATACATTAGTTCGTTAAGCCTCTATTAATCTAAGCTACTCAACAGCTCCCCCACCCCCCCCAAAAAAAAAACGCACAGAAATTTTGAATATATTTACTGAACATCCACTGTGGGCTATCTTCAGTCAGTAGAGAACACACATGGCTGTTGCCAGAAGGCAAGATTGGGGTTCATAATTATAGGATACTGAATCCTTATCATGGGATTCCCCGCTTGCCTTAACATGAAGCCCGTGATCAGGGGCGGACTGACAACTCATGGGGCCCACGGGCAATAGGGGATCATGGGGCCCTTGTGTCCTTGCCCAAACTCAAAAAAGCCTATGAAAAAGGTACCAGGGGCATCTCATGGGGCCCCCTACTGACCTCGGGCAGTGCCGAGTTTCCAAATGGTCAGTCCGCCCCTGCCCGTGATAAGGATACGAGTGCTGTATAGATAAGCAGTCTGTTCCTGTCTGAATAAAAATTGTTTTGATACCACACATGGGAATTCCTAAACAAGGAGGGAATCATGACAATTGCACAGTATTTAAGCATATTGTTAAATATGTGTTTTTACAAACTAATTTTATTAAAATTGTATATAAATGTATTGTTCTGTAGTCTTTGAGCACCTAAAAACACATTTTATTCAGTATCCTCTATAACTATCTTCTAGCAGGACATGATGTAAAATCGTCAGCTCGTTCTCACCTTCTAGAAATATTGAGATCCATGTTCAGGCAGAGTCACCGATTGTGGAAGGGAGAATGCTGGCAGAGACAGAACCTACATCACATGCCCTCCTTCCTTCCCTCTCACTGAAGCTCTACACTGATTGCAGTAGGTGAAGAAAGCTTGGAGCTTTAAAGCTGACCTCCAGGTTTTCTGTGACTTTAAATATATTTGGACCAAGCAGGTCTAAACAAACTATTTCTTTTACAAAGTGCTACACTGGCTCTAAGCGCTGTATTATTATTATTATTATTATACAGGACTTATATAGCACCAACAGTTTGCTCAGCGCTTTACATTATGGAGGGAGACAGTACAGTAACAATACAGTTCAATACAAGAGGGATTAGAGGGCCCTGCTCCTTGGAGCTTACAATCTAGGAGGGAGGGGATAGTGGTACAAGAGGTAATTAGCTGTGGAGGATGGAGTGGTTGGGGGAGTAGGGGATTCCAGTAGTTAGCCAGGGTAGGCTTCCCTGAAGAGATGAGTTTTCAGAGTGCGCCTAAAAGTGAGCAGAGTAGCCTGATAGCTTGGGGTAGGGAGTTCCAGAGGATGGGTGAAGCCTGTAAGAAATCCTGGAGACGAGCATGGGAGGAGAAGACAAGGGAGCTAGAGAGTAGGAGGTCTTGAGAGGAGCGGAGAGTATGGTTTGGGTGGTATTTAAAGACAAGGTCGGTGATGTAGTTAGGGGCAGTGTTATGAACGGCTTTATACGTCAGTGTTTTGAATTTTATCCGCTGGGCAATTTGAAGCCAGTGGAGGGATTGGCAGAGAGAGGTGGCAGATACAGAGCAGTTAGTAAGGTGAATGAGTCTGGCAGCAGCATTCATGATGGACTGGAGTGGGGATAGTCTGCAATGAGGTAGGCCAGTGAGGAGGGAGTTACAGTAGTCAATTATGAATTGTATGTAGCATCAACTACACAGTGCTGGGTTTCGACTGTGAGACATAGACTTCCCAACTCACACGTGCAAAAATGCAGAGCTGGAGAGGCGGGCTGATGTCGCGGTCTCCGACTCAGCCATAGGAAACTTTGTATTTATTCACAGAATACAAAGCTGCCAATGAATGGCTGAGCTCAGACCGACTCGTCAGTGCAGAATCCAGTGTCTGAGGCAACATTACAGGTCCTCCCCACAGCATGGAGTCTGGGTACAGCTTGCAAGGTTTTACAGAGGCTACGCCAGTTTGGATGGACTACTTTTGTCTGTGGATTTAAAAGAGAACGAGGAGGCTGATTGAGAAATCTGAAAATAAAATAAAGAAATCAACAAATTATGCCAAGAGTGATTTCCCTGTGACAGATCCATCACCTTAGCACAAAACTGAAAACTCATAGTGGGATGGGGTTATAGGGGTGGTGACTAGTGGGAGTGTACTAGAAAAGCTTTGCCAAAGCCCAATCACCTGAAGGTGCAAGCCTGTAATCCAAGGTTTAGGAAAACTTTACCTGTGTCCTGTACTTTACAACTTGGATAAATCAGTTTAATGAATTAATAAATACAATTTAAATTAATGAATATGTTTTACTAGGGAGTTTTTTTTTCTTCTAGTCACCCTAATAGGATTGCTCATTTCCAAACCATTTTTCTCACCAAATCCTAATCTATACAGCTGTCTGTAGCAATTCCTGTATTTACTGCCATTTAAGTAATTAATTTCAGCTAACAAACCTTCAAATTCAACAGAGACTTTCCAATGCAAGTTCTGCAGGTGTCTCAGAAGCTTATTGATATGACAAGACCTAAATATGTCTTCTGGACACAGCGGACATGGCTTCTTCAGACCTGAAAAAAAGATCACAGTGATGATTAAAAGCCAAACCAAGCACGCGCGTGCATCCATATATACAGTTGTGCTCAAATGTTTGCATACCCTGGCAGAAATTGTGAAATTTTGGCATTGATATTGAAAATATGACTGATCATGCCAAAAAATGCTATTTTATTGAAGGATGATGATCATATGAAGCCATTTTTTATCCAATAGTTGTTTGGCTCCTTCTTAAATCATAATGATAACCTTAGATTGTACGCTTCTTGAGGGTTAGGGACTGATGTGAATGTACAATATATATGTAAAGCGCTATGTAAATTGACAAAGCTATATAAGTACCTGGAATAAAACAACAGAAATCACCCAAATGGCCATGATCAAAAGTTTACATATTCTGGAATGTTTGGCCTTGGTACAGACACACAAGGGTTAAAATGCCAATTAGAGGTTAATGTCCCACATCTGTGGCTTTTTAAATTGCAATTAGTGTCAGTGTATAAATAGTCAATGAGTTTGTTAGCTCTTACATGGAAGCACTGACTAGGCTAGATACTGAGCCATGGGGATCAGAAAAGAACTGTCAAGAGTCCTGCGTAACAATGTAATGGAACTTTATAAAGATGGAAAAGGACATAAAAAGATGTCCAAAGCCTTGAATATGCCAATCAGTACTGTTATATCACCAATTAAGAAGTGAAAAGTTCGGGGAACTCTTGATACCAAGCCTAAGTCAGGTAGACCAAGAAAAATTGCAGCCATAACTGAAAGAAGAATTGTCTGGGATTCAAAGAAAAACCCACAGGCAACCTCAAAAAAAATACAGGCTGCTCTGGAAAAAGATGGTGTGGTTGTTTTTAAGGAGTACAATACAGTGATACTTGAACAAAAATGAGCTGTTTGGTCGAGGTGCCAGAAAGAAGCTTTTACTGCACCAATGCCACAAAAAAAGCCCAGTTAAAATATGCCTGACAACACCTTGACATGCCTAACCAGGCCTTTTTGTGTCATTGATGCAGTAAAGGCTTCTTGCTGGCACCTTGACCATGCAGCTCATTTTTGTTCAAGTGTCATCATACTGTGCTCCTTCAAAACAACCACACTGTCTTTTTTCCAGAACAGCAAGTATTTGTCTTGTGGTTTCCTATGAGTTTCCCTTTGTATCCATGTCCAGGCTGTAATGGCCTGTTTCGCTTGCTTGGACAGCTCCTTTGAACGCATGATGTAGGTTCACAGCAATAGATTCCAAATGCAAATACCACACTTAGAATCAACTCAAGAACTTTTATGCTTAATTGATAAAGAAATAAGGAAGAGTAGCCCACACCTGGCCATGAAACAGATTTTTATTCAATTGTCCAATTACTGTTGGTCCCTAGAAAAAAGGGGGGGAGGCTTCGAAAATATAAAGAGGATCCTCCTGCGCCTAAATGGAGTCCTATCCCTAAAGCTGCTGACACTAACCTTATGCCCAATAAGTGTATGAACCAATAAATCCCACAGTGTAGCGCTAGCACAAAACTAAATAATAAATGGTGAATAATAAACAAATAAATGCAATATTAGTGCACAATGATCAATCCCCCTGACATCCACATCAGAGGGATCCACATATAAATAAATATATGAAAGTTAATAAATTAAGTGTAAGACGTGAATTCCCTCTCATTGGGAATATATAAAGTGCACATAGTGAAGTGTCATCCATACACACAAATAAGTGAAATGCCACTAATAAGTGTACAAAACCAACTGCAAACAAATACTGTAAAAAGTCCCAAAAACAACAACACATATGGTAGTGCTCCAACTTCACTCTCATGCAGTTGTAGTAATGTGTAGGTGATCAACAGGTGATAATCCTCCAGTGGCCGGAATACCCCCTAACCTCCTTACATAGACCCCAAAGGGCCAGCTCGCTTTGATGATCAACAGATTCTACAAGGACAGACTCTTCCCAGGCTTCCCCTCAATGGTGGTATACGTCTCCAGCCTCCAACCAGCTATCAGCAAGCATCTCCCAGGATCATAGTGAAACACAAACAGAGATCAGCGAACACGCTGGAAGTGTCTTCTTCCCATCTCTAGTCAGGTCACATGACTAGAGATGGGAAAAAGACATTTCCAGCATGTTCGCTGATCTCTGTTTGTGTTTCACTATGATTTAGTTTTGTGCTAGCGCTACACTGTGGGATTTATTGGTTCATACTCTTAAGAGCTGTAATTCCTAAACCCTTCCTCCAATTTGAATGTACATACCCTCAAACTAACTATAGCTTGAATATGTATTGGTCAATACCTGAATAAAAATAAAATTGTGCCTGTGTCCAAGTGTGTGTGTGTGTGTGTGCACACATACAGTACATGCATGATGTGAATGGAAAATATAATGAACAAAATCATCATAGAATAGTATGCAGTAAAAGATTGTTTGTTGATGGCTTTCCCACCCATCCTATCAATATTTGAAATGGCCTTGCTACTCTGCTGCAACAGGTCAATAATTCATGCTTGTGTAAAGGTACCTTAAGTGAAAATTTTGGGACATCGACACAATTCTAACATTTTTGGCTCTATACACCGCCACAATTTGTTTGAAATGAAACTAACAAGATGTGCTTTAACTGCAGACTGTCAGCTTTATTTTGAGGGTATTTACATCCAAATCAGGTGAATGGTGTAGGAATTACAACAGTTTGCATATGTGCCTCCCACTTGTTAAGGGACCAAAAGTAATGGGAGAATTGGCTTCTCAGCTGTTCCATGGCCAGGTGTGTGTTATGCCCTCATTATCCCAATTACAATGAGCAGATAAAAGGTCCAGAGTTCATTTCAAGTGTGCTATTTGCATTTTTTAATCTGTTGCGGTCTACTCTCAAGATGAGATCCAAAGAGCTGTCATTATCAGTGAAGCAAGCCATCATTAGGCTGAAAAAACAAAACAAACCCATCGGAGAGATAGCAAAAACATTAGGCGTGGCCAAAACAACTGTTTGGAACATTCTTAAAAAGAAGGAACTCCCCCGTGAGCTCAGCAACACCAAAAGACCCGGAAGACCACGGTAAACAACTGTGGTGGATGACCGAAGAATTCTTTCCTTGGTGAAGAAAACACCCTTCACAACAGTTGGCCAGATCAAGAACACTCTCCAGGGGGTAGGTGTATGTGTGTCAAAGTCAACAATCAAGAGAAGACTTCACCAGAGTGAATACAGAGGGTTCACCACAAGATGTAAACCATTGGTGAGCCTAAAAAACAGGAAGGCCAGATTAGAGTTTGCCAAACGACATCTAAAAAAGCCTTCACACTTCTGGAACAACATCCTATGGACAGATGAGACCAAGATCAACTTGTACCAGAGTGATGGGAAGAGAAGAGTATGGAGAAGGAAAGGAACTGCTCATGATCCTAAGCATACCACCTCATCAGTGAAGCATGGTGGTGGTAGTGTCATGGCGTGGGCATGTATGGCTGCCAATGGAACTGGTTCTCTTGTATTTATTGATGATGTGACTGCTGACAAAAGCAGCAGGATGAATTCTGAAGTGTTTCGGGCAATATTATCGGCTCATATTCAGCCAAATGCTTCAGAACTCATTGAACGCTGCTTCACAGTGTAGATGGACAATGACCCAAAGCATACTGCAAAAGCAACCAAAGAGTTTTTTAAGGGAAAGAAGTGGAATGTTATGCAATGGCCAAGTCAATCACCTGACCTGAATCCGATTGAGCATGCATTTCACTTGCTGAAGACAAATCTGAAGGGAAAATGCCTCAAGAACAAGCAGGAACTGAAGACAGTTGCAGTAGAGGCCTGGCAGAGCATCACCAGGGATGAAACCCAGCGTCTGGTGATCTCTATGCATTCCAGACTTCAGGCTGTAATTGACTACAAAGGAATTGCAACCATTTATTAAAAAGTGAAAGTTTGATTTATGATTATTCTGTCCCATTACTTTTGGTCCCTTAACAAGTGGGAGGCACATATGCAAACTGTTGTAATTCCTACACTGTTCACCTGATTTGGATGTAAATACCCTCAAATGAAAGCTGACAGTCTGCAGTTAAAGCACATCTTGTTCGTTTCATTTCAAATCCATTGTGGTGGTGTATAGAGCCAAAAATGTTAGAATTGTGTCGATGTCCCAATATTTATGGACCTGACTGTATCTTACAAATCAGAGTGCCACTCCGAGTACCTTTTTAATATGTCCCCTCTACTCCTCCTCTTCATATCACTTTGTGTTCCCAAAATCTCATTTCTTTACCGCTCTGCTCCACCCCAAAACTTGTACATCTCACCATCACTGCTACCATCTCCCTACTACTGCTCTCATCACCTCCTGCTGACCCAAACACCAGGCCTGGAAGGCATGTGCACTCGTGTACATCCCGCTCCCATGTTACTTTCCTCACACCACTTCTTCTCCTAACCTCTGGGGATATTTCCCCAAACACTGGTCCTTCACCACCTCACTCACCCACTAGGCACCCTCCTACCCCCACGAACTGCAGCAACCCCGTCAACCTTATACCTGTCCCCCTCCTCCCCGCATCCATCCCTCCACTCTCGGTTGCACTCCTGAATGCCCGATCGGTTTGCAACAAGCTCACCGCCATCCATGACCTCTTTATCTCCTACTCCCTCAACCTCCTAGCAGTCACCGAAACCTGGATCCAAGCCACTGACTCCGCCTCCCCTGCGGCACTCTCCTATGGAGGTCTCGTCTGGTCCCATTCACCCAGATCGAGCGGCCGTAGAGGTGGTGGGGTCGGCGTGCTCGTCACCTCTCTAACCTTTTCCTTCGCGGCCCACTGCATCCGACTCTTCTCTCCCACCCCTCTGAGGATTGCAGTAATCTATTGGCCTCCTGGACCAATATCCAGCTTCCTTGACGACTTTTCCGCCTGGCTGCCCTTCTTCCTCTCCTCTGAGCTACCCACCATCATCCTTGGAGACTTCAATATCCCTATCAATGTCAACAATCCGGCTACATCCCAACTCCTCCACTTAACCTATTCTTTTGCACTCACACAGTGCACACAGTCCTCCACCCACAACAATGGGAACACCCTGGACCTCGTTTTCTCCCATCTCTGCACCCTCCACAACCTCACAAACACCCCTTTCCCTCTCTCTGACCACAACCTCATTACGTTCTCCGTCTCCCTGTCCTAGAACGCCTCCTCCCCCAAATGTCAAACCATCACCAGCCATAACCTCCGCAACCTGAACCCGGCCCCTCTCCAGCTGACTGTCTGTATGACAGTATCCTTCCACTGTCATGCCTTGACCTGGCCACTACTGCGTACAACGACTCACTGTCAGCTGCCTTAGACTCCTTAGCACCCCTAACCACACGTAGCATCAGACCCTGACCGCTTCAACCCTGGCAGAACGACCACAATAAAAATCTTAAACGAGGCAGTCTTGCGCTGGAGCGATTATGGTGCAAAACTAGATCCCCTCGAGCATTCTCCCTCTACAAATCCGCCTTCCTTACCTACACCTTCCTTACCTACACCTCCTCCCTCCATGCCGCCAAACAAGCCTGCTTCGTAACCCTCATCAACACCCTCTCCACCTGTCCTCGCCGGCTCTTCTCCACTTTCAAATCCCTGCTCTCTCCCCCCCACCTCCACTCAGTACCTCACTCACCGCCCACAAGATTGCCAATAACTTCCAAAATAAGATCGACGCAATCCGTAAGGACATTGCCAATGCTCAACCTACCTCCCCACCTAGCCTCCCTCCCACCATAACCCCACCAACTCTCCCCTCCTCTGACCTTGCAACCGCCCTACCCCCCACCACACCTAACGTCCCGCACACTATATCCTCCCCAACACTCCGCTCCTTCAGCCTTGCTACCACTGAGGAGGTCACTAAGCTCTTCTCAGAAGCCCGCCTCACCACTTGTCCCCTTGACCCTGTCCCCTTGACCCTGTCCCCACACAAGTCCTCCGGTCACCCTCCTCCTTCATCCTACGCTCCCTCACCCACATCTTCAATCTCTCCCTCTACTGGTGCATTTCCCTCTCCCCTAAAGCACGCGCACATCACCCCCATACTCAAAAAACCCTCCCTGGACCCCACCGACCTGAACAACCTTAGACCCATCTCCCTGCTGCCATTTACTTCCAAGCTCCTTGAGCGCTTAGTCTACAATCGTCTAAGCGCCCACCTCACTGACAACAACCTCCTCGATCCACTACAGTCTGGCTTCCGTCCCCTACACTCCACCAAAACCGCCCTACTCAAAATCACTAATGACCTGCTAACTGCCAAAACTAATGGCCACTACTCAGTCCTCTTAATCCTCAACCTTTCAGCGGCCTTCGACACAGTCGACCACCCCCTCCTCCTTAATAAACTACACTCCCTCGGCATCAGAGACTCCGCTCTCTCCTGGCTAGCCTCCTATCTATCCCAACGCTCCTTCATCGTTACCTATAACGCTACCACCTCCCCCTCTCTCCCCCTCTGTTGGGGTCCCCCAAGGCTCGGTCCTCTTCTCTTCTCCATCTATACCTCCTCCCTCGGCATACTGATACACTCCCACGGCTTCAACTATCACCTCCACGCCGATGACCGGCAAATTTACCTCTCCACCCCTTGCCTCACCCCTTCAGTCTCCGCCCGTATCACCCACCTACTGAACGACATATCAGACTGGATGTCGCTCCATTTCCTCAAATTGAACCTTTCCAAAACCGAGCTCCTGATATTCCCCCCAGCCCGTGCCCCCCCCCACCCTCTCCATCACGACCAACAATGCCACCATCAGTCCCACCCCGCAAGCCAAAGTCCTAGGTGTCTCTCTAGACTCAAACCTGTCCTTCCAACCCCATGTCCAATCGTTGGCAAACTCATGCAGGCTCCACATCTCCAAAATACGTTCGTTTCTAACCTCAGGCACTACTAAACAACTCATTCACTTCCTTATTATCTCACGTCTGGACTACTTCAACTCCCTTCTCACCGGCCTACCTCATTGCAGACTATCCACGCTTCAGTCTATCCTGAACTCAGCGGCCAGACTCATCCACCTTACCAACCGCTCCGCTTCTGCCACCCCCCTCTGTCATTCCCTCCACTTCTCAACGCATTAAATTCAAACTATTAACACAGACATACAAAGCCATTCATAATGCTGCCCCAAACTACCTCACCGACCTGATACCCAAATACCACCCTACCCGTAATCTTCGCTCCTCACAAGACCTCCTACTTTATAGCTTCCTGGTCTCCTCCTCCCATGCCCGACTGCAGGACATCTCCAGGACTTCCCCCATCCTCTGGAACTCACTACCCCAATCCATCAGACTGTCACCTACCCTCCTCACCTTTAGGCGCACCCTGAAAACCCATCTCTTCAGGGAAGCCTACCCCGCCCGCACCTAACAGCCAATCTTCGCCACTCCTCCTACCACTTCATCCCCCAAAGCCACTTCCTCCTGTACCACTATCCCCTCCCTCCTAGATTGTAAGCTCGAAAGAGCAGGGCCCTTGAATCCCTCATGTTTTGTTTTGTTACTGTAATGTCTCATGTTCTGTCCCCCACTATAATGTACAGCGCTGAGCAAACCTTTTAGCGCTACATAAATACTGTATAATAATAATAATGTCAACCTATCTTTTAAAAGTCAGGCCTAATCTCCTCATATCTCCACACACTCCCATTTGCTAACTGGTCAATGATGCCACAATAAATGGACAACAGTACTGAACAGAAGATGTAGGAGGTTGGGCCAAGCTAAGCTTTTGCAGGAAAAGTCAAGCTTTCCTAATAACTTCCATTACCTACTATATATTTCTAAATCTGATTGTTTTGAAATAAATTATTAAAAACAGTGCCCAACCTCTGCTAAATTATTTTTTCTATCATATGCTCCTTGATCAGACATACCATCAGCTTGATTAGCTAAATCCTCAAGGTGGGATAACTCTTTCTGAATAGATTTGTGCTTTCCTGAAAACAGGACAGAGAAGATTGTTAAAAGTACCAGAAGTGAAAAACATTTTACAATCTTACAAAAACAGTTTGGCATGTCATCAAAATGATATTTAGAAGTATTAAAATGACCTCAACCTGTGTCTTCTTGCTCTACTGGATCTTCTGTGGGCTTCTCATCTCTATCCTGAGTGTCCAACTCTTGGTTGCATAGTTCATCATTTAATGAGGTTTCTCCTGCGGAAAATTGTAAAAAAAAAAAAAAAAAAAAAGTAAAAGAAGCCTTACACACTAAAAAATATTTCTCTCCAACCAAAAAGACTTAAGAATTTCAAACAAATATATTCATGTCTAAGGCCTCTTTCACATTGGTGGTTGTTCTGCTGCTTGTAAATGCATGTTTTTTTTATTCTGAAAATCCAAACACTCCTGGCACAGGGCTCCTGGCTTTTGTACACTGCATTAATCTGGAATTATTTGCATTCACATGCGGCTGCATTTAGCTGCAGTATTAAATTCTTGCCTTTTCTATAGCAACTGTTTATTTATTTTTTCTTTGTCCTGTGAGTAACTGCATACTACATAAGTACAAATAGCTGCGGTTACATTGCTCCTGG